>NC_141829.1:23298597-23607764 GCF_982586985.1 Callionymus lyra
GATAATAGTTAGAAAGAGTTAGTATGCAAACATAGAAATGCATAAATTATCTTTATATTAGAGTTAAATTTTGTCTCATTTAAAAAAAATAATGTCCAGCTATAGAACGGCATCATTTTAAAATCTGTGGATTAAGTTTTTGAGTGAACAATTTGTTGATGATTCTTCGTTGTATCTCCAGAGATGGAGAAATGCCATGTTTTTGAACGGCCCAACACTTTTCTGTTGTTGTCAACGGACGGCTTTCATTTCAGATCCAGATTTTCAGTATTTGGCTAAGACTCATTAGCCATCGCCACCAGTGACCTAAAAAAAAAAAGAGAAATCACTTTCATATTCTTCTTTTTGATCCATCCAAATCTATTCTGGGACTTCATAAATGAAATTTCGCTTCTTTTTTTTTTTTACTTCGGATTACGAACAAAGATTGGGCTGAAAAAAAGTGGGTCAACCTGTTGAGTTGAAAGGAAACACACACGGCTGCGGTTTTATAGGAACTGAAAGGATGCGTCGGAGACGCTTCACAGTGCAGACGAGCGTCTGATGAAAAAAAAAGGCCAAATCTGGCAAAAAAACTACTCTGGTCCAATTCACAGCTTCAAGCCTCTGACCACAATGGGATAAGAGGCAGTGGCGGCTGGATATCTCTGATTCAGTCTTTTTCCTCTATCTGTTTCCCGCCCCGGCCGAGCTGAACCCCAGCAGCTCTCGGAAAGCTCCACTTTGCCACGAATTAAGCCTTAATGCGACTCTTCTGTCTATTGATTTGTTAGCCGTGCGTTTCCTGTCCCGCTTTGATGTCATTGTGGTGTCAGTGTGTGGAAGATTCCAGATAAAATTATAGAAGGGTTTTAGCTTTTAAGCTTGTTATTTCAGGGGATTATTCGGCCGCAGTTGAATTAACATTTTTATTCTTTTTTTGGCCACAAACTGGATTATGTGACTCTGCTCAGCAGAGGCGATATCTAATGCCCATCACTGATATGCCGCTGCCATGAATCTCTCTGTGCAGAGGATTTCAGCCGCTTGGCTTACCCGCTCTGCAGGACAGCACTGGAGAAAGTGCCCATTAGAGGCAGGGATCGGAACAACATAAAGCATGCTCACTAAATGCAGTACAAAAGGATCATGGTGCATTAAAACGGGGAATATTAACTGACGATCTCCTGCTCTCTGGCTAATACAACCCGAATATGTTGTTTTGTTTAATTTCCTCGGTGATAATTGTGATCACAAAAGACTCACAGAAATTATGAGAAAAAACTCAAACTGCTTCTCTGGTGTGTTCAGATCTCCGGTGTCTCGGCAGACTTGATAGATTTCATGGAAACAATGAGCTTTGTAGGAAACAAAAGGCAGATGAATGGCTGTTGTGATGTTCACTTGGAGACGTGCCACAACACTTTGAGAAGTTCAGGAGAGGACTAGTGAAGATGAGGGAGGAAGACAAAGTGAAATAAGTGCATGTTGTTAATCATTCAAGAGCAGGGGTGCCCAAACTTTTCCCTTCTCTGACGGGGGGGGCGGTCAGTTTGTCCATCCATCCCTCGTCATCTGCCGGGTCGCGGGCACAGCAGCTAGAACTGGGAGCACCAAACGCCCTTCTCCCGAGCAACATCTGCCAGCTCTGACTGGGAGATCCCAAGACGCTCCCATGCCAGTGAAGAGATATAATCTCTCCACCTGGTCCTGGTTCTACCCCTTGGTCTCCTCCCAGCTGGACGCTCCAGGAACACCTCCAAAGGAAGGCGCCCAGGGGGCATCCTCAAGAGATGCCTGAACCACCTCATTTGACTCCTTTCATGCAGAGAAGTAGCGGCTCTACTCGGAGTCTCTCCCAAGTTACAGAACTTCTCACCCTATCTCTAAGGGAGATGCCCGCCACCCGTTGAAGAAAACTAATTTCAGTCGCTTGTATCTGAGATCTCGTTCTCTCCATCATGACCCAAAGCTCATGACCGTAGGTGTCCGGAAATCAAAAGTAAAACTATTAATGAAATAAAAGAATAAGGAAATACCCTTTCTGGCTTATTAAAGGAAAAGGTAAGGAAATAAACAATTATTTATAAAATCAATAATAATCAAATTACCCTTTCCGGGTCCTTCACAGAAAATAAAAGTCAGGAAATGAAAAACAACAATATTAATGGAATGCATAATAACCTAATAACCCTCTCTGGGTTCTTCAGGTACATTTTGATATCTTTCAGAACAGATCTTCTTCCTTAATTCTTGTGTTATCTCAGGGTCAAGGTGATCCGAAGGCCCGAAAACAAGTATAATTGATTCATCCCTTGGGTTGACTCTGGGTCAACGCCTCTCTGGCGTCCATAAATGAATATGCAGTGGTGGTCTTTCATCTTCATCCAAAAGCAACACAAGGGATAAAACACATCACATACTGTATTTAAAAAAGATAGACAATCAAAACGCGGTTCTGGTGTTGTGCAGGGGGCCAGGCCAAATGTGGAGGCAGGCCATATCCGGCTCACAATAGTTTGAGGACCACTGATTCAAAATGATGGATGGAGATGAAGAAGAGAGTAAATAAAGGGTGGAATGGTTGGAGATAATACTTTGGCATCAGGAGCAAAAGTGAACAAGAAGCTTGAAACGACAGTAGTCTTCACTGGTGTAGTTAAGTAGTATTATCTCTATCGGAAAGAAGTGCCATGCTTTAGTTTTCAAACTCTAGTTGAGTAGGCAGCTCGGTCAACTTCCCGACATTATAGGGATTTTTTTCTTGACCTGGGACCACCTTCTTGATTTCCCAGAAGAGCTGTAAGATGGTTTGAGGGAGAAGAACATTCTTGATGTGGTTCAAATATTTTTTACAAAAAAAAAAAAAAATCCCTTCCAGATGAATCTTGTAAAAAGAGATCACCAGAGGAAAGATAACATATCAGGACACATTTACAAATGTATTTTCATCTTGAAGAACAGATGAGGAAGGGCGGGAAAAGAGTTACCATATTTTTTGGATTAAAAAGAGTAATATCAATAAACGGGTCTGTTTTCATACATAAGGCATAGCTTATCAAAGTAGTACCACAACATTTTTGACAGATTTTGAGCGTCTTGTATGGCTTGAATTGGGTTTGAGGTAAGTAAGCAGAACCAGGATTAAAACGGATGAATCCTGTCAATGTGCAAGTCCTGATATATGAGTTATTCCTCTGGTGATCTCTTTGAATTAAAGCTGCCATAATAACCAGCTCTAAATTTTATCACACAAAAGTTTATATATCAAATTAATTCTCTAAGAATTTTTTTTTCATCTATTTTTCTATTTTCGTCCACCCATGAAAGTGTCATTACGCTCTGTGTAACAATGTTTTTCTGTACTTTTGAAAAAAATAATTTTGAGCGTGTGGTGTTAAGGGTCGTTCAGTGAAAATATGTGCATGCCAAAGTGACCTTTTCCCCAAAACTCGCAAGGACTTCTCTAATTGGCACTTTTTATTGTCATCTGCAGAGGCAAAATAATCCCCCTGCGAGCAGCCATCTGCGAGTAAAAATATCTTAAAGATGGAACGTAATATTCCGAGTATTGATTCAGTGATAAAAATCGGAGTATTCGGTGCTAAGCTGTGATCAATACTGAGGGGGGAAATTCATGAAATCCAATGTGTGGAGAAGTAATCAATGACATCATGCAACATTATATGTGAGGTCATACCTGGAAGCGCAGAGGCTTCTCCGCGATGACTGGATCAATGCAGACACATTATCCACAGAAGTCACGTCTGAGGCTTTCAGAGTGTTTATCACAGGTTAGGGATGGAAAACACACTTAGGGCTTACAACTCAATCATTGCCACCATGTTTACGACCCATGTTTCTCCGTTGAAGGGTTCTACTCTATGCTGAAGCACATGTTCAGCAATGAAGCTAAATTTGTGGTAGTTTGGAAGATGAATTCAACACAAGGATCTAATCCAGCGCTATTCAATTTACGTGCCATATATCTGATTTGAGCAATTTGGAAGCCGATAAGAGCAACAAATGTGTTGATTTTAGTGTCACTTTTAATTGAAATATAAACATTAGAAAATGTGTTTAAGCCCCACCCACTGTAAATGCTTCATTTTTCTGGAGCTAAAATCTTGTTCACCATAACCACACTCACTCTAGTGTGAATCACCACACAATCAAGGTTTGTCACACAGCATCATCAATCCAGAAAATCTAATAATGGACTTCTCTCTCGTAACTTCTGGTTTCGACAACATTTCAGACGGGGGAGAACTTTATAAAGTAATTACTTTTAAACATCGTCATGATGAGAGACTTACTGCACCTTGGAGAGGGAGAGTAAGTCAAGAGAGTTAGAGTTTCACATTAGTTGCCTTTTAATAAAGAATGGACTGAAAAATATATACTCAGAGATCAGGCCAAAGAACGTGACACAAGACTTGATTCTTGAATACTAATATCCGCATGAAAAGTTTTATATTTTATGTTATTATTTATGAGCATCAATCACAACTTCGTCTTCTTTACCACTTTTAATTGAATTCATGGATATCATTTGTGGATGTTTACAATGTTATCTTTCCAGAAAAAAAGCCTGGTCGAACTCTAATTTCCTCCTTATAAAATCAGTTGGCAGGCAGGATTTGGGCCCCAGGATTTAAGTTAGACACATCTCTTTTAAAAACAAGAGACTAAATTTCTTCTGAATAGTGTTCTCTGGCGATGTCATTTACGTAAACTGAGTTTTCAGGTTAGATTTTTTTCATTAGGATAACGACATTGAGCTTAGCAGCGACAGAACCACCAGATGGACCCCCAGATGGACAGAGGGATGTACCATTCGTCCTCCAGCAACCAGCAGTCTATCATGGCTCTTAAATTAGATTTTCATTTTCATCTGCATATCACATATTAAACGCAATTTGAATTATGAAAGTAGCGGAGATGAGAGGCTGCTGTGATGCGCAGCAGATGTCCGACACTGTCGGCACGGAGCGCAACAGCCACGCACAGATCCTTGTTTGGAAGCTTCAGCTTGTTAGTGGAGGACGTCAAGAGCTCTGACAGGGTCAGGCAGATCTGCCTCGTGGCTTTGTTTGAAGCGATGCCGGTGTCAGACCCCCTCGTGTTTTCAACAGCACGTCGGACATTTGGCATCCCTCTGAATGACTCAAGAAACACTCCCCTTTTTTCCCCGTCGAGGGCTGAATAATTGCGGCGAAGGTGCAGACTTGCATATCAGCGGCTAATGTATTCTCCTGGTTATCAGTTAGAGGCATCTCTGGAGAGACGAGCTGTTCGACTTCCCTGATCACCATGAGAGCCGAGGAGCTCTGGCAAAGCTCTGAATCTTAACCTGATAACATCTGTGATTTATCTTCTTTGTGTCAAGCTGCTGGAAACACTGTCCGGTGGGAAAGCCCGGAGGCCGACAGCCCAGTGGCGCTGCCGGGTGATTGAGCCCCGAAGAGCATCGTGGACATGTAACCGACACGGCTTGACATGGAAATCTTAGCCTTTACACTTGAACTTTCACTTCGTGGAATCAATATCAGGAATAATTTATTGGGTTCTAAACAAGGAGAAATTATCTCGGTATCAGGTGCTGGGAGGGACAATAACCGGAGATGCCTTTATCTTGGAGAAGTCCTCTAACAGAACATTTGATATTTCTGTTTAATACCCCCTCCTTTTGTCTTGACAGGTAGGAATTCATGAATTACAACACGTTCATTTTTATTCACCTTTAAGAACAGAGGAGGAAGGGAGGGTATTATTAGGATTATAAAGCGTAATATCAATGATAGACTCTATTTTCCTACACAGGGCGCATCAGATGCACGAAGCACTACAACATATTGACACGTTTTTATCGTGTACGACATAAATTTGGTTCAAGGTCAGTCAGCTCAACCAGAATTAAAAAGAAAGGTGCACATAATATGGACTGCTGTCGATTTTTTAGTGAAAATATTTTATGGTTCCTTATAGTCCATCAAATATAGTAAACTATTTTTGGTCAGTGGTCTGCAAAAGATGGAAGCGAAGAATAAAGTGCAGGCAGGATGGAGACGAGAGCAGCAAGACTGACCGTGGAGCTTCACAGGACGGTTCAACATGATGTATGTCGGTAAGCGGAAGAGTCATAGATAAAGACACTGACATTGGAAGTGACTGGAAAGGACAAGATCAGAGGGGCAGCTCATGTAGAGACTGACAAAAGTACCATTAACATAACTTTTAAATGTATTTGAGGATCAACAGATGCATTAAAATAACGTTGAATTATTCATTTGTCACATCAATGGAGTTAAAGAGATTCATGCTCCGGCTGTCATGATTCTACGATCATCTTATAATCCATCATTCCGTCACATGACACAGTGAAAGTCATCCCTCTTGAGGAAATGAGTTGTTCCCAACCACTGGTTTCTCCTCTGCGCTGAAGAATGTCCTGAGCGCGTCATGATGGAAGGGAACTGACAACAACACCGTGTTTATTACCACTACTGCGCTCGTTTTCTTAATCTTCTGCTCGGTTCATCGTCCACCCGCTTGCTAACCTTTAAAAGGAAAATGTCGCGTAATCACACCGACTCTTCCAAAGTTCAAATCAAATATATGTATCTTAGTAGCTCTGCTGGCCCAGCACCATCAGTCACACCCAACGTCTCCTGAATATGAAACAGGCGGCCTCTCACTATCGTACAGGCGATGGATGAGGCCACTTTTTCTCCGACTCGCTCACACAGTGAGTATGTTCACATGCACGCAGAGTGGCACTAACTCGATATCGTCTGTTGCTCCGGTTCCCATCTTGTGTCTAAATATACAGTACATGAGTGATGTCATGTCGCCCCGTGATGTCGTCAGTGTCACTCTTTTATTCCTGCAGATGAGACTGACCATGTGTCTTGATGCATGAAGAAGTACAAGAAAGAACTTTAACTTTTTATTTTGGGCGAAAAATAAGAATCCTACTGTTTGTATAACTAAATGCAAACCTGAAGCTAATATTGCTAATGGAGGTTTTGTGAAATAAATGCTTTTTTTATTAACCTTTGTGCTGCCCAGGGATCAAGATAAAAACAAAAGTGTTTGTGGTATCCCTTGTGTTGTCTCTCAGTCAAGGTGAACAACCTCCACTCACATATGTATTAATGGAAGCCGGGGAGGTCGTTCACCTAGAGACAACACAAGGGATATCACAAACGCATTTGTTTTACGGCAAATGGGTCACCTTGACCCACAGGCCGCAAAAAGGTTCAACCAATACACCAATTCTATATTATGGTTATCAGAAGTGTTACCTAAAAATTTGACTTTGAGAGGGTACTGGAAGCCGCCGATTCCATTCTGCTAAAACTCGACATTCACCCAATGACCAAAGCTAGTTATACACATACTACTTTTCTACTATATATACAGTTATTCGATCTTGTTTGGTACTTCCTTTTGAAGTTGAAACTTCTTAGTTTACTTCAGTTATGCTGCAGACGATTGCGCTAATGCAGAATGACTTTTCCAACTATCGAGTAAGAGGTGCGCTCAGGCCAGGCGTGACTCCACAGAACTTGTACTACTGTTGATGGGTACCAGGAGAAAAGAAGGATGGAAAACAAGAAGCTGAAACTGCTTGGGGGTCTAGGGCTGGTGGGATGTGAAAATGACAGGCAGTATTGTACCTTTATCCAATGAAGTAGTATCATGCTTTTCCAGAACACAGTTCTAGCTCCACACGACTCGGCACGACTCGACTTGACTTGGCTCAACATTAGTCGTGTTGTGATCACACCGGTCCATACCATAGGGCTGCAAACTTGGGAGCCAAAGGTGAACTTTCCAGACACAAAAAGGTTTGGATCTTGTCCACGGACCAAGGAAACCTTTCGGATAGACATACATTGATTTTAAAACGTTGATCTTTGTCAATCAATCTGTTTTTCTGAGCTCTCTTGTAACTGTAGTCCATATTTAACTGCCAAGTCGAATTACCAGCTGAGAAGCTGCTCACGAGGCCGCGAGGACAAGGCTCAGGAGCAGAGAACAATAAAAAGAGAAGGGTGTGAAATATGGCCGGCTGATGGGACTTTGTCAGCGCCATCATAAGAGTCGATGTCTTTTTGTGAGAGCGGCGAGGGAACACTGACACTGGTTATATCAGCGCCATCACACGGCCGTCTCCACGCCTCCGCTGTAAACTTCTTGTTGTTCCATGTGAAGCCCAGAAGTCAGATGTGTGCCCGAGAGTGCAGAACAAACTGCCAGACTGACAGAAACGCTGCTGCAGAGGGGGCATCAAATCATCTTTGTAGCTGTGACACACACAGAGCCGGATCAACTCTGCCTCACCGAGATTTCTTGTCCTCCCTGGTTTATCTCCTCACTGAGAGCATAAACAAGAATCACCACAACCTGCGGTGAAATTTAATCAAAAATATTCACATGTTGCACCTTTATTACTCTCATATGCTTTTCCTGCGACTCAGCGAAAAACTGCTTTTTTTTACTAGTCCACTATGTGCCGCTGATAAAAGTGCGAGCAGAAAGGATGAGCTCCGGCTTCCCTGCAGAGTTGTGACTACAGAGAAAATTGTTGCATCGAGAAGATCATACACATGGGAAAATCAAAAGTCTCTCCAAGTGCACCCTGGTATAAAATCACTGTCCTTTCTCAAGAGTCACACTTTTGTGTTTCTCTTATTCACAAAAAATATATATATTTTATAACTAATTTTAACATTTATTTGATCAAAAAAGTCCTTTCATTAAAAAAGTTTGGCTTTTTTTTATTTAGGTAACTAAATAAGTCAATGTCTGCTGGCAGCTCTATTGATCTTTCTATTGATTACTTATTTTGGAAAATTGCTTTGTTTTACATTTACTTATATTTACTTGTTTGCTATATATATAATTATTCAATAACTGATGACGCACAAACATTACATTCTTTAATAATTATTATTATAATAATTGGGTTTTTTTTCAGGTTGCCTTTTATTTTTATTTTATTGATTTGTACATATAAATAATCAATAGATAGATAGATAGAACTTTATTGATCCCTCAGGAGGTCCCCTTCGGGAAATTGTTTACATTTTTTAATTAAAATTTTGTTAAAGTAATATGTAGTGTGCTCGATATTAACTCACCATCCTTTGTCAAGATCCACACTTCTCTTCATAAACATCATATATTCCCACATTTTCCTCACAAAGGCAGACAAAAAATATGTACAATAAATAAATATATCTTGCAGAACCATTTTCATTTTGTATAATTTATTTTAATTTTAATAGTTAAATTCAAGTTGAATTGAACTATAAGAAGGTGAAATTGTTATCTAAAATAAACTATTCAATATGCAGTGACGCATAGACATTAAAGTCTAAGTAAAATGATTTAAAGAAAAGACAATTTGATTCGATTATTTCATTACCAGGTTAACTTAATTGAACTAATCCTGTCTTTATTGTATTGATTTGTTCATAATACGATTCAGTGATAATAGATGTGTCACAGATATTAAATGAATGAAAGCATAAAAAGGTTAAATAAAAGAAAGATTAAAGTTATTCAAACGTTGAGATCAGAGGTTGGTTAATTCTTGTTAAAGTCGTTCCCATGTTGTCCGGAATATACTGTTTTTGGCATATTCTTGGTCTTTTTTCCCCTAAAAAAATCTGAATCAGGCTGCAGAATACATCAAATGAAGGCACTCCAATTATTAATGCACATTTGTCAATGTCATAATTTTCATTACAGAGCTCTGTACAGGCATTTCCTCCCATTCTTGACTTTTACTTTCAGGTTAGCGATTATTGACAACCTTTTGCTCCTCGTAGATCAGGGAAATTAAACCTCCGACTGGCTGCGAGTCACAACACTACAGGCTCAGAGGAGGTGAACTTGTGGACAGTGAGAGTCAGATTTACTGTAGTACACTAGTCTCCCGCCGTTCGTCCATGTCTCCAGCGTCAGACAGCAAGGCCCGGCTGCTCCGACAACAACGGCGTCAGTAATAGCTCAGCGGGGCGTGAAATTGATTTTGTATTAGCAAACAAGAGGGTCCGTCACTGCTGCGCCGTTAATCAAATTATTTGGAGGAATGAGGGGACGATGAGAGTCAAATCATTCGGTTGCAACAGTAAATCAGGTTCACGGCCAACCTGTTGTCCCATTTACCCTAAAACCTGTTCAATAGCTAATGAAAGCAATTACTTCAGCCATGACACGCCAGTTAATCACCACAGCAGCGGTGCTTGTTGCTGTGGCTTCATTAGCAGTGACAGTCCTCATTGATGGTCAGCTGAACACACGTGTGGAGGTGCACACACACACACACACACACACACACACACACACACACACACACTAAACACACACCTACCACCCCACTCACACACGTAGCCTCACAGTAGTATTGGCAATACTTCTACAAAAAATATTACTTCTACCGCAACACTTCTAGGAAACTATTACTTTTACTTTCACTAATACTACTACAACAACTATTACTTTTACCGCGAGCAGTACTTCTTCAACAACTATTGCTTTTACTCTCACAAATACTTATACGAAGCTATTACTTTTAATTTCACTAATACTGCTGCAACAACTATTGCTTCTACTGTTACTAATACTTCTAGAACAGCAAATACTTTTACTTTCACTAATACTGCTACAACAACTATTGCTCCTACTGCTACTAATACTTCTAGAACAGCTAATACTTTTACTTTCACTAATACTGCTTCAACAACTATTGCTCCTACTGCTAGCAACACTTCAACAATTATTACTTCTACTGCTACCAATACTTCTACAATAACTATGACTTTTAATTTTACTAATAGCGCTACAACAACTATTATTTCTACTGCTACTATTTCTACTACTACTGCAAACAATAAGATGACTTCCATTAGTTGC
Organism: Callionymus lyra; assembly: GCF_982586985.1. Taxonomy (NCBI): domain Eukaryota; kingdom Metazoa; phylum Chordata; class Actinopteri; order Syngnathiformes; family Callionymidae; genus Callionymus; species Callionymus lyra. The sequence continues at coordinate 23,309,506 of NC_141829.1, forward strand.
AATCACTGCTACTAATAGGGCTTAAAAAAACTACTACTACTACTGCAGCTATTACAACTCCTGTTATCATTTTGTTGACTATTAATACTACAAATATAATTTTTACTTCACAGTACAAAAAAAGTTTACTTTCAGTTCAACTACTTCAACTAATACTGCTGCAATGTTTTTTAATAATACTAAAATAACCAATACGATTTTCAATACAGCTGCAGCTTTTACTACAATTACTTTTATAAATATTGCCTTTACTACTATAAACACAGTTAATCCTGTTACAACAGTTCAACTTATACAATACTAATCACTTTTACGAAAGGGATTATTACTATAACAGAACAACTACTATTACTAAATCAAATACCAGAACTGCAACCTCATTCGTACTATGACTACAACTACATCTACTTACCCCACTGCCAAAAACTACTACTTTGACACTTATAGCGACCAATACTGCAGCAACAAAAACAACCACTAAAAAGTTGTTATGTTGTTTGAGCCGTATGATTAAATAACAGTAAACATATTCATAACCAAGTGAGTGAAAAAGTCGTTATGCTGCAGAATAATAGAATAACACAGAACAAAATCCCAGGAGATAGCGAGTGTAATACAAACTTCTCTGACAAGACTGGAGAATCATTTTAGGTTGTAGTTATTTCAATAAAATGTGAGCCGTATTAGTGTATTAAATGTCTAACACAAAGCTCAGAGTGTTTCAGGGCTGCAGCACTGGATGATAAAAACACTCATTATTCTCTCATTAGTTGCTGGAAATTGACCTTGTACAGCAGAGTGGATCAATTGAAGTGACCCGGTGCTCTTGTGTCCTTATAAAGGGACGGTCCGTCTGGTTGACGTCTGGAACAGTCAAGCTGCAATATGACTGACGGGAGCTGTCGGACGAACAACTCTTCTCTACTTCTGGTTCTGTCTGAGGTGCTGAACATGGGATGTTTACTCAGAGTGACTAGTGCGACCTGACACATCAGAGGCGTCCACCTCGATGCCGTGATGGACAGAACGCTGGTTCTGAACTCAATGGACTGTCGGTGTTATTACACACTCTATGCTTTGTAATGTGGTTTGAATTATTTAGCAGCAGCTCACAACATCTTTAGTGTTACTTTTTCTTTCTTACATGTCAATGTTTATTTTATTGATTAAAGTATTTTTTTTATAAATGTGTTTTTTTAATCGTTCCTTTGTGATTAAATTCAGATTTTTTTTGTTTAAATATTGAGAAAAAACAACAACTTCAATCTTTTCTTTACTTCAATTAATTGCATTTAGAAGAATATGACAGCAAGAGCTTTCTTTAATTAGTTGGAGAAAATACTAATAACATCCTTAAATCCTAATTATAACACCATAACTACATAAATAATTTTACATTTTTACTCTCAGGATTTTTTACTCGCAATGTTGACGATTATTTTCAATTATTTCCTTTCTTTTCTGTTGAATATATTGTTTTGTCATGTCATTGTAATGTAATTGGGATTTCATTTTTATGCCAAAAAAGTTCCTTAACAACCATTTACTTTTAACTTTCCAGGTATTTCTTCTACTTAATGCAGACTTACTTTTCCCCTCAGTTCCGATTTCTCTCTTGACTGATCTCATATCTTTGTGCTGTGAAGCATCCATGGTCACTCGGGTAAATGTCACACTGCCCTTACCTCACATCAAGCCTCACACTCACCTAGTTTGTTGCCGCGTGCTCTTTCTAGAATATATATTTCTGGATGACCTGTCCTGACTTGTCGGGCGAGTCATTCGCGGATCCTTCAAACAGTGTTCGGCTGCAGGAGAAGGGAAAACGTGACTCGCCGCCAGAGAGAAACAGTATTCAGAGGTTGCCGGTGCTCACGCACACCTCTGACATGTGAGGATTTATTTTCAGAGCCGTGGACGAGTCTAAAGACAGAATGCATGGTAACAATGAAGGCAGTTGTCACCTTCAGTGTTTGTCTGGTTAACAAGCCAAAACGAAAGAGAAGGCATTGAACACAACTGGAACTGTTCTACAAGGGAACACAAAATCAATCTTTCTTTTGATTACTTAAACGAAAATCTCTATTTTTGCTGTCCAATATTTCAGTTGTCCTCCTCCAACACTGGGTCTTGAAATCCACAAGGAGAGACCCAATAATCCATAACAACCAGAACCCGGAACCAGGATGTAGACATCCAAATACACAGGACTTCGGGTTGTTGACTCTGAACACAAAGCACATACACACATAAAAAAGGACCAAGAAACTCTGAGAAGAACAAGAAAACTAGGAATCAAATGACCCAGTGCCTTGGGGTTAGGACCTAAGAACCAGAAAATCAGGACCCTGGATAACATTAACCCAGACATCAAGGAACAAGGAATCAGGAGGTAGACATCTAGATACACATGAAAACAGAACAGACACAAACATGAAAAATGACCAAGAAACCTTGAGAAGGAGCTAGAAAATCTTGGAACCAAGCGAACAAAAACTCCCTCGATCGCAAATTGAGGCAACAATAACCAGGACTAAAAATCTCCTTAACCTAGGAGACGGACTCCAACACATTAAGCAACATGAAATCCAGGTCCCTGGGCTGTAGACCTGGGACCAAGCCCAGCAACAAATGGTAAATGTAAACATAGGATTGAGAAAAAGCTTGAGCTCAGAACTTGAGAGGCCCTTAACCTAAAGTTTAGGCCAAGAACTAGGACTGAGGCAGGAACCAGATACTTTTACCCAGACATCCATAATCTAGGACCAAGAAACCCAGGACCAAGGACTGGGAACTATAGGAACCCAGGACACAATTTTAACCAAGACCAAGTAACACAGGATCACTCTACACTCTCTAAACACTGCCATCTAATGGCAGGAGGCCATCATTCTGTGTGTAAAATGTTTTGTTACATGGCTTTACTATAACAAATGTAAGATTTTTTTTAGGGTTAAAAGGATCCTGGTTTAGGGGCTGCAACAACAATTGGCTTTTACATTTCTCCTCTAGTGGAAACACTTATTCCGTGATTAATCCAGAAAAGACGACTCAGCAGAAGTCACCTCTTCATCCAACACAAACATTTGATCAAGCATAATCCGAATCAAAGACTTTTTTAAAAGTAAGGCGAAATAAACTCAAACGCCATCGCTTTGATCTGAGACACGATTATAAAATTAACATCTGACACCTCTTCAAAGAGAATACACAGATGAACGTTATCTCACAGCCTTAAAAAGCCCCATCCCTCCCTCCATGCTGCGAAAACCATTATCAAGGCTAATGTCAGGGTGTGAGTGCAGATGGTACACTCGCGTCCTGTAGAGCTCAGCTGAGGAGGACTGTGGAGCTCAGCTCAGGATCTTCTGCTGTGTTCTTTTTATAAATATAGATTAATGATGGCCCCAGGAAAACTGACAGCCAGGATTAAAGATGCATACATTGTAGTTGAATCAATAGACAGTTTGTACAGTTAGAATTACACTTTACATCATCAAAGCGGATTGAAAACACCATTTTAGCTAGCCGTCAATGTCCGGCTAGTTATTCGTCATCCTTTAGTTCACGATGATTAAAGTAGATAGCTAACATGCTATCCACTCAAAGTAGTATGCTAAATACACCTCATGATACATGAACATGAAACAGAGGGGCTCAAATGCACCAACATTGAAGTTTTTGAGAGCAGTTTTTGTCCGCTCCAATAAATCATCCATGAAAAAATGTAAAAGCAACAACAATCAACCAATCAAATAAATAAACAAATAAAATCAAATAAATACATACAAATGTTATAAAAAGACATGAACAAATCATTCAAAAGTTGCAAAAGCATGAGGGAGAGATCTGTTGTGGCACCTTATGGCAGAAGGAACTATGGCCGTCTTAAAGCGTTCCTTTCTGCAGTGCATGGAAAGGAGCCTGTTGCATGTTTACTGATATGGTAGAGTGGTTGACTCGTGGTCTGAGAGGTTGCGGGTACAATCCCAGTTCCGGACGAGATTGTGGCGTTGTGTCCCTGAGCAAGACACTTTACCCTGATTGCTCCTGATGGTTGAGCTGGTGCGCTGCGTCGCATCCTACTCCCATCAGTGTGTGATTGTGTGTGTGAATGGGTGAATTTGTAATTTAGTGTAAAGCGCTTTGAGTGCAGAATAAGCATAGAAAGCGCTATATAAGTAAGAGCCATTTACCATTTACCATTCACAAAATAAACTACTGAATTAAAGTACACAGGATAAAAAGACCAGATTTCACTAAGAACAGATCCACTCTTGGTGTGCACATCTGCAATCGTGACTGCTTTTGGTGTGAGTCGGTAGTTAGTTTTTCTTATTTTATTTGAACAGGACTACACATGAAAATATACTATAATTGATCACCTGCCCAGCATCAACAGACCGCACAAAAGAAGCCGAGGACTAGTTGGAACACAACCTGAGGGATAGGAGATATAAAGGTGTGTCCTTGCAAAGTGATTTTTAGGTTATTCCGGGTTACTAGAGCTCAGCCATTGTTCCTACGGGCACTCGGTTGTTATTGGTCTGAACAGATGCTCTTTTAATTTCATCATGTGCATCACTGGGATGAGTGCGATGAGTGATTCTCACAGTTAGTAGCAGCCGAGGAAAAGCAATGAAAATGTAGTCAAGTGGTTTTTAGACAAACACCTTGATATCATCTATGGAAAACTCATGTTCTGAAAGCATGTGAAAACAAAAAGCGCATCTACAATGGTCTTTTTTTGCTGGATGGCCTCCACCATTCATTATGAAGTACGTCCTTTTCCCAGCTAAATAATGCAGTCGACTAATTATGTGCAACACACTGCTGTTGTGGTGCCTAACAAACCCGCGTGCCCCACCCTGCTGTGACTTACACACCAAGTTGTGACGCTGGGAAGGGTAAAAATAGGACTATCCCAAGTCAACCCACTTTCTACATTCTCTACTTTAGATTTTCAGAGCCCCTCCTCTCTCTCTCTTTTTCTCTTTCTTTCAGCAGATGAATGAGCGAGCGCTCACTAATGCTGGTTTTTTCGAGGAGCAGGATGAATTTCATGTAAGCGACGAGATTGGTTCCAGTGTTTCCTCAGCCTTTGGTGTTGGTGATAAATGCGTCCTGTGTGGGAATACAGTGTGATTAACGGACACAGCCCGGAGCCTGATCCCTCCCTTCCCTCCTCTCCTCACCTGAATCAATCATCTGCATTGAAAGGCCACCGTCTCACACTGGAACAGCTGCTCAGAGCTCCACGCTCGCCTTTCTCAACTCGAGCCGAAAACGACTTGCTTTGTTAGGCACTAAATATTAATGAACGGAACAGAAATGAGCTTCCCGTGGAGCCGAGTACTTAACTGGAGAACAAGGAGTCCACACTATTTTAATAAAAATACAGCCACAGATTTTAATAATCATTTCGTTTTTTTGTTTGATGTTTTCTACCCTTTACTAATGAGGAGTTGTTAATTGCAAAGTTGCCGGGCAGCAGCTTGAATAGAGAGGTCCAGACTTAATCATTCCAGTGTGTACAGGGTCTGCTTCAGGTCCTCCTTCCAGTTGCCTGTAACACTTTCCTAAGGAGGCACCTGAAATATACTGAAATGTTGGCCTAACAAGCTGGTTTGGTTTCAATTAGCCTTGCAGTGATTCACACCAAAGGCACCCAAGTGGTCACTAGACCTTTGTCAAAAACGATAAGCCATTATCCCTTAAAATTACATCGTAGAAAGTAGGTAAACCTGCTAGGAGGTCTAAAGTTAGAGGAATTTTACCTTTATGTAATGTGAAAGTATGAAAAAAATGATGTCTCAGCTACATCAGACGAGCACCTGGTGTAAATGTTAAATACGTGGTTATTAATGAGAATACTAGTATCCTCGGATGAAGTTTAACTTTAATAAAACTGTAAATAAAAAATGAATCATCACATCATTATCACTACTGAGTGCTTTGTCTGATCATTTCTGAGCGTCATTAGAATTTGCGGCTCACCTGCACAACACAAGTGCATATTCTTATCATATTCATAGGATAAAAACTTTCTTTTGTTTACAAAAAGATTTCAAGTGATCAAACGGGCATGATTTTATTACTTATATTATGAAAACAAGCTAATAATTCCTTCTCGTTTATTGAAATTGCAACCGGTAGATCAACGATCAACGTATCGGCACCCCTGCTTACAGCAATGGTTCCTAACCCCTTGGTTAGTCAATCCCAGTTTGTTCTGGGGCGAGGCAGGGGACACCCTGGACAGGACCCCAGTCTCAGGGCACACAAAGACAACCATTCAAACTAAACACTCATACCTACGGACAATTTCCCAAAGTTAACCCACGCAACATGGGGAGAACATACAAACTCCACATAGCAATTCACAAGTCACCTCACTCCCATCCGGAAAGCGAACCAGCGACCTTCTTGCTAACCACTGCGTCACTGTGCACCCCTGTCCTCCGCCCTTCTCCCAAGGTGCAGAGGGATAGACTGCAGACCCCCATGAGCCCATCAGGGACTAAGTGGAAGCAAATGGATGAGCAGACATCTTATTAAAGAAAGAAAGTGAGCTCCACATTTTCATTTATCTTCATTCCACAAGTAAACTGCTTTAAAAGACGCCTCGAGGCAATCGCAGCATTTGAGGTAACATGCCCCGAAAAACAGGTCACCGGGTGCAGTTAAGAAGTCAATGAAAGTGTGCGGAATATTACAGTGGCATAAGCAATCATTTTGCACCTCGAGTATTTCTGTGTGCAAGTCGATAGAGGATCCTGGTTGGACTCATTAGTCATGTTGGCACCTCCCTCTCCACTCCCAGGCCTAAAATGACCCTGCCATGGTCTGAGCACAATGCTGCTCCGACTCCTCCTGGTGTCGTGCCGGCCATTACAGCTGACTACCAGGAATAAAGCATCATTATAAATGCTTTTGACATTAATAGGCAAACGTGCATTCTCAATATTTAATGACTCAAAACAGAGTTATGTAGATTCATTGGCTTTAAAAATCAATTTGCATTTTCTTCCACACATAGGCAGACATGACTGGCATAGCAAGGAGCCTAAAGTAGCTCCATGGCGAGGACGATTTACACCCGCCACCCGCAACACTATGTAAACAAACTCACGTTTGAGATTCTAAACATGAGATGGAGGCTGACGCAGAATGATGAATGAAGTCTTGCTCTCTCCCGCAGAAGGTGCGCCGAGGAGCGCCGGGCCGATCCCGGGATGTCTGAGTGGGCTCTAAAGCTTTTTTTGCAGACTGAAAACTTTGTCTCACGAACCAGCGGTTAGGGGTCGGACTCACACGGCGAGCAGAGAGTCAGCAGTCACAGAAACAGTTTGTAGCGTCGCCGTTTTCTTCTGCTGCCACCGAGTCACTGGATTAAAGCAGGTGGGTGAAGAAACCCATGACGAGATTAAACGCGGGCAGAAAACTGGTCTTAAAACCTTCTCTCAATTCTGGTTCACATATGTCCTCGCAATTTTGAACGTTGAGCTAGGAATGTTTAATCAAAAATACGAATTTACAGTTGAATAGTTTGGCCTTGCCTGCTTTAAGAACATCATATATTGCAGTGCATTATTGAACTTTTAGTGTGACTGCTTGGAGAGCCCGTAGCAGTGGATAATAATGACACACTCTAAATATACTAATGTTAAATCAGATTGATAAACCCTATTATTTCTAACTTGTCACTGTAATAATGGCTCCACATCTCCTCCAGGCAACTGTAATAATATCCTGCTTTGTTCCTACAACGAGTCTCTTGGAGGTCGAGACTTTTGGGATTGAGGTGAAAAAGTTTGATGTTTGACCAATCACAGCAGAGTGGATGTGGTTATGGTAAGCAAGATTTAATCTCTAGAAATAACAAGTGGTTTCAGTGGGCGGGGCTTAAGCACATTTTCTAATATCAATATTCCAATGAGAAAAGAGTTTTGTACAAACAGACACATACTGAGTCTGAGTACATCTATTTAAGAAACACTTAAATTAACATATTAGTTTTAAAGTTCAAGTTAGAAGTGAGCCTGAAAGTGATTATATTTGAGTTATAAGACTCAGTACTGTTTTTTACAAGTTTGAGTCTCACTCAAAACCCTCATAAAGAAATTTTTGTTTATTTTCAGTTCAGGAAGTTATACCACTGCAGCTAAACACTGACTTTTCACCAAGAGAATAATTAAAGTTCATGAGGAAAATTTTCTTTTATTGTTAAAATGTCATATAGTTAAAATGTTTTAGCTCAGTTGTGTTTTTTTTTGTTGTTTTTTTTCACTATATAGGAATGTTATACAAGTGAACTCACCCAACGTTCATAATGATATTCATATGTCATTACTATCTAATATTAAAAGATATTAAAAATGTGACTTTTGTGGAACCAGAGAAAAAACACTTGTTTTAAAATGAATCCTGACATAGAATCAAAGTCAACTCAGGCTGACAGTCCTTCCACAAACTCAACAAAGTAGTAGAAGCACGTACGACAAGCAGCTCTACTCGCTGCGGGACAGATTGTGATGGATAGGCAGGAGGTGACAAGGCCGAGGATGTGTGTGTGTGTGTGTGTGTGCAGTTTGTTGCAGTGGTGGACCTTGAGCTGTTGTTTACCAACAGCGATGTTTAAAAAAAAAAAAAAGAATTCCACTGACTTGATCTGAACTTTTGTCCACAACTAATGTCCACTCATAGACCAACATTCACTTCATCAACCCTTCTGTGAGAAAAATACAGTGACCAAGTGTCAACACAACACAGGAAGGAAACTTTAAGCAAAACATAAAATGCGCTGCGTAAACATCACACTCCTCTCTGACACCGTAATATAGTCTAAGGGGAAGGACGTGTGAAGAGATTGGCAGGGAAAGTACTTTTCCAGAGGGAAATAATGGCTTTCCTTCCCTGTCGGAGTCATCTGTCAGCCAAGAATATTACCTCACAAAAAAACTCTATAACACCTGACAGGGGACATAAAGATGTGTATGAATGAAGGAGTGTATAATTATGTCATCTTTATCTTTAGAACTGTATTTATATCTTCATAAGCAGCAAAAGAAATCCTCCAGAACAAGACGCTTATTCATCATATATTACTTTATAGTGTCCTGAAATCACGTCAGTGGACACAGCTTCTGTCCAAAACCAAACTTAAGTGTACCTGCTGGGGGTTAGTAGAGAGTCAAAATGGTGGATCAGAGGTAGATTTTTACCTTCATGGAAATAAGGAAAAAAAAGATGGATCGTATCCACACTGAGACTCTGTTATCACCATCTACAGATCATAACACAAGCGATACTCTTGGTGTTAAAAAATATTGAATAGGAATCCCCTTTTATTCTATCACAGTATTATGTTGTTTTATATTCGGAGGAAAAAATATTTGTTTTTCATGTATATTTACTTGATTAAAGACATGTCTGTGTCAGGATTTGGGTTATTATTTAGAGGTGATGGTTTTTAACCCAGTTTTAGATAATGTAGTCAGAGTATACTTGGACAGCTGAAATTGCCAAAGCAAACATATTCAACAAGATGTCTGAACTGAGCTTAGTATAAGAACACTTCCGCACATCGGGTGTTGAGGACATGCAAGGACAATGGTCTTTTAAATGCCTTTCCCTGTGAGTAACTTTCTGGCTGGAGAAATGTCTCTGATACAGCGTCGTATTGGCCCATGATCGCTGCGCATATAAAGGTGACTTTGTGCCTAAGTGTACTCGGTCATTGCTCAGTCAACCAGAATCCAAAGTGGGATCGCCTTTCGTAGACTAGAATTACCCACGTCAGCTTCCGACAGTCTACACAACGCCTCACTGCAAACTCTTTTTTAACCGTAACCAAGGCAACACGTTCAGCAGGAAGTCTTGAAAGAGCTTACGACTCGGCGGAATAAGAGACCCTCCGTGGTGGTTGTACAATCCCTTCACCCGAGACTCAGAGTGGCTGGCCACATCACATCGAGATGAAAAGTACATTTATTCAGAACATTTTTTCAACTGAAGACTCTTGAGTTCACTTCATAATAACAGGTTGATATTGTTGCCCTTTATCTATTTACAGATCAAAGGGAGCGAATCGGAGCACAGTGACTCATAAAATTACCCAAAGACTCTTGTCGTTGAAATATAAAATGTCATATATATTAAAAGCTGAATAACCCGACTGCTCGAATATAAAGAAGAAGTGCCTCGCTTTGTTCTCCCTTACATAGTTTTGTCATACATGTGGTTTAAATCTCATCAAATTGGATACATTTAAATTCCCATGGAGGTCTTCTTATTTTCCCTGAACCTGATAGAGTTGCCCCCCGACTCCTAAAACCATCACTGAGAGGCCAATAAATGCAGATTTTTGAGATTTGTTGAGCAGTGTGGGAGAATAAAAGACATTAAGATCAGGGGGAAAAAACACCAGAAAGTATTAATTCAAAGACATATTTCTGGTTTATGAAATGACAAATATTCTTATATATTAATTCATATAATTAAAAGGTTTTACAATATAAATGGCATCAGAAAAAAAAGGGAAATTAATTTGGCTTTTCTGTTCAATTTACAAACGATCACCACAGTCACCTCATAACTCACTAAATTAAAGCTGAATAGCTTAATAATAAGTGTATCAATATCAAAACATGGCAGGAACACCAACTGTCTCACTGTCTTGCCTCCAGTCAAGATCCTTAGAATGTTGCTTTTCTTTGAATTTATTTAAAACATTGTAACTTTCCTATACATATTTATTTGACTGTGCTTTATGTCGTTACTACAATAATAATTGCTTACCGGAAATCAAATTATTTTACATCTTATAAACTATTTCATACTTGTTTATTCATATAGTTTTTGAGTATATTGAGTCTGAGAAAATATTTTCATCTTTAGACTACTTAACAATGAAATGTACAGATCTTGGTTTAATCTTTTTTTCATTTCTAACTTACATTTTTTTTCTACTCATTGATTGATCATTTTGATTTGTCCCTTTAAAAAAAAAAAAAACATACTAAGTGAACATTTATAATAAGTTCCAGGAGAAGGAGGCTGAATCAGCACATTTTAAGGGGGAATATATTCACAAGAGACTTTCCATCAAGAGTTTTCTAATTAAAGTCATACATTCTTTGAGTACGAGATGAAAACGTTCCTCCCTCAATTAGAGGGCGAACACAGCCGCGATTAATTGGCCGTCTGATAATCACAGCGTTTGAGCGGTTGAGCCAGGAAAGAGACTTCACAGGGACATTAAACACAGATTTCCTCTCCGCAACAGCCGACTCGCTCTCCTCTCTCAGATGACCGCGGTTAACTAGATCAGCTCATTGTAGCGTCGTTACTGCTCCACGGCCATACCATCTGATCAGAACTTGTTTCCATCTGGAGAACGAACACACCAGACATCCATCTACACGCCATTAAATCCCAATCACCGCTCCTCAAAGACCTGGATTCTGCGTACGATTCTCTGAGTGTGACATCTGAGTGCAGCCACTCCACCACGTGCCACCTTTTTTAATCACACTATAAGAGCTGAATCAGACTGCTGGAGATGTGTATTTGCCTGAGCAGCAAATATTTGACAGCGGCATGAGAGGGGCTGCAGGCCATATCTGGCAAACGGCCCCACTTTCATTACCGAGAGTGGCTTTTAGAGGAAGCCCGCCAGCTCCGGCCAAACGGCACCTCAAAGTAAGCCAAATGGTCCCTGACGAGTAATATCCATAACACACCTGCACAGCTCTTCAATTTCCCTCGATGCTGAAACTGTAACTGACTCTGAAACAGTTTGATCTATGGAGACACACAAAACTATGTATATCTGGTTGGAAAATTGAATTAATAGATCGCCTTACAATTTAGAGCAGTGGTTACTTTTTGTAAAGCAAAAATGTACTGAATTTGTGGCAAAAAATACATTTTCAGAAAGTTGAAGCTTAGGGAGAAACAACTGTGTTGTGTTTAAAGACATTCAACAGCTAAGTCACAAATCATGGTTCATCACTTTTCATTCACATGATATATACGAGGATTATTACTGATGGAAAATGACGGAGCTACAGTGTGTTAAGTGTTTTCAACCACAGGTACTAACATGTTAATCAATGCTTGTGTTTTAAAGCATTACCTGGTTTGACTTGGGAATGGAATGTGTGTGATTGTCTCAAAAATACATATTCCAGGTTTACTTAGATAAGCCATCAGGAAATAACACAAACTTTGTTTTATTTAAGACCGGCTTTAATTACTTTTACCTTTTCAGCCAAATAACTTAAGATATAAAGGCGAGACCACAACAGTTCTTTCTTCAGAGTGAAATCGGACATTCAATGAGAAGGTTCTGTATTTTATCTCCTTTGTTGCAAGTAAAATTGTTGTGACTTCAAGCTCTAAGTCAGATTCCTGACCTGTTATTTCAGGGGCATGTTTTATTTAGCTGGCTAAATGTTGCCAATTATTTTCTTCTATTTCACGTCCACCATTGTTATCAGCACGCAATTCACATCGGAGCACAGACCACCTCGGGAACCACTAAGTTATGGCGCCTAAATTTGTGCCGTCTCTTTCATGCCTCTGTTATTGAGATGGTTTGTCAACTAGGGGGTGGGTCTCCGTCTGTCTCACAGTGTCTTTGAGACACATTTTTTTTAAATTTTGGGTCATAAAGCATCAGGTTACTGGCAACTATGAGGTTAACATCAATTTCAAATGTACCCTCTGTGCATATGTAAGTACATTCATAACTACAAGGCCCCTGATGTGACGTTTGTCAAGATCCTGCTTTAATGAATATAATCTTTTTGTGCCATAAGGTCTGTCCATTAAGTTTGAGCACTCAAATATTTCATTGGCTCAGCAGCTGTCAATTAAAGCGGCTAATTTAGTTTTCTGAAACTCTGGACTAATTCAATAAAATGTTCTGATTTCACCGAACACAGATGTGCAACTTCCAACCTGGCATTCACGCTAGTATTGTTGGGTTGATGGGGCCTCATGAAACAGCTTTTTAGTGAAACACTGTATCGTGATATAGTGTCTTTTTTTGAAAGGCCTCTAGATGGCACTTGAAAATGATGCCATGTTTCATTAAGTCAGTAGTTCAGATTATAAGCAGGGAGAGTATCATGATACAGCTGATAGTCAGCTGTTTCATGAGGCCTCATCAACCCACCACTAGCCTTTCATAACCAGCCCGAGTGCATACCAGTACCAGTACCAATAGTGTTTCATATAAGAAATTGAACCGCGAAACATCCTACAATCCACATCTGCACAGTGATGTGACGCGATGATGCCAAAAGATTAATAACTTGAACCCAAGGAACTCATATTTCCAATTTGTAATCATCATTTAAAATAAAATGACTTTTAATTGTACGTATTAGTGCAATTACCCAGCAATTATCGTTACATCATAATGCATACTTATTTTTATGGGGGGGCTTCTAGAACTTTTAACACATGAATGAACAAACTTCTCCACTTAAAGCAGAGACTGAGTAATCATTCAGTGAACATAATTCTTCCTTCACAGATTTAATCAGATGTATTAAGACCAATCCGGCATTAAGAATTCATGTCCACGCAGTAATAAATTACATCTTGTCAAACTCTCTCGAAGCTATGATAAAGGAAATAAATATTAGGAGTTTTTACTGCAGAACCTTCTGACTTATATTCAAATGGGAAAGCTGGGAAACTTTGTCTTAAACTTTAAAATAAAAATTAGTATGTAAAATACTGTTCTAAATCACTCCTTCGACTTTGCATTGTCATGACGGTTTACAAGAGTCGGACATATGCTGTTGCACTCCCTGCAGACATAACACGTAATTATCAGACCGACCGGATTACTGCTCGGGCTTGTCAGTGATGAAGACTTGAATTAATGACACATGAAAGCAATCTCCGCTCCCTGAAAGTCCACAGCCTGCAAGGACAATCTGAGCGTAATAAACATCCAGCGAACGGCTCTTCCTCCTACAACTAAAGACACCGCATTAATCTGTAAATCTGCCCGCTCATCTTTGTGTGTACGGCACAAGAATTCCTTAGATTTCCTGACCCAGTTGACTCCGTGGAAAGAGATTGATGACCTGAAGTAAACATATATGGCAAATTTTCTCATGGCAGGTTTGTATCTTGCTTTTAGTTGAGATTTTTGATTGTTTAGGCCTGTTAAGACCGAGATGGCCCCAAAAATGTAGCGTCCAAATCATGTTTTACTCTTTCTTTAATTGCTTTCATTATCGTAGTTTCAGACAATCATACTCATCACATCTGCCTCCTTACGTTCTTAAATCCCTGAAAGGGGTATCCAGATTATCTAATATACTTGCACTTTTTTCTGGTCGTCTTTCCTCGTCCTGTCTCTGAGCTATTCAGACTTCAAATTTTTTTTAAACTTTGTTTAATGTTCTTGTGAAGATGTTAATTTTCATCACTGTTTTTTTTTTTCTTTTTTTTTTTTTTTTTTAAAAAGCAGCTTAGTCAGGTTTTCTACCCTCTTTGTCCAGGTTCTGATTCATCTGTAGTGTTTAAAGAGTTATATTTTGTATGTCAATCATTTTCTGTAATAACAATAATAATAATAAGAAGAATATGAAGAATACGAAGAAGAAGAAAGATAAGAAGAAGACGACGAAGAAGAAGAAAGAGGAGAAAAAGAAGAAGAGGATAGAGAAAAAGATGAAGATGAAGACAAAGACGAAGGTTATTTAAAGGTGCCGCTTAAGTAACCTGACATTAAACAACAAGAATAAGCAGGCTTAAAAAAGCAATAAGATACACAAGAGTGATAAACGATTAAACCAATCAGATAAAACACAAAGAGTGTAATGGTAAAATAACAATACAAATAAAATAAAAAAAGTAATTAAGCAGAAGCTACTGTGACAGTGCATACCTTACCAAAGACATTACATATTATTTAGAGCTGGGAATGGCCTTGCTGTAAGAGAAACATTCATGTATTCATAAAATAAAGAACAAATACTTTTTTTTTTAAACAAAATTGTTATCTTGCGTTGTGAACTAAATTTAGGATCTTGGGAAATATTTCAAAGCTCAAAGAAATGTAATTTTCCCTCGTCACATGTTCATGTGCATCCTTGTGTGACAGTCAAAACACTCGGAGGATTTCACAGGTAGGCAGGATATCGGAAAAGGCATTCACGGTTCACGGGTTAGAGCAGTAAGTCGAAACAACGACACGGTAATTGCAGCTATCTCTTCCATCAATTATTATGAATAAAATATGACGTGGGATGTTATTTAGACAAAGATCAGGGCATGACATTGCCGCTCTGTGTTAGTAAAATGAGTCTATCAGCAATCAGGAACAATTATGACAGAGGAAGGTCACGCTAAAATGAAGTTTCTTCATCAAACTATGAATATTGATATTTATTTCAGACACAAATGTAATGTATATGTTAATTTATGAATCCTTAGCATTGATGGCATGAAGGACACTTAGCGATTTTTTAAAAACACAAAAGTCTCTTCAGCGTTGTTTTTTTCCTCTCACTCTTTGTTCCCACAGAAAAAAAAAACATTCATTATGCATAAGCGACAAGAAAACGGATAATTAAGATTTTATAATTGATCAAATTTGCAGCATCAGCAAATGCTCGAAGTGTCTTGAGGCTAGTGTGGGAGGAGGAAGTGAATTAATTCATAGATAAAGAAAAACACTTAACAAAACTAAATTTCAATTTTTACTCTGAAAAATGTTTGTCAAAATAATGCTTCAACATTAACTTGCTCTGAGCCAAAAATTACTAATACATGCCGTGTCCTAATGTGAGTGAAACATGGAAAAATTAGATTTAATATGAGTGGACATGAAGAGGAATTAAAAGAGAATAATTCATTGAAAAAATGTACTGATCCTCATTTGTTCTTAAACTTCAATAAAGGAATTCAACAGACGTGTTGTTCCCTTGAGCATGTCTTATTCCTGTTAAGTTAGCAACACAGTGATAAAGAGCTCGGTAATGCAGACTCACTGTGTCGTGAGTTTGATTCCAGGGTTTGGAGAAAACATTACCGCTCCAGCGAATGGGTACATATTCTACTGGCACTCTGGTTTCCTCCCGATATCCAAACACATAAATAAATGTAGGTGTGAGTTATTGTCTGGCTTTGTGACTGCTAGCCTTTCCAGTGTGTCCCCTAATTTTCAAACCAAGAAGCTCGGACTAGATGAATTCATCACCAACTTTAATTTACCTTATTTCTCTCAAAAAGTTTGATTTGGGTTATGTTTGTTCTATATATCACATTTGTCAAACTCAAGGCTCTGGGAGGAAATTTTTCCGGCTAAGCTACATTGTTTAGTCACCTGATGGTTGGCTCATACTATTCTAGTACAATGTTCACAATGTTGGTTTTCATGACCATTAAAGATTCCAGTGTTTAGGATAATAAATGTTACTGAGGTTGCTGATGTCAAAAACACAGGGAAAAACACAGAGATAATTGAAATAAATCAGCTAATTAGAGACAATATTGCAATCAGACTCATACTATTCAATTTCCCTTAAAAAAACAATTTCCCGAAGGAGACCTCCTGAAGGATCAATAAAGTTCTACCTAAACTACCTGGTAAATAATCCCTTTTTTTCAGCCCACAACTTCGACATCTAAAGAGTTTTGTTCCTGTCTTTGATTGGGTTTAACACCCTTGATATGTATTGTAAATATGTCGAAATCGGTTTCTATGTCGCCTTTTTTGTACTTCTTTTTGGTGAATTTAACACATCCTGAATTATTCTTTAAAAAAAAAAATCAAAATTCATAACCAGATACGGCCATTCAAGTCATTTCCTGTGCTCCGTAAGAGGTTTGAATGTCTTAATCTGGCTTTAATTAAATTAAGCACTGATTGAATCCAACACACCTGCAATATATGTTGACAACAATCTGCTATCTTGCTAACAGGGATATTAAATGTCAACTGGATTTGGATCTATGTTTGTGCTCCATTGAAAGTGTGAAGTTGTCTTACACATGCAGGAGCATGTCAGTTAAAACTAAATAGAAAATGATGTTGATGCTACACTTATTTGCTTCTTGAGTGTCAGCAAACTCAAATTAAATGGAGGTTTTATTCATATGTGTTAAGATGTGCTTTTTCCTCAGACTTCAAAGCCATATGTGTCTAAAAATAATGCAGAACTAATGAATATTTCCAACATTTTTTCCTGTAGAATTTTACTGAGACTGAAAAATTCAAATTTCGTCCGAATTCCTATGTTATCTTTGTGCACATTTATAAGCTTTCCACGTCAAAGATGTAAATACAGATATAAGAAATCAATCCACTAGCTGTCACATAGCTGTTGACAGGAAAAAACATTTTCCACAAAATAAATTATTCTGTTGGCCAAACATGACTTATAGAATCTTCAAACATTTCAACTGTTGATAGAAAAATAAGGAAGCAATATTTATGGGACTCTCTGAAAAAATGTTAAAAAATGCATTATGTCACTTTTTGTACAATGAATGTGGAGGTTAGAAATGTAACCTGCTTCAAATTCATACTAGTTGAGTTCAATACAAATATGTATCATTGAACTCTTAGTGGTAAAACCTTTGCTGTATGCATTCATTGTTCTTTCCTTTGTCAATAAAAGTATAATATGTTCCTTCTAAGGGTGACAAACAGGGAGAAGCGCCACAAACTGTAAGTGCTTGTATTATTCCTCCACCAGCCTCTGCAGAAAAACAGAGCAGTTGTTTTATTGCACTGACAGATGTCCTGACTGAACCCGGATTGAAACTGATGGCACAGTGTTTCAGATGAGCTTAAGTTTGACTCACTTGTGTCAGTCGTGTGCTGCACTGCTTTGTTGTCTGACAATCGTAAAGGAAAGAAAATAAAGAAAGAAAACAAGGAGTGACGATACTGGAATATTTTTTTAAATACATCTGAAGCATGATCGACATCTGGGTCATTCTTTCAAGTGGGAAAATGTGTAAAAAAAAGTGTAAAACTACGTATATATCTTAGCCTTTTTTACCAAAAACATGGAAAACTTCTCCATATCTGGAAAGTCCCAAATATATTATAAATATTTTATTTTAAACTTTAATGTAAAATGAATTTACTTGCTATCTTATCTTAAATTGCAACAGATTTTCATTCTGGAATTATATTGACTGTCCCTTTACACTTTAAAAAACCTTTAAATTAATTCTGAAATTAGTTTTAAGTTCCTATAAAATTTGTAATAATTGCATGCACTCTTGGTTTAATATGAAAGGGCAACAAATGTAAGTTTTTATTCAAGTGTCTATTTAATAGATCTTGGACTCTATTGTACTGATCAGTATGTGTCTGTTCGTACAAGACTCTCTTTTCATTGAAATATTTACAGTAGAAAATGTGCTTTAACCCCGCCCACTGAAAACACCTCGCATTATCAATCCAGGAAGTCTCCACCATGTAGGGACTCATTGTATAAACAAAGCAGGATATGAATACAGCTGGCTGGAGGAGGAGTGAATCCTATTATTACGTGATAATGGACGCCGCACTTGTAACTTCTCTTTGCCGAGATTTCAGACGGGGCAGAACTTTATAAAGTAATAAATTGCAGTGATTGTAAAGCTGAATGAATTTGCTCTATGAAAAAAAGACACCTGGGTCACACTATAAAAGGGAATAATGTTGGAGGTGAGACTTTTTTTTTTTGTCCTACTAAATGTGAATGCGTGTCCTCAATAATACAATGGGGAAATGGTACCGGCTTCATAGGATGATCCATCACTTGTCGACAAAATCTTCTCCACAGAAGTGAATTGCCCGTTCCGTTCCCTGTCCGACTTCTAGGACGACGCTGCAGGACAGGCTCTCTGATCTGCTCTGACTCGCTTGACCTTTTCGTGGGCCACCCAGCTAGATGATCCCGCAGTCAACGCTGTCGGCCCGGCTGAAAAGGCCATATGGTAGCACACAGGTCGAGCCAATGCCGCCGATTTTTCAACCTCAGGTAAACTTCAAAAGTGCAATCTGACAACCACTCAAACTAAAAACAAGGGCATCTGAAGCTGGCACTGTTGAACAACCGGGATTCCTTTGGGGAAAATATAAATGTCGATCGCTCAAGGTTGTTCTTCCATTTTTGTTATTTTTGACATCATATTACTTTTGATATTATAATTAAGACTCCTGCTCAGAATGATTACACTAATTTACATAACACCATTAGTCACTTCAGTCTGGGAATGTGGCGTCTCCGGTGTCTGGAGGTCTAACCCGGCGTCTTTGGTGGAGGCAGAACAATCTCAGAATAGATGCTGCAGGAGCCCATTAAAAAACAAGAGCTGCTAGGACTGTAAGTGCAGAATAGATGCTGCAACTGTGAAATGAAGAGCTGTCGCATCCAGTGAGCACTTTTCTGGGTAAAGGAAACACTTGGCACAGCAGAAATAAATCATGTGTTCATGTTCTTGTACTTCAGAGGACGGCTCTGCCTTTCAAAACAGTGAAGGGAATTCTCTGTTTCAATATTCATCAGCTACAAACACCATTGGTCAGTGTTAATATCAAGTATTCATATCACATGAATTACACAGCTGATGCGCTATTTAAAGACGCTAAAAGGGATCTTTATGTTCCAATAGGAGGTTTATTACATGAGCCTTCTGGCTGATAGTACTGTGTCTCTGGTGTGTAACGTTGATCTTCAACAGTGGAACTTTAACCTTGTCCACCAGAAAATATGTTTTCTATTCTACCTTTTCTCCGGTGCTCTGTTAAGACGGAGCCGCTTCACTTTTTCAAACACAACCACTGCAATTTATGTGCTACAGATGCCAGTTTTATATGTGACGCTGTAATTCTCCTGTCATAATGAAAGAGGAGAACAAGTTTTTCCGATGTTTGCGATAAATTATTATAACAGACTGAGCGCTACACTGTAGTCCCGCCAATGTTGGGACGTGACGTCTTTCGGAAATGAACGTGACACAGTGACTACACAGCTGTATCATTAGGCGTCATCAACCCATTATTACTTTCACAAGCTCATCACTACAAAGACACTGTTTTTTAACTTCCCACAGAATTTTTAAAAGGAATTAAGACTAAGGTTAAGCTTTTCAGCTGTAATGTTAATTGAATATACTTGCTACCTTAGCTAGTCGCTAAAGGTTTTAGCAACAGTCACACTTTAACTAGAAATTTTACTCCCTGTAAAACTTTCTGTAAATCTGTAAATCTTCAGTTAAATGTCTTAACAAGAAGGAGCTGTCTCGCCTGCAGTTGATACAGAACTCTGCAGCGAAAATTCTGACCCGCTCCACTAGAAGAACTCACATTTCTCCGATCTTTAAAACTCTTCACTGGCTTCCAGTTTCTTTCAGGATCAACTATATTTCTGGTTCTTACTTTCAGATCTATTCATGGTCAGGCTCCTCCTTCCATCAGTGATCTGATCCAGCCTTACACCCCAGCTCGGGCTCTGAGGTCTGTGGATCAGAATCTACTGATGGTTCCTGAACACGGTTCAGGATCAGAGGAGAGAAATCCTTCCAGACTGTTGCTCCTAAGTTTTTGGAACGATCTTCCTCTCCTTCTGTGTTTGATGGATCTACTGACTCCTTTAAGAAACATCTTAAGACACATTTTTTTGTGCTGGGTTTTCCTTTATTTTCTGGAACTCCTGTGTTGTTCTCGGTGTTATCTAAGTATATATTTGATTAAGTATTGTTTTGATTGTTTAAGCGCTTTGTGACCCTAGTCTGGAAAAGCGCTCTATAAATATAAATTACTTACATACTTAAATAATGGGTTGACATGTATTTTTGTTGTTTCTCTATGTTTAAATATGTTAGTTAAAGTCATGCATATGGATTCCTTGATGATTCGTCATAAGGATCACTAGTGAGTCGTTCTCTAGTCTTGAGGACTGGTGAAGAAAGAGTTGAGCCAACAGACAAAGTTCTGACAGGAAGAAAAATATGTCTACATCCAGCAGGGGAGCGATTTTACGGTGTAAAATGTGCTTTTGAAATAGGAGCGAAGCTTGTTCATCCAGGAGGGATTCATAGTAAAACAGAAGCTACTCCCTTGAGATGGCTCGTGCATCTTAATCTAATGTCTCCTGGATGTTTTTGCAGTGTGTTGGTCAACTGGGAGGAGGCCACTGGATACCATGGATTGATAACATCCCCAAGTTGATTGGAAAATATCTGTGTTTACCACAGAAGGGTTGGAAAAAGGTAACCATGTGACCTGAACTCTAGATAGGCAGTTGAAGGTGATGGAAAGCAACAAATAAAAAAGATTTTAGACTATTCCGGGTGTGTGTAAGGCTGCAGAGCAGAGCCCAGTTGAAGGAATACAGCAGTAAGACACCAATAACATCTTCCCCCTACAGACATAAGATGAAAAGGCAGCTATAGGTGCATGATGTGGTCGGAACGTTGGATGGACAAGAGATACAGTGTTTTTTTATTAGATCTATTACAGGTCGAAATAAAACCAACAGCAGCAATGAATACATTTGTCAATATTCCTTTACATGATCGATCAGAGTCTGAATGAAAATACGACAACAAAAGGTCCATGTGGCCCTTTCATTCAGCCTCAACAGATCGACTGTGGGAGCAGAGGGACAGGCGAGTAAAGAAAATCAGCAGGCGGTATTGAACCGCCAGTAATACTATGACTACAATAAGACATGATAAGAATAGTGACAGAAAAAGACAAAGATTCTTGTAAGGATTAGCTGTTCGAGCGAAATTAGTTAGTTGGACAATGAGTTTTGTTCCTTTAAAGATTGATGAAAGTTTAATTCTGTCGTCATTGAGAACAAGAAGGATGATGATGTCAGGTTCATGACAGCAGGAAGAAAAGAGAGACAGTATCTATGACACATGGATGCACCAGTCTGTTGCTGAAAGAGCTGCTCAGTGATGAAGAGGGTGAGCAGGTTCTCCGACATGGAACAGAACTTCTTCATTATGGCTTCCAAATACATATTATTAGATGCTGTATGATTCAATTATTTCTGGAACTCCTGTTGTGTTATCAGTTTTATCTTGATAATCTTTAAAATATATACTTTATTGAATATTGTTTTGATTGTTTAAGCGCTTTGTGACCCTGGTCTGGAAAAGCGCTATACAAATAAAAATTACTTACTTACTTACTTACTTTTTGTAGAGACCAAGAAACCAAATCACTGAGTCTGACTTTAAAACAATCTTAAATAGTTTTTATTTAAGTTATAAATGCCAGGAAATAATTAACAGTAATAAGTTTGAGTGAAAAGAAATGTTAGATAACGTTTACATTATTCATTCATATTATAAATTGCACATTTAAGAGAATTAACAGCAGTGTATTTTACGCTAAAGCTGAACACAACTATCAAGCAGGTTGTTTGAGAATGATCTCCAAACTTAGAAACTTATTTCTTTGAGGCTCCAAAATAAACAAAGAGACCTACACAGATGTAAAATAAATAAATAAATGAATACATGTTGCGATGATAAAGATCCAAACCTTAATTTCAAACAGATTTTAATGACAAAAGTAAACAATTGAAAACCTTTTCTTTCACTTTATTTGAAGTAAACAAATCTTTAGGATCTGTAAAATAAATTGTTGGCAATCCGTCCAGGGTATCCACTTCCACTTGCAACCCTTGCTTACTGGGATGGAATAAGCGAATGACTATATCAATATTTAAATGTTAATAAAAATATAATCATAAAGAAAAACGCTTTTTTCATACGTTTGCGGTTTTAATAGTACTAACAGTATTTATTTTTTATTTCAACTGAAGATGTTATTTTAGAAATTGGAGAGTTGATAATTATATTAGTTAATTCTACTTAACAATGGAGTTACTATTATATTAACTTTTATCGCTGAACCCAAACGAGATGTTTTGGGTTCCACTTCGGTGCTTGAGTTTTTTACCTTTTATTCCTCTGCGTCTCCTTCTTCCCCATGACGACCGGAACACAGTTCGTCAGCTCGGTCCAGTCCGCGTGGAGCCCGCAACTCCATCCCGTCGAGAACCGGGAGAAGAGCCAGGACTCTTCCTTGCCCGGCCGGTGACAGGTGCACTTCTTCTGGCCGGGCTTGCAGTCGCACGGCTGCTCCAGGCGGATATTCCTGACCAGGTGCCGTCCGAAAGTGGTCCCGCCGGTCTTCTGGATGTGCAGGAACACGATCACGTCGTCCCCCTTGATGTTGAACTCCACGTGTCGGTCCAGGTCTCTCTGGGTGAAGTTGAACTTGGAGGGCAGCTTGGCCGGACCGTCGTCCTCCTCCTCCAGGTCCTGGTCCCGGTAGTCGTCGTCGTCGCCCTCCTCCAAGTCCGAGAGGAGACTCACGCCCCGGACCGTGTCCTCGGTCCGGAGGAGGCAGGAGTTGCTGCCCGCCGGACAGATGTACTGGTACCCGATCATAACAAAAAGCACAGCCAGAACCGGAACCAAGATGAGCTTGCTGGATTTTTCATCCATTATTGTGTCTTTCAGTCCATCACCGGGAGGAACAGATGCCGTCAGAGGGACACATGTTGAGCTGTGGACCCTCCATCTCTGCCCGAGTACCGCCGGGTCTGCGAGTCCTCAAAGTGGAGCCATTCGGAACGCGCCTGGAACTTCTTTGGAGCCGCATCCGGAGCAAGTTATCGCGCCCGAGTCTCACTTCTCCGGGACTCCCGGTGTCATGACTGTCGCAGTGGTCCGTCCGGATCATCCGGCAGCATCATCGAGTGGTCCAGCAGCAGCAGCAGCAGCAGAAGCAGCAGCAGCAGCAGCAGCAGACCCGAGAGAGGAGAGGAGATGCTGCTGCATCCAAGCATCACACTGACGCTCCTGCTGTGGCTGGGCTGTGACTGTGAGAGCATCCCAGTCCCATCCCATGATCCTGTTCCACAACCCGCGCAGAAGACTGCAAAAAACGCGACTCACCCCAAGCTCTGGGTTATAATACCATATGTAGAATTTTCAACAATAAAGTTGTTTAACACCATAAACATTTTACATATTCAAGTAAATCTGAAAAAAATATGAATAAATCACTATTTTGAAACAACGAAATCAGTTTTTGTCAGTGGTCACAATTAAATATTTGTTAAAACATTTGAGTGTCTTACTTAAATAAAATATTTCATTTTCAGTATTTCAATCAAATATTAAATAGTTAAACCAGATTTGATGTACATCACTTATTTATCAAATTAGTTTTCAAAAGATATGAAAGAAAACCGATCATAAATTGTATCACGAACATCATTTTTTAATTAGCTGGACAAGATATTTTTTTCAATGAAGAAAAACACATGAAATCTTTCTCATTTGTTAATAAATAATTTACAAAAAAGTTATAAAACAAAACTGAAAAATAATTAATGGATCACATATATTTGTGAACAAACTCTTTCTTAGTAGTCGATAAATACATTAAAAAAATGATTAGAAAGGATGTTTATATATATATATATATATAATTAACATATATATATATATGTATATAATATATATATATATTATATATATATATAATATGTATATATAACATATATATATATACATATATAATATGTATATATACGGTGGGGCAAAAAAGTATTTAGTCAGCCACCGATTGTGCAAGTTCTCCCACTTAAAATGATGACAGAGGTCTGTAATTTTCATCATAGGTACACTTCAACTGTGAGAGACAGAATGTGAAAAATCCAGGAATCCACATTGTAGGATTTTTAAAGAATTTATTTGTAAATTATGGTGGAAAATAAGTATTTGGTCACTTCAAACAAGGAAGATCTCTGGCTCTCACAGACCTGTAACGTCTTCTTTAAGAAGCTCTTCTGTCCTCCACTACTTACCTGTATTAATGGCACCTGTTTGAAGTCGTTATCTGTATAAAAGACACCTGTCCACAGCCTCAAACAGTCAGACTCCAAACTCCACTATGGCCAAGACCAAAGAGCTGTCGAAGGACACCAGGAAAAGAATTGTAGACCTGCACCAGACTGGGAAGAGTGAATCTACAATAGGCAAGCAGCTTTGTGTGAAAAAATCAACTGTGGGAGCAATTATCAGAAAATGGAAGACATACAAGACCACTGATAATCTCCCCCGATCTGGGGCTCCACGCAAGATCTCATCCCGTGGGGTCAAAATGATCATAAGAACGGTGAGCAAAAATCCCAGAACCACACGGGGGGACCTGGTGAATGACCTGCAGAGAGCTGGGACCAAAGTAACAAAGGTTACCATCAGTAACACA
This sequence comes from Callionymus lyra, assembly GCF_982586985.1. Lineage (NCBI taxonomy): Eukaryota > Metazoa > Chordata > Actinopteri > Syngnathiformes > Callionymidae > Callionymus > Callionymus lyra. The sequence goes on from NC_141829.1 coordinate 23,334,785, forward strand.
CTATAACGACAGGGAATCAAATCCTGCAGTGCCAGATGTGTCCCCCTGCTTAAGCCAGTGCATGTCCAGGCCCGTCTGAAGTTTGCCAGAGGGCACATGGATGATACAGCAGAGGATTGGGAGAATGTCATGTGGTCAGATGAAACCAAAGTAGAACTTTTTGGTATAAACTCAACTCGTCGTGTTTGGAGGATGAAGAATACTGAGTTGCATCCCAAGAACACCATACCTACTGTGAAGCATGGGGGTGGAAACATCATGCTTTGGGGCTGTTTTTCTGCTAAGGGGACAGGACGACTGATCCGTGTTAAGGAAAGAATGAATGGGGCCATGTATCGTGAGATTTTGAGCCAAAACGTCCTTCCATCAGTGAGAGCTTTGAAGATGAAACGTGGCTGGGTCTTCCAGCAGGACAATGATCCCAAACACACCGCCCGGGCAACGAAGGAGTGGCTCCGTAAGAAGCATTTGAAAGTCCTGGAGTGGCCTAGCCAGTCTCCAGACCTCAACCCCATAGAAAATCTGTGGAGGGAGTTGAAAGTCTGTGTTGCTCGGCGACAGCCCCAAAACATCACTGCTCTCGAGAAGATGAGAAGAGGAATGGGCCAAAATACCAGCTACTGTGTGTGCAAACCTGGTAAAGACCTATAGTAATCGTTTGACCTCTGTTATTGCCAACAAAGGTTATATTACAAAGTATTGAGTTTAATTTTTGTTATTGACCAAATACTTATTTTCCACCATAATTTACAAATAAATTCTTTAAAAATCCTACAATGTGAATTCCTGGATTTTTTTTTTCACATTCTGTCTTTTAAGTGGGAGAACTTGCACAATTGGTGGCTGACTAAATACTTTTTTGCCCCACTGTATATTATATATATAATAAACAATTTCCCGAAGGAGACCTCCTATGGGATCAATAAAGTTCTACCTATATACAGTATATATATATATATAATCTCGAGATATATATATACTCATAATTTAGAGCAGGAAATACATAAATACAAAAACACAAAATAGCCATTTGCTTTTATTCATGTTAATTATAATGGCTATGTAATCAATAAAAGGTTTATTTTACATGTTTGTGTTCCATCATAAATACATTCTCACTGATGGATTTAATATCTCAAGGCAACTAAACATAGTTTTTTAAAGCACTCACCGATTAATGTATTGAACACGCTAGCTTCCTGAAATGATGTGTTGACAGAGAAATAAAAGAAAAGCCAGCCTTCTACGAGTCTTCTCTTTAAACAACCTTGAGCTGTTTCAAACATCTTGTCAATATGCTTTTTCCACACGACAGCATTTTTATTCCTTGGGTCCATATGTCTTGATGCTTCCGATTGTGTGTTGTACGAAGACTTGCTGGTGAGCTTAAACAAAATGGATCCAGTGCACGGTGAGATCTTAGATATCACAATAAAAGACTTGTTGTTTAAGTGGCATTAGCATGTTTGTTAACAGTCTTCTAGTACAATGCACTCTTGGAGCTCAAATTACACTGACCTCGGCACATATGTACCCACTCAATCCACAGTTAAGCAAATGTTGCAACGAGTCTCTCTGAGCCCTGCTTATGTTCAAATACTTTTATCAAAGCATTAAGAGGTTGATTTAATATATGTAGCATTTTAATGATGTATTTTTCAACTTTGTTATACTTTCATATAAAATAATTGATAAATCTAACTTAAATGATAACTTATGTGAAAACCAAACTCTCCTGACTCTCCAGAAAAACCAAGTGTTTTCAGTGGGCGGGGCTTAAGCACATTTTCTAATGTAAATGTTTAAATGAAAAGAGAGTTTTGCACAAACAGACACATACTGATGAGTACAATAGAGTCCAAGATCTATTTAAGACACACTTAAATCAACATATTAGTTGCCCTGCAATAGAATAGTCCATGGCATTGTTATAAAAATTGTATTACTAATAATACTGATGTTTTTGTGACATAGATACAAAATATGGATTGCGTTGGAGCCAGTTAGAAAGTAATTTTGAAAACAAAAATGAATTAAATTTATAATTAAAAATAAGATTACAAATGGAATACAACCTTAATTTGACAAAGTGCATGTTTAAAAAAAAAGAAAATGTAAATATAGATAAACAAAGATGAGGTTCTCAGAGTTTGAGCAAAAATCATTTGGCATTTGAGAATATTTTGTGTATATTTTGCTACGTGTGTTATCGATCAGTTATTTTGTTAACCGTAACTTGGAGCATCAAAGATTTTGCCTTCTGACCAAGTGACCAAGTGTCAAAGCAACCCTGTCAATCATGTGTTGTGATCAGTACATAGTCCAAAAGTTTATTGAATAATAAAATTGGTATCTTCATCCAGCTTCTTCACCAAATGAATGATTCAAAGACTAATCAGGAACAAATGAACAAGTCAACCTTGTCATTTAGTCCTTTCCCATGTTCTCTACCCAATTTCAAAGCTAGTTATGCCCAGAAAAAGTTAAGGATATTTTGGCATTTTTTAATCACTGTTCACTTTTTGCTGAGTATTTAGCAGATGACAAAGAACACGTATAGTGAATTTATTTTCAAGTGAATTATTTGACCATAAATACAAAATATTACTTTACTTTTAGTATATTTTGCAAATGTGATGCTTAAATCATGATTTCACTGTTGTGAAATGTGTGTACTCGGATCCTTAGTAAAAAACACAGTAGTACTTACTAAGCCCTGCCAATGGAACTAATAATTAACCAACCATTTCAGTCAAAAGTTAATAACAGCCCAGATTTGATTTTAACTACTGGTGGGAAAACAGTTGAGCTGCAGCGTCAGGCTGATTAGGTGCCCCCCTAAATGCCTGAATAAATCCATTCAAACATGTTCTCTTATCTTTATTTCTTTGAATGTACATAAAGTAACATCCTGCCTACAACAACCACAGAAGGTAATGATAAATAAGGCGCATCTCGTTCTCCGGGATAACGGTTTGAACGAGCAGAACCCGTTAGGCAACTCGCTGGCCACTTCTGTTGCTAGCGACACAGTCGGTTGTTAGCCCCGCTGCTCTCTATGGAAGCATCCGAATCAAGATTGTTATAAATGGTAACAACGACTTCATGACATATGTTTTCCTGACTCCAACACGAGTCGCAATATTACGATAGTTTTATTCCTTCTCTCGTAATGCATCATTTTTGACTTTGTCAGAATAGCGCCGGACTTTAACTTTTATTTGAGGAATTGACGGTTTGCTATGGTGTTTAATATCAATGGCAGGGAACAGTTCATTATTACATGTTATGTTTCTATGAAAATTCAAGTGTTTTAGCTTTTTTTTTGTGCGACAATTGTTGTCAACAAAGAGTCTCACCGCAACTACGTGGCACTTGTCAAGCACCTCTGAGAGGGAATTGGGCTAAAATTAGCGACTGTGTCCTTGTGGGTCAATACCTCTGAAGAAAATGAAGTCTGTTATTGTTCTGCTGCTGCTATTTGCCCCACACTTCACACATGCGTCTAAAAGTGTAACAGCCAGCCTTAAAGCCAAGTGGGACATGACCCCCTTTCTTCTTGAAACAAGGTAAGTGTCGAGCTTCTTAAGTTCTATGACAAACATATATTTTGCACGATTTACACCACAAGTGATCCTGTCCTATTTAAAGTTGTATATATCCATGTTCTGTGAGGCAGGGTTTTGAACAGTAGAACACCTTTAAAATAACACGTGTAAGAATATAACAAGGTGTGATTCTGCCATGAAATCATAGATAGAAATAGAAAGCTTAAACTGTACATCATTTTCTCAAAGGGCAACTAATGTGTTGATTTAAGTGTTTCTTAAATAGACTTGGACTCTATTGTACTCATCAGTATGTGTCTGGTTGTACAAAACTCTCTTTTCATTTAAATATTTAAATGCACTTAAGCCCTACCCATGAAAACACTTTTTTTTTCTGGAGATTTAATCTTGTTTGGAGTAAGGAAGTAAAGAAACTGTAAAGAAACATTTGTTTGCCGAGGCACGACAGGGCACAACTTTATAAAGTAATATAATGTCGATACATCAACCTGATAAGAGACTTACTGCATCTTTGAAAGGAAGACTTTAATGTTTCAATTATGTGAGTGAGTCAGGAGAGTTGGGTTTTCAAACCTCACTCATTTTCTACTCACCCTTATCTCAACTAAGGGTTCGGATTATTTTCAGATTAATGCGTTCCTTATTAGAGGCAAAGATGTAGGTCCATTTTATTGAAGCGACTTTTGCTCAGTTGTAGTCGTCTTCATCTTTATCCAAAAAGACACACTTAAAATCATCTTGTCTGTAATGACCATCTTGTATTGAAGCCTTGAGGAATTGCTAACAAGGAAATAAATAAGTCTGTTGTTTTAAGTTTGTTTGAATCGGAAGTTATCAGTCTCTCTGGTTAAGTTTATCCTCAATTCAAACACATTTCCAGTGTCAGTGTGCATACGCAAGATCTACTCTGATGGCCTTGTAGCTTCTGCTATATAGTCTTATATACATATACTGTATATGACTGTATATTTAGATTCATCAAGGGCATGATTATGCTGAAGGTTTCATCTGTATTCAAGAGGCTGAAGAAGCTTTACTGTGACCTCAAGAGGGCCACTTAAATAGAGTAAAAGTCCAGCATGTGAATGCATATTTGCACAGGTCTGGTTGAGAGACTCATGGGCAGCATTATAAGAAACAGAGATTATGGTACGGAAAAAGTCATTGAGAGTAGATCAGAAATGAGGAGAGCATTTCAAAATGTGGAGTGCATTTTAAAAGTTAGGAGACAAGAACCAATGACTTTCATGGAAGTGGTGAATGAGGATTTATAAAAGTGTGATGACTGGAGAAGGTGAAGGCTGGGGAAGGTGAAGGACTTGTTGTGGCAATTCCTGATGGGAAATTATTGAAGAAGATGGACATCAATAAACGAGTCAATCCTCTTTTAGGAGTCTATGTACACATGCTTGAATTAATATGGTTTCTTTCTTATCAGTGAATTTATAGGAGAAGATGGGAATGAGAAATTCTGGCAATTTGTGGACACAGTCAAAGAACTCACCGTATACAAGCATGGAGGTGAGTCATTAGATGGTTCTACAATATACATCATACTGTTTTTTTTTATTAACTTCTCTTTGTTATTTCCCCCTCTTCACACCCCACTTCTTATTATTGATTTTCACTGTAGAGTCGGTCCGCTCATACTACAACCTGGTCATTAAGAAGGCTGGACAATTCCTCACAGATCTTCAAGTAAATCTGCTGAAATTTGCACTGGGCCTGCGGTTCTATTCCCCAGCTGTCCACGCATCCCAGCAGGTTGGTTTCAACTAACACGAAGCCTCTCCCACATCATCAGGTTCCATTCACATCAAGGTCTCGTTCTGTTAGCAAGTTGACGTGTAAAATGTTTTGCATACCTTGATGACCTTGACTAAGCAAACTAATAGAATTCTCCACTTTTCTGGGATACTTTGTAGTCCATTTGCTGCTGAGTAAGATGTTCTGTTTTATGCTTTTATTTCGTCGATGGCTCCTGTAGTGAAGGATCATCATTAGTTTTGAGCGATGAGTAAAATGAGAGTGTGTCGGCCAAAAGTCCATTTAGAGCCAGTATCAGTCCAGTTTTTTCTTCATTAATTACAGCTGCTCTGGACCCCTTTAACATGCTCCTCTTGTTAAAAAAATACTACTTTAGAATTGATCGCAATAGCTCAGTCTGCAAATGTAGATTAGTATGACTAGAAACAAAAAATACCCTGACAAGACAACTACAATGAAATCCTGCAAACAGAGTATATTAACTCATTTCTTTCTGACAAACTGAAACTATCACTAATCAGGGAGGAAAGCTTAAAACCCTTTTATTCGTGTGTTTGTCTTGGTGGTGTCTTGACCTTTTAAGTATATATTTTATCGGGTATTGTTTTAATTGTTTAAGTGCTTTGTGACCCTGGTCTAAAAAAGCGCTCTACAAATATTACTTACTTACTTACCTAAGATACACAACTATCGACAAACAACAGAATCACACCGGTGTTTGAGACGAACAAACTTCCTAAATAACTCTCAATACACAGACACTAATGCTACTCAATGGCAAAAGGGACACATCTGCGTCATCAACAATTGACTTGCTGAAATATAAAACCGTTTTCTAAATTGAATGTGAGCTGTCTTCTTCTCCTGCTGATTGCGATGCACTTGTTTTTCATGGCCCCCTGCAGTAGTGGAGGAAGCATTGCATGAACAAGCTTCCCCAGTTAGTTGGGGGATGTTTAAAAGGCCATTTAAAAATCAGAGCCCTGATATACAAAAATTATGCAATTTTAGAATTTTAATTTTGTAATGTAATTTTTCAGATACATCTGAAAAGCAATGTAAATACCTTTGTCTAGAGAATAACACCATATCATGAACAAGGCATGACGCATACAAGTAATTAGAAATCGTAATAATTTGTAATAATAACGTAAAAATTAACCTGAACAAAAGAAGGATAACAGAGAGTATTGAATATGTTTTTATCTAAATATAGAATATAATTCAGCTCCTGATCTTTACAGATTGCCACTGATGAACCTCCACCTGAGGATTGTCCTGCGTTTATCTCCATCCATGGCCAACATAGCTGCAGTACAAAAAACATGAAGAAGCTTTTGAAGGCAGCTGCAGACAAGTATGTTTGCAACTTACACTGCTTGATTCATGTTCTTAAAATTGATATTGCTATGAGCAGGAACCTAAAAAGACATGTGATGCATTTACTAACTTCATGTTTTTAATTGCCCACAGGCCAAAACCTTATCTATTCAAGAATGAACACGTGTATCCTGGTTCTAATAAATCGGACGTCCCGGTCGTGATCCTGTATGCAGAGATCGGAACCAAGAAGTTCACGTCTTTCCATAAGTTGCTGTCGGAGAAAGCAGCGGCTGGCTCTCTTACGTATGTCCTACGCCATTATGTAGCGGTGAGTTAGCACATTTCATATTTTAATATTTGGATCAGGTGCAGTTTTCATAAGTGAAGTTTTAAAATGTTTTTTTTTCCATGACTTGTTTTCATAATTTTCCTCCTGACGTGTTGGAACGAGTGTGGGTGAGAAAAGTCTCTGACTGTACCTGTGAGAGGCTGTTGCGGAGGCTTGAATATTGATATTAGGGTCAAATTTCAATACTGATGATTCACAGAAAATGCCAAAGCAAGTGGGCTTTGCTACAACTTGGAACTATTTAATATTCGGTGAAAACACTATGAGACGCATTTAAAGCATTCTACAGCTTCAGACATTTTCACCAAAATACTCAAAATGTTTTTAAGAAAGTTAAAGGTATCATTAATAAAACAGTGTTTTGAAAAACAACATCTAAACATGTATTTTACTTTTTATTTTGGATATCATCATACATGTCTTCCATCATTCATGTTACCTAATCGTTCAGAGGAGTGATTTTCAAACCTAAATTAAAAAGGGGTTTTGGCTGAATACATCCCATTGGATTCACTATTTTGCTTCTTTCTTAATAAAGAAATCTCTCTTTGCTATTTTCACTTAGTAATCTTGGCCTAATGGTTACACCAGAAAAGCATATAAGAGAGCTGCTTGGGAGTGAAGTAAAGTGTTTTATAAAGACGGTTACATACTTCAGTATGCATTAGTAATAATGTTCTAATTATAGGTATAACCTCACATTCATTTAGATAAATGTCATTCATTGATTTACTATAGTTATTGAATGGAAAAAAGACCCAGGATTCCCTTTGCTGTTCTACACTCTCCTGGGAAAATACTGAGGCACTGTACATTATCAACCGACTCCAGCTTTCCTTTCTCTGACTGTGGGCTTCATACAATTAGGTCAGCACCAGAATATATACATGTTCCAATCCTTATGACAGAAAAGTAAAGATGCCAGATCTTCAGAAGAGTTTAGTTATTTAAAAAGAACCAATTAAGAGTTTTTAAACTCTCCTAAGAATAACATTGTTCATAGTTTGGATCTGGGATGTCAAACTCACCCCATCATTGGGAATAAAATACCACCACAATCTAAATAAAGTATTCGGTATAAGTTACCTCTTTTTCTTCTTGGCTAATTCATCTATGTACTTATTTTTTAAGGGGGGAAATTAATCATAATTAATGCTTGATCTAAATATCTTTGATAAAAACGACTTACATTTTTCCATTTCTACAATTTATTATTTAGTTTTCTTTCTGGCGGATAAATTGTTAACATTTATAATCATCACTTGTTGAAGCAGATACACCATAATTAGATTAAACTAAAGTATTAAATATTTAATTGCCTGCTAGCCTCAAAATTATGTAATCGGCAAAATTTGGCTCTGGGATCTTGAGTTTAAATTTGGGAGTATATTACATTTAAGCCAGTACTAAAGCTTATCACAATGTACACTTAAACAAGAAGGTTGCAGTTAGGTCATTGTTTTCCATTTTCACAGTGCAGCAGTGCATGTGACCAACGTTTTCCTCAGTCGAAGAAGCCGTAACGGAACATTTTGCTGCAGTGCAGTTTAGAGTTGGATTGTGGAAGATGTTCATTAAACAATAATTGTAATGAATTTTACATGAAGGAAATTTAGTTGACAAAGCAATTGTCAGAAGAAAAGTATATCTTAAATAGAAGTCTGTTTAAAATATCGTAGTAAACTATTGAACAGTCTATGTTTAATGAAAAAAACAGCTCAGACTTGTTTTTCATTTCAAATGATGTGCTTTGGATTTAACAGAAACCAAAGCCACAAAAGATGCATTTATCTGGCTTTGGAGTGGAGTTAGCCATCAAAAGCACGGAATACAAAGCAGTGGATGACACTATAGTAAAAGGTCAGTTGGTTTCTTTATCTATTATGCTGCGTTTAATCTCACCAAAACAAGTTATTGGCTTTACAGACTCCAAGACGGCAGTAAATAAAGAAGTTGAAGATGCTGATGAAGTTCAAGGATTCTTCTTTGGAAAGTTAAAGTATGTACCCAAATCTCAATAAGAAGAGTGTCTCATTATTGGGGGGTATTTGCTGGTACTTCTCCGGGGCGCCGTGGACTCAGATGTGTTTTGGAGTGTGAAATAACTTGACTTGAAGCATTTTCTTTCTCTCCTGTCAAGGAAATCTCACCCCGAGCTCAAGAATCAACTGGTGGAGCTGAGGAAGTATCTAATTGAGAGCACCAATGACATGGCTCCTCTCAAAGTGTGGGAGCTACAAGGTACTTTTGAGAAAATATCATTATAAAGTAGGCAAAAAAAGAATAGACTTAGAGAGGTTCAGGCATGGTGGAACAGATGGATAAAAATGACGAGATTTAAAAGATTAAAAATACGCTTTAAGGGACCCTAGTGACCCCTTCCAAAAATATAAAATAATCTAAACAGGTTGGTAGAATCCGAGAAGTATGTGAGGTTAGTTTTACATATGATCAAAGACAGTGTAATTGATCTAGTCTAGAAGACTATTTTATCATTTCTTATTAATTAAGTTGTGTTGGAGATAATATTAAATCTGTAGCTAACATGATAACAGAATAATAAAATAAAAATGATAAAATGTAAATAAGTATGTGATGAACAATCATTATCTCATCTTAATAATGGACTGCAACATCATCATTCATGTAGTTACACTATAAAACAGACTTTAGAATGTACTAAATCTCCATTAGGAAGACTCCACTGGACCGACACCACGGGAACCACAGGCATAGATATAAACTGAGGACACAAAACTTGGCCTCATCTGAGCGAAGAGATCATTACACGGAATGTCTTTAGCAGCCATTTCATTCTCAATTAATTTCTTCTGCACCGTTGACGCCCACAGATCTTAGCTTCCAAGCAGCCGCCAGAATCTTGTCTGTGCCAAAGTTTGATGCTCTGAAGCTCATGCGGGACCTCAGTCAAAACTTCCCCGCCAGAGCCAGGTGAGATCTGTAAGGTGCTCTTATCGTTCTGTCCAATGGTCAGACATCATCATCTAGTTGCTTGGACAATGTGATTTGCCTCATGTTATCGAGGCAAACCTAATATAGTCTCCTGAAGGTTACTCCTTTTCACTCGGGCAGCATGCAATAACTGGAAAACTGCAGAGTAAGCATGGAATGTTTACAGGGAATAGACCACTAACATACCATCTCGAGAGCCCCTCCGGTTTTGGAGATTAAAACTGACATTTCACTGCTGACCAGGGACGCGGTAAAAGCTGATGGTGACTGTATGTGTTTTACTGTTCCCACAGATCACTGACAAGAGTGGCTGTAAAGCAGGAAATGAGAAAAGAAATTGAGGAGAACCAAAAGGTGAGATATCATTTTGTGGCGAACGAAAGGTGAGATTTCATCAGACTGATGTCACCAAGAGGCAACTGATGAGGAAAAAAGATAAAGTTGATCATGTTATTTTATAGAATGAGCTTCAAACCCATGTCTGACATTTTTTTAACCAATTTTAACTTATTAGTATATATATTATTAGTATTAGTGTAACAGATTTGACATTCAACTGAGCCGTGCATCTGCCCTTTCAGCGTCTCAGTGAGACGATCGGCGTCCAACCTGGCGACGGAGAGCTCTTCATCAATGGCGTGCACATTGATCTTGATACTCACAATCCTTTCAGGTAAGAACACAGCTGGGGTGGCGGTTTCCTGCTTGTACCCGCCACAGGAAGCTTCTCTCCAGCTGACTCGCACAGAGATTTGAATGCATTTAGAGCCAACTCTCTCAAGTTAAAAGACCAGCTATAATTGATGTCCTGTCCCCCGCGGTTCTGTTTGTTGGCAGTATCTTGGAGATCCTCAGAGGGGAGGCCAGGATTTTAGAGGGTCTTCACAACCTTGGAATTAAAGGAGAACATCAGAGCAATCTGTTAAGGTTACAAGTGAACCCAGCAACTGACAGCTATGCCTTGGATATCAGACATCCTGCAATAATGGTGAGATTTGTTTCCATCAATCAGCCTCTCACTAAATATCTGTTTTCACCATTATATTAACATCATCTATATACCACAGAAATAAAGTTCATGCCTGAGAATATAATTTGTAGTTATATGACTTAAACCCCTGTGGTATCTCAGTGTCAAGGTGACCTGAAGGCTCAAAGAACACATTTTTTTTGGAAGGTATATCTTTTGTTTGTCTCCGAGACAAGTTGATCAAGGGGGTGAAGTACCTTATCCTATCCCAAGATAACACAGTTAAGGTGTTCCGACCTTCCGTAGATCAGAAATTCTTCTTTTTTTTCTCTGTACGGTCCAGGAACATTTGCTACATGAACCGGTACCGCAGGTTGGGGACTACTGCTAAATAAATATTTAGAAAGTTCAAAAATAACTTGTAACCATAGCAAAAACTATGCTGCATAGAAACAACTGCATATTTATTAATCCGAGGTTGTTCACCTCGACCCAGAACCATCACAAGGGATACAACAAAGACATTTGTTTTCGTGCCTTCAGGTCACTTTGACCCAGAGATAGCATAAGGGTTAAAGGTTGCTTTGTTGCTAATCATTGATAGTCTTCTCAAATCAATTTGACTACTTCAATAGTATTGATAAGGGTTTTACATCTTAAATCCAATTACAAAGAATATCCTGAAGCTTTCATTAAAAAATGGACCAATGTAATCACAATGGCATTTGAATTATTAAACGCATAGTTTGCCCAATATTGGATAGGACTGGTTCTATTCAATTCTGAAAGAAAGATTTTTACGTCTGCTTTAAATCTTAACTTTAATTATCTTTCTATGAAACTCCTGAAGTCAGATTCACGGACAAACCAGTTTCTAAATTAACATAATTAAAAATTAATGTGCTCATTATGCACGCTGATCCTCGTAACGACTTGAATACCTCCATTTTGCTTTTATGTTCTAACAAGCATGAAATATTGAGACAGAAATGGTGCCTTCACTCATCCAAGACAGCTGCCTCATCGACTGCTCTCCAGAATGGAGTGTGCAAATTGAGTCAGAGAGATAATTGATGGATGACAGTCAGATGACTGTACGTGCGAAATGATCTGCAGACGGAATCCCTCAAAGCTGCACCATTGTGACGTTAACTTTAATAATAGAACAGGTTGAGGTTCAGTGTGTGAAAGATTTTATGGACTAAATGGAGTGTTTTATTAATGTATTTAATTAATCGATCAATCTTTCTCTTGTCGAATGAGGTTGTTTCAATAAAAAGTTTGAAGAAATAACAGTTGTGAATAAATTCCATCATAGTGTGTTGTTGAACACACTTTTCATTCATGGTTATATCTTTTCTGATTTATCTGGCAACATGTAATATCTTTTCAACAATAATTTTTACATTATTTTAAGATCTCAAAAGAAAATTGTACTGTCCAGAATTTTTCGGATGGTTGTTGTTGATGTTTGTTGTTCTGTTTTCAGTGGATGAACGACATTGAAAATGACCCGCAGTACAGCGGCTGGCCTGCAGGCCTGCAGGAGCTGCTCAGAGCGACTTTTCCTGGTGTAATTCGACAGATAAGGCGCAATCTCTTCAGCTTGGTGAGTAAAAACAGACCTCAAAAATGAAGCTCTGGAGCAAACCAACTATAGCTAGTGTTCATTAATGAATTTGAGTTGTACTTACAAAGATTTTACAAATTCAAAGACAAACCTAACTTTGCCTCTTCAGAACAAACAGAACACAAAATACTAGTCTGGGCTAGTAAGCAACACTGGACAACCTATTGAAATGTTATATTTAATTATCTAATGTCATCAACAGCTGTACAGTTGCCGGTTATTTTGGGACTTTCAATTAAATTTCCGTGATGAAAATGAAGGGTGTGTATTGGCAAGAATCTAACGATATGTTGCGATACTGTAGGAACAACCATATTTTTGTAGTATAATAGTCTCTTACTCTGGAATCGCAGAATTTACAGGCTGCATGAATATTGACGAAGCTGTAACTGCTTTAATTAGATTTGAAAGCAAAATATTCCCAAACATCAGCTTTCAAATCTTCTGGAGTTAATTATATCCCAGTCATTGCAGATTTCAATGTTTAATTAGCTGCAGAGAAGGTAATGACTGCTCCCATCATGATGATTCTCCGTTTTGAAGATATTACTTTATTAAGTTTTTCTCTGTCTAATTTATTGTCGAACAAGAGGTTACAAGCCCATTATGATGTAAAAGTGGGTTTACTTCTCCAGCCAGCTGTAATCATGCCCTTCTTTGCTACAACCAGTCCCTTGGAGGTTGAGACTTTCGGGATTGATGCTACGTGGTGACAAACCTTGATGCTTGACCAATCACAGCAGAGTGGATGTGATTATGGTTAATAAGATTTCATCTCAGAAAAAAACGTACCCTTTTTTGGTTTGTTGACAAAAACAAAAGAATGAAACAGGAAAATGAAAATAATGAAAAAGCTTCTTGATGTTAAATAGAATAATAAAGTCTGTTAGACTTTTGAAATTCTTCTTATGTAGACTGTAGGATAACCGAGTTCAAGCTAGTTTGTATAGTTTATGTATTAAAAAAATGAAACCTTGATTCTCTGAATAAATGTGTGAGAATCCCCTGTTATGTTCAAATCCCATGAGCATTAACCCTTTATTGACTATCTTGTCGTTAACTGAAAGCTATCGCTAGATTAATTATTGCAGTAGAAACAAGTGCAGGACCACCCAAGTGTTACACAGGCTTATCTGTGGAAAAACTCCTGGAGAATCTGTGCCATTGAAATAATGTAAAAAAAACCCATTGAAGGCGTGAGCGACAAGTTCACTGAGAGGGAGTGAGACAATTAGAGGTTTCATAGGGTGTTTATTTTATTACATTTTTATCATACGTAATTTAGAAGGCTGCTTGTAGTAATTCTTTCATACTTTTGAGCTTAAATTTCAAAGCAAAAAGAATATCCAGGTTGCTCAAAACCACAGCTGCAGCTAAAAGCACTTTAAATGGAATAGTAACAATTTGTTATTTTTATTATGCTAAATTTGTATTTATCACTTCAATTTAACAGGTTTTAATGAAAAATCATATCATAAACATAAATAACCATCATAATGTTATATTTCCAGATAAAGTGAGGTTTTACTTGGGGAAGAGAACAAAAGTACTCCCTCAGGCTACATTTTTACACAATTCTAAAGCCAAGAATAAACTAGAAAAGAGAGAAACAGATGACTTGCAAATCTCAACACCCTTGGTGGCAATTTTCTGCTTTGTTAGGTGTTCTTCCTCGATCCGGTCCAAGAGGAGACTGTTGGTCTGGTGAAACTGGCGGCTTTATTCTACAAACATAAAATCCCCCTCAGGTAATGTCCCTCTTTCTCCTGCTTTTGGCTGCTGTTTTTATCAGAGCGTCTCATTTCAACTTCATTTGTTTCTTCCACTTTTTACAGAATTGGATTTGTGTTTGTTGTCAACACCGAGGAGGAGATTGATGGATTCACAGATGCGGGGGTTGGGTTTTACCGACTGCTGAATTACATCGCAGACGAGTATGATCTGTCCCAGGCTCTGGTGTCGATGGTCTCGGTGAGTAGATAAGTCTTATCTGATAGCTCACGTCTGCTCGTGCCACAGACGTCTATTGTTTCATTAGCCAGCTGTGCCAGACGATGAATGTGTGGTCATCAGGGTTTCATGTGTAGTTCAAATTACTACACAGAATCTTAAATCTGATCTAACATGAATCACTCCTTCAGTTCTACAACAGAGTAGATGTCGGGGAGACGCTGTCTGCCGACACAGTCCTCGCCTACCTCAAGAGAAACTTCCCCAGAGCGAGCGCCGAGAGGATTCTCGGCGTGGAATCAGAGTATGACGAGAAAAGAAAGGTGCATAGACACAGTCTAACTTAAATCCATTGCCACCGTGCAGCAAAGTACTGAAGCTCATTTTATCTGCAGGATGGTGAAGCCTTCTACAAAAAGAGTGGCCTGGGTGCTCTGCCTCTCGCTTTATTTAATGGAGTGCCTCTGAGTCCAGATGAGATGGATCCTGATGAGCTTGAGAGCATCATCTTGCAGCGTATAATGGACACCACCACCTCGTTTCAGAAGGCCGTTTTTATGGTATGATATGGCTTCTCCAACACCCAAGCTGATACTTCCTTTCTGGGCCACTGAGTGGAACATTAGAGTGAATATTTAAGCGTGAATGGATGCAATAAAACACAAGAGGAGGACCAACCATGTAGCTGTTCTTCCATTATCAATGATGGTCAGGATAAAAATTCACTTCATACTTAGTTGTGTACTTAGGTTGTTTTATTACCACCCATTTAACACTTTATTTTTAAACCTGGTTTTCCGCTGACAGGATATGACATGCACATTTCTAATGAAGATTTATTTGATAGTATTTATATTCCAAGTATAACTCATGTGGAAGCAGAGAACTGGAGCTTTTAGCTTTTTAATGCTCACTTCTCAAACACAGACCAGATTCACCTACACATTCATTAAGAGCAATGCAGGCTTTTCAGTATAATAACTCCAAAATGATTTTTGGAATTAAGAAAATATAAACTAAATAAACTTCTTATACGCTTATGAGTTTTTCTGATATGTTTTTTGTCATTTCTTCCATTTTAAATATTATTACGCAGTCAAAAATATTATTTAGACAAGCAGAATAAGGGAACATTCACTCAAGACACATTTTAACAATTCCTCATCCATAATGTCAAGATAAAAACATGCTACCAGCATATAAGTGTATTAGTAAAGTTGTATTATCTAACTTAAGGAATAAGTTGTTTAAAAAAAGTCACTTTTAGTTAAATTGAAGGCACTGTTTTTATGCACTGTTTGGATTCCGTCACAGGGTCAGTTGACTGAAGGCACAGACGTGGTGGATTACTTGATGGATCAGGACAACGTTGTTCCAAGAATGAATTCCCTCATTCTCAGCACGGATCGGAAGTTCCTTGACTTCACTGCCTCTCCAAGTAACTTATTTCCAAATTTGGAGCGTTTATTAATTCCTCCTTCACCTTTAGTTTTTTCCTTCAGTTGTAGATGACTGGGAGGACACAACTATGTTTTCATACCTGGAATCCAGAGACAAAACTGCGGTGATGGGAAAGAGAATGAAGTACTTAACAAATAATGGTGAGACACAATTTCATTATAGACTAAACTGTGTGGAATGTATAGAGATTGGTAGCACCAAGACACACCTCTTAGTCACTGGGATGAAAACACTATCAGAAAAGAATAGCAGCCTTCTTTTAAAAAAGACCTTTGGACAAATATACTTCCAATTATGCCAGAAATAAAAAGCTTTAAAGGGTTTCCTATACAAATGGTTACAAACACATTTGACCCTCGGGGCCTGAGGGGGAAAATCGTAATGCATGTTGCTCAGACTCAGTATGACATTCTTCAAATCCTGGGTCACTTCCTGTGCATGTATAACCTATGACCTATTGAGATTAAAGTAATGTGATTGTCATTTGATGGGTTGTTTGGCAACACGCTTCAACAGAAATAATTAATTTGGAAAATTTCCAAACATGTTGCAGATGGACTTTCATTGAATATGGAAATATAGATGTATATTATTACCCTTTATGTCAAAGTTTGTTTAAAATGATTGAAAGGGAAATTTTTGTTTTGTTTATAATCCAAGTCTAATCTTAGTTGTTTTCACTTTAGTAGCCAAACTTGTTTCAAAATATGTAGCATTTGTAAATTCCTATTATAATGTCATTATCCTTTAGATGTAATTTAGGATACCACTAGCATGTAAACTGCTGCTAAACCTATGAATAGGAAATGATGCTGTTGTTTAAACAGCTTACAAAATAGTGTTTAAAGAATGGAAAACATTTTTTCTTTTCTTTTTTTTTTTTCCTGTTAATAAAAACGATTCCAAACAGCACTTATTCTATTATAAAATTGCCTTTGTTTTGTTTATGGCATAATTTAGGGCATAATTGTGTGTGACAATGTATAAGATTTTCATTGGACACATTTTTTTTCCAAAATCAAAATGAGACACTGAAATGTGTGCTGCCTTTTTGATTTTGGGGAAGGTAACAACTATCAAGAACCGGTGCAATTATGGAATGTCCACATCATTACAACATATACATGTGTCAGCCCCATCTTGATTCTCAATTCTGAATTTTCATTTTTCTTCATTGTTACTGACTTGATTCTATAATGTCAATATCGCTGCCAGACTGCAAAACTGCAAAAGGTTTTTTTCATTTGAATTCTCAGATGAGGACGGGTTGAGTGCAGTAACTTTGTGGATAGCAGCAGATTTTGACAAAGTTTCTGGAAGAAAGTTGCTCTCAAATGCTCTAAAATATATGGTGAGTTTCGTTTAAAATATTTCCATTGTGTCGCAAGTTTGTAATGGAATGCTTTTGTATCGAACATATACATATTTAGAATACACAAACAAAGCTTATTTTGCAACAACACAAATTCAGAGTGTGTATTTATTTATTTCCTGTGGTGAGGCTGCAATATTTGTGTGCGTGTTTGCAGAAGGCCAACCGTGGAGTACGTGTGGGGGTGATAGATAATCCCGGCAGCAAACCTCAGGAAGATAATACCGTGCTGTACCGGGCTATCTGGGCCTCTCTGCTCACACAGAAGAATAAGGCTGCAGCTGAGTTTGTGCAAAAACTACTGAAAGAGCAGAGCAGCCAGCTCCTTCAACAGGGGACCAAGATGAAGGACTTATTGATGCAGGTAAAGAAGGGATTAGAGACTGCTCGGCTGTTTTGTGGACGACGACAGATAAGAACATTTCATTTGCATTTATTTAATTTCTCTCTATTCACAATTTGGCATCTCTTAGCTATTATAATTCAGACAAAATGTTTGTTTAAATCCTCTCAATAGAGTTTTCAACGGCTTTTTTGTGGTCTTATCAGATTCATTTATCTTTAATTGGAGTTTTTCTTAGTGTGATGTCACACCGCGAAGAATGCAGTTATAATAGGATACACTTAAACTCACAGTTTATATGTAGTGATAGTATTAAAAATGACCATTTTCCTTCTGATAATCTGTTTTTATTTATGATGAACACAAGGAAATGTCTTATGGTCAAGGGTGATGGTGAAGATGTCTTCACAAGCAAAGCTACATCACAAGCTTTAGCCAGTAACCAAAGGAACAAGTTAGCAGATAGTCAATGAAGATAGTTTTCCTTCCTTGGTTTTCGGACTCTCTTAACGCTTCATTGATCCAGCTGCTGCTCACGTGATTCATAATCCTGTAGCTCCTTAAACCTACAAGCAGAGAACTTTGGCGTTGTGCACAACAGTAAACTATTTTCACTTAAACCCATAGAGAGCATCTGCAGCAGAACCAAACAATATGATTGATTCCCTCTTATTGGACATCATGCATCAAGAGTTATGCTTGCTTCTCAGTTAGGGCTGGCAATTCTGCAACATGAATTATAAACATTTTCTATCCCCAGAAAGTATTGCAATAAAAAAAAGCAAATGTTTTCGAAAGATCTTAGAGACGGGGTTTGCGATCTTCCTTGTGATAGGCAAAAATGTAAGCTGTGTGGTTTCAATTTTTACAGAATAAAACTCAAATATCTAAATCAAACTATTTATATTTTTACGCTACGCAACAAATGCTCCTTCTGATGTGGATTTAAATATATTAATTGAGTTTTTGAACAATCATTAAAAGGTCCCAAAAACGATTAGTAAAAAAGTCAAAGTGTACGGAATTCATTGACATTAACTAAATATATATTCATTAGTTATAAAAATGTTTTATAATTCAACTTTTTTTTATTTCTGTCAACACTTACCATGTTATAAGTCAAAACATTTTTCCATTTAGATGGTTTTGCCACAGTTTACCGCATGGTAATGTTAGATATTGAAAACGTTTTTTATCTGTCCAGCTTGGCCACCCACCACATGTTATCTTGGTCTTTAAGAGAATCTTAGCCATGCAGGAGAGACAGATATTTGAGTTAAAGCTCCTCCATAGAAGCCAGCTGAGGGACCTTTTGGACCACTCCATGATCAGGTGTTTCGGGGTCATCCAACTGGGTGATTATGTTTGGCCTAGGAAGAGAAGTCTTTCCTGTGGAAAAGGAAGTCAAACACATTTTTTTCACCCTAAAGCAGTCGTTGCATTTTTACAGTATTAACCTTCAAACAAAAGTCGATCAACTCTATCTAAGCTGTAGCATCGAACTTGATTAAATAGTTCTATCGCTCGCTGACGGCTCAAAGCAAAAGAATCATCTGCAAGCACTTTCTTGATTTAAGTGCAACTGTCTGAAGGAATGATGATTGATGAGCCCATTCTTCTCCTTCTCCATCTGAACAGAACACATTTAGAGCACGCATGATGCTCCCCAGCCTGTGGATGTTGAGGCGAACACCACTGGCTGTCAGTTTCCCTTGATGTATCACAGAGGCCAGCTCAAGCCGGCCTCCACATGCTGCGTCTTTAATTTTAAATTGTTGGTGGATACCAGGTGTGCAGCACTGGATGAGCGACCAAGCATCTCTTTCGTGATCATAAGAAGAAGCGTTTGGGCACAGCCAAGCGTGGCCGTCAAGTAGAAGCTGTCCGCGCACATCTGTGCGAGCGCCTGCACCGTGTAACCACGTCACAACACAAATTAAAAAGTTGATTGTTCACCTGTGAATCGGTTACTTTAAAACACGCTCTCCTCACTCACGTATGGCCCAAACAATGGCAAGGAAAATGGTCTGGAAATCGTGAAGAAAGATTGCGAGTTGTGCGAGCTGAGACCCAGAGTCATGGGACTTGAGTTTATTATTGGCTGCCAGACAGAGTTGCTGACTGGATTGTGCTGACATTATTGGTATTTCACCTGTTCTCTAGAGGAGATAAATGTTGGAGAAACTAATAACCTGACTCCACAAGCGCTTCTCACTCCCTCGCCTAATTTGTTATGGGCAAAATGGCTGCTGTTTAATTAGACGCCTCCTGTATTAATTACAAATTGATTAGCCTCATGTTCACACGTGTGATTTCAGCCTTATTTTCTCGGTGCCATATTTTATGTTCGGACCGGAGCAGTCATTTCAATAATATTGTAGATAACTAATTATCGTTTTTCTTGAGTCATTACTCATTTTTCCTACAGCCAGGACATCGTTTTGTTCTGGACGTGACAGCAAAGGACTGAAAAATCCTGTCGAAATCTTTTCACAACACCGAATGAGCCAACTATTCATCCTTTTGTTTGTGCTAAACAAACATTTTTGTGTTCACTCCAGGGCATGGACAGAGATGCATTTGAGAAGAAGTTCAACACAATGGAGGTGGATTTTATCCGCAGTCAGCAGCTTTTCTGTCGCGAGGCGCTAAGGCTGAAGCCCGGCGAGCGAGCCGTGGTCAGCAACGGCAGGGTGAGTGCCACGTTCGCGCTGGCTTTTTATAATTAAATTACGAGCCCAACAATGATGCATGTCAGAGGAGAGTGTCACTGTTTTCATCTGCTGCGCTCACCAGAGCTCGCTCTGGTCACTGGTGGCACTAGCTCCATTGTGTGGGTGTGAGACAGTGAATGTGTGTACAAGGCTGATGTCAGATATTCTAACAGTAACCACCGCTAAAGAGGCTATTTCCAAGATATCACTCGCAATTAATATCATTTTGCTGCAGCGGAAGAAGTTCTTTTCCTGAAATAGAAACAAGAGAAAACCCAGATGCCCCGGCAGAGCAATCCAAAGTAGATAAAAGACTGTCGGAGTGACCACATTTTACTCCACTCGTGTTTGCTGTTGAGATAAGAACAGCCGGAATCAGGATCTAACTAAATCATTTTCTCTGTTTTAGATCATCGGCCCCTTCGAAGAGCAAGAGGAATTTACTCTGGAGGACTTTCAGTTGCTGGGGAAAATTGCACACCAAAGTGCTGCAGAGAAAGTCAAAGCTAAAGTTAAAATGATGGGGAGGAAGCCTCAACAGTATGATAATTTTTAATCATGATAGATCTTGCAAAATGCACTTTTTATTTACATATCTGAAATAAGAGCTACACATCTTAGGGAGCATTAACACACATTCTGGATCATAATCTCATCACAAATTCTTCCTCTTCTTCAACATTCTTAGTCAAATATTTTCATGAAAAGTAGATATATTACTTACTTAAGGGTAAAAATATACCATGTTTAATATAACTGTTGAAGTTGAATAGAAGGAAATTCAGACACACAAAATAGAAAGTATTCAAATAGAAAAAACGGAATGTTTTAAGTATTTTTTGGAATTGAAATGGTACTGAAAAAGTAAAATTTCCACATTATCATTAAAATTGTTTTATTGTTTCCCTTTCACACATGTCAATTCTCCCTCCACCCATTCCATCCTGCCCGCACTCTACTCTTTACCTCCCTCACACAAAAGAACAAAGTGGCATTGGTCCTAGTCTAACTGTTTAAACTTGTCTTGTCTCAGAGCCAGTGATTTGATCATGAAAGTTGACGCCTTATTAGCTGCAGCCCCCAAAGGAGAACCCAGAAAAGATGTCCATTTCCCCAAAGTCAACCACAGGTGAGATAAGTTTGTTATTTGACAAGTGTTAACATTTTTGGGTTTATAATTATGATAATGGGTTTGTTTGGAAGGAATAGAACCCGCACTTCCATTCAGAACAACAAATATATGGTAAACCTTACTTGACAAAACAAAGAATACAATTAAATCACTAACCCTGAACAACTTTGGTGACAATTGTTGAATTCAATACTGTTTGCAATTTGCTAGCTAATGTCATTTACAAAGGCCTGGTGAGGAAACAAATTATTTTTTTGCTGTGAGCCAAAACAATTATTGAATCATTAAAGTTGGTTTATTGATTTGATTGTACGCAGTGTCATGTTAAATGAGATCCTTAACAGAGCTACGCACTTTCCCTGTGATTTTTTCCAAATTGTTTTTACCAAGATTTTCCATTTCCGATTTCTAAAAGTGTCTTCATTTTGGTTCTGCTTCCGTCAGCGTGCTCCATCTGTCACCGCGGGAGAACGAAGTGTATTATGATGTGGTTGCCATCATGGACCCTCTCACAAGACAGGCACAGAAAATGTCCCAACTCCTGATAGTGAGTGTTACTATTTTATTGTCGTCTCTCATAAGTCTCAAAAACCTTTGAATATCTTTTCTGACTCTGTCTTTAATACATTTGAGAAAGTTACTGTGGTGCAACTCTGACGCAACATAATTGCAATTTAGTAACAGTGACACCATCTCATTACAGTGATCCCTCGGTTATGGCGGGGGATACGTTCTAAAAATAACCTGCAATAGACGAAATCCTTGAAGTAATCACATTTATTTTTTACAATTATGTTTTAAGGACGTAAAACCCCTAACCACACGCTTTTATTCACTTTTCTCAGATAACCATTAACATTTTCTCACAGTTCTCTCCTATTTAAACACTCAAAGTTCAAACTCTTGCAGATTTATAAGTACAATATTAGTAAATGAAACCAAAAATGAAAACCTTTTTTCAAGCAATACATTGAATTTTAATAATCAATCCACGAGTTTCGAGACCTTGACCAGTCTTTCTGGCGTCTTGACCGTAGTTAGACCCGCTTCCTTTCAGAAAATAAGTTCCAAAACTAAGCTGGCTCGTTCCTAGGCTTGGTAACTCGCTGTCCGGATAGTTTCACAGGACTTCTCGAACTTCTCAAAATCAAAACAACTGCAAGTGCACACGCCCTGTCTATGCCACATCCACAACTCACAATACCACCTAATTAACACTGGCTGGTAACACTTAACCAATCAGGACGCCAAACACATATGTTGTTCTCCCTTAGCCAATCACAATGGGCGTTCATACTGTATGCTGTAAAAAAAAAAAAGCAAAATGACACACACAAAAAATCCGCGAAACAGCGATGCCACGATGGGTGAACCACGATATAGCGAGGGACCACTGTATATTAAAAAAGAAAAAAGTTGGTTTACTTAACAACACATGCTTGCTGGTGGTTACTGAGAATAAGTGTGTATGTTGCATCAGCAGTTACTGAGCTCTCTTTTTGTGATACCTCCAGGTGCTCAATGAGGTGGTTAATGTGAGGCTGCAGATATTCATGAATTGCAGGGGCAAGTTGTCGGAGATGCCCCTCCAGAGGTAAGTTCTTCCTGCAGCCGTAATTAAATTTTCCAGTTTGGGTTGTTTGTATCTCCTCTGACCATTGACGGAGAGTTTCTGCCTCGCTTTGCCCCCCTTGTAAATTTTGACTGTGCTGATGGAATCTACTTAATAACACCACCTTATTGCTCTGAGCCTCCACTCGGATCCCTGGCTCCGCTGCCGTTTTAAAGAAAAACAATGGAACACGGAGCAAAAAATAAATGAAACGGAAAATATTATGAATCTAGAAGTTTATTATGAACACTTTAAAATGTTTTCTTGCCCTTATGGATTAATTTGTCCCCTATTTATAGAAGCGACCCTCAGCCTGGCTGAAGGAAATACAAAAACGAATGTCTTAAAGAACATATGACAAACTGGAGGCCCTGAGCCCTTTAATGTGGCACACTGAAAGTTTGGTTATAAGTCAAAGTCAATGTCAATGTACAACATAAAAACAGATGGACATGTTTGGTAAAAGAGGACAGACAAAGAGATAGGTTGAGCCTCCAAAAAATATAAAGACATGTCATCGTACATGAATAGGCAGTGGTTTTCGTAGAATGACCCACATTTCATAAAGCAGCCAACATCTTTTGTTTTACTTCTATTGCTGTGTTTGTCTTTCTCTCGGTTTTGATGTCATTAACAGCTTTATAGTGTGATTTTCATTAATGTTTTATTAATCAGTGGGATAAATTATTAACTGGCTATGAAGTTATTAAGAACTTTTACTAGTAATGGAAGTTTTACTTTGAAGGGATTGTACTTGCCGAGCTGTCACAACATCTCACATCTCCACTGCCCCAGAAAGGAGACTATTGTGCAACACATCAACATTTCCCCGCTTTTCCAAAAGTACTAATGCTTCTGTTGGATGGGGATTGTCGGGCCATTATTATTTGGGACAGACCATATTTTCATTGAGTTGACAGACGAGCACTTTGATCTTCATCTCTGTGTTTGCAGCTTTTATTCTTTTGTGCTGGAGTCTGATGTGGCGTTCTTAGGCAACGACAGCGTGTCACCAGGACCGGTGGCCCGTTTCACGGAGCTGCCAGAGTCCCCGCTACTCACCCTGAACATGATCACACCAGAGGGCTGGATGGTGCAGGCTGTGAGCAGCCCACATGACCTAGACAACATCCACCTCCAGGATGTAGGTTCCCTACCTGCCATCACTGCCTCGTCCAAATTCCATCATCCCTCGTTATCCTAATCCTCCCGCTCGTGATGCTGATCCATTATAGGTCAGCGGGGTCGTGACGGCAGAGTATGAGCTGGAGCACCTTTTACTGGAAGGCCACTGCTTCGACCTGTCCAGCGGTCAGCCTCCTCGAGGACTGCAGTTCACTTTGGGCACCAGTCAGGAACCTTTGATGTATGACACCATCGTCATGGCCAACCTGGTAGGTAACCTGACCAAGAGTTAGTCGCAGCACACCTTACAAGACGAGATAAGATATTCTTCTATAAGTCCCACAGCCGGGAATACTGTGTTTTCATGGCAGCAAGTTGCAAGCTGGAATAGTCACAGGGTGATGATCATTTAAAAACATGGCCAACTGTCTTGTGGCTAGGATGCGCTTATTATCATTTTTAATTCTATTTACTTTTTTTATTTCATTCTTTCTTCAAGTGGAGATTATGTTGTAATGTGTCTTGTTTTGTTTATATAATAATTATTTTAAAAAAGACCATGCATTTTTTAAAGTATAAAAATATCATAAACTCAAAAGAATATAAATATTTTACTATTATTACAATTAGCCAATATACAGTAGTAGTAGTGCAACACAGTACAGAGGTACCCAAGTGTGGGGGAGGGAGTTTAAATGACACATTCAGAAGTTGAAGTGCATCTTAAACTGCTTTGATCAGCTCTTGCATATTCTTTAGTGAGTCGGCTCAGGGGAGCGATTAAGATATCTCTGCCAATATTTGTTTACCCAGTGGTGTCACGATTCTTTTTTTCTTTTTTTTTAAGATTTTGTATTCTGTACATATTGATGAACTGTGCTTTTCTCCTATTTCACTCATTCCTCAGGCTCCTGATCCAAGTCTGTGTTGTTCTTTTTTTACCTTGTTCCCTATCCCTAACCTGCTCACTCGTTCATTCATCCCTCATGCTGTTTCTTCATTCAACAGTTCTTCTTGCTTTTTTCCCCATGTCTCTGATGGTCACTTGTGGGTCAAGATGAACGACCCCCCCAGCTTCCATAAATACATATGCAGTGGTGGAGGTTGTTCATCTTGACCCAGAGACAACACAAAGGATAAAATAAACACATTTGTTTTCGGGCCTTTGGGTCACCTTGACCCAGACATAACACAAGGGTCAAAGGGATACTCATGTGTTTATTTTAGTATCTTCTTAATACATCTTGGACCTCTATTGTATCATCAGTATGTGTCTGTTTGTACAAAAATCATTTATTTAAATAATCTGAACACACAGTGGACATTAAATATTGGAGAGGCAGACTTCAACATTTGAAAAGTGTATGTAAGTCAGGAGGGTGGTGTTAAACCATTAGTTGCCCTCTAATCACTTTTTCTTCTGGCTACTCTTGTATAAGTAGTCAACATTTGGACCGTAGAAAACTGGTGTGTGTGTGTGTTGAGTTTAGAAGTTATCTATAATATAATAATAATTAAAGTCCATTTATCCATTTTATAACATTATTATTCATAACGTGATAATCTTATATATATATATACACATATATTTGCTTTTACTGTCGTTTGTTGCCCTGGGTAGCTGGGATAAGCTGCAGAAACCCTGTAGCAGAAATGATCAGTAGAAAGTGAATAAGTGAATAGTTGCTGGAGAGACAAATGATCAGATTAACCAGAAGACAGTAATCATAGGGAAAAAATGGCACCACCCAAAAAAACAAACAGTATAACAGCTGATCTTGCTAACTAAGTTTGGCTTGTTTCTATCACTTGTCCTTGTGGTGGACCAAGCTTGTGTTTTTTTAATGTGTATTTGTTTTGTTTTCAGGGCTACTTTCAGTTGAAAGCAAACCCTGGTGCCTGGTCGCTGAGATTACGTAAAGGAAGGTCGGAGGAAATCTACGACATTCTCTCGTGAGTAACGGCACCATTTTCATTCTTTAAATATTCACTGTCGGCATCGTCCTCGGGCTTGTTTCAGCTACAGAGCTGCAGGTTTTGCAAAGGTGTGAGTAGAAAGACGGCGTTCTATTAAAGAGACTCCAGCGGGTCGCCGTGCCACATCTTCTCCCTGAGACTGCAGTATCGCAGTCAGACCAGCGTAGGTGTCAGAAGTTATGTGTACTCAGCAGCCTGCGTCTGTGTCGTCTCATCTTCACAGATAAACTGAGATCCTTCTGAACTCATAAACAGTTTTCAGAAACTTCGGGATTTCATTTGGTCACTTTAATTGCAGACTGCCCAAGCTGATATCCCTCACGTGCCGGCACCACGGAGCTTGGTGCTGAATGCTCCCCTAATCACAGATATTGTCCTCGCTGGCGTTTTGCACATAAGATTTAGGACACATACAGCCCATGGTTCCTTTGGAATCATATCAGACAAGCCAAGATTTATTCCCCAATCCTCCTGGTGAAGCTAAGAGGTGATGTCATTTTTCACCTTGGCAGTGTCATTATTCTTGTGGTTAGCGGCACTCTGCTCCGGTTAGGTGGCCGATCAGAGCCTGTTGGGAAGTGTCTGTGCAGTCCAGTCCCTCGAGCCTGCATTTTCCTGTTTCGTCCAGCTCTACCCCGTCACCTCCTCGCGCTGACAGCGATGAATGAGACGGGCCAGTTCTTCCCTTTCACAGTAGGGATACAGATTGATCTCTGCCTCTTTCCAACACAAACCTTTAAGCCTGAGTGGTACCGGGGATATCAGAGAGGGGGGAACACAAACTGCATTTGAGCAATTGGGGAAAATGCACTCTCTACCCTCCAAGTAGGGGGCATTCATCTTTGTGATACGCTGAGCTTTTTGTCTTTAGTAAGCAGCAGGGTTGTAATGGCTCGCGGTTACATGGCCTATTGCTCATCTCTGTCTAAAGATGCTCTCTTGTGTTTCACCCCGGGTCTCCTCCTGCCAAAACACATTCTGCACTCAGCCAGAACACAATTACAGGGAACAGCTAGTGTTGCACAATCAATGCTGCAAAGACTTTCTCATTAAAACTACAAGTATTCGCAGTCCAGATGGAAAGTAGTCGCAGCGAAAATAATGGTGATAATGATGAAGAGGAATGAATGTGGTCGGCGTGAACCTGGCGTCCGCACAACAGCCAATTTTAATGTTGGTGCTCAGTTGCCTACCTAAGTGATGCAAAACCATTAGTGGCCTTTAGTGCAACCCTTTAATTGCTACAGTTGTATACAGGTTTCCTGGATTTCTGTAAAGTTTGTGGCTATAGAAAATATTGTGAGTTTGACAATGACGAGCTTTCACTCTGGACTTTTATTATTCACATGTTGACACCTTTGAACTTAAACTTCACTAATATTTCTTCATGATGAGACTCAAACATGCGAAACAAAACTGAACAACTAGTCTTCTAACTCAAATAGAATTACTTTCAGACTTATTTTTTCATGTTATGCAGAAATAGTTTTTTCAATATTGCTCTCTTTTTTGTCTCACTCCCTCATAGTGAACTCATTGGTGCGCCTGCATGCGGGTAGTGGATTTAACCATTACGGGATAATACATTTTTTTGCCATTTAGTAGAATTTAGTAGGCTTCTAGATGTTTTGTTTTGGTGTTTATTTGAGACTGAAATGTTCTGACTTGTTATTGAGATCCAGGTGTTTAATTTGAGTTGGAATATATTTACTTGTATTTATATTTAATTATTTGTTATATTGTTATTAAAGGTTTTCATTTTTACAGTTCAAACATTTTATTAAATATTACATTTCAAATCAATGTACATACCAATCAATTGATTCCATTATAATATACAGGCCCAGCCTTCAGGGAGGGAGTGTTAAATGTTGATCAAATGTTGTGTTAATCATACTTTACAATGACTGCTTTATATGTATATAGATCTTCTAATTAAATGGCATTTAAGCTCAGAACCTTTTAGCTTAACGCTCTGAGCGACAACTACATAAAATGATCAAAATATGAAGCTAAAATATCGACAATCTTTCTACCTTCTACTCCTGCAGACATGACGGCACAGACTCGCCCGAGGACGCGAGTGATGTTGTTGTTCTGCTGAAGAGCTTCCACAGCAAGATCATCAAAGTCAGGGTGAGTTTGTCGAACCTCGGCTTCAGCAGACGTTTAGATTCTGAGAATGTATTCTGATCAACTGCCTTGTCTCACTGCAGGTCCAGAAAAAGGCTGATAAGATGAATGAAGATCTTTTAAGCGAGACGAGCGAAAGCAAAGGATTGTGGGATTCCCTCTCCAGGTACGGTGTTGTCGTTCACCTGAAATGTCTTTTCGTCTCCCGTGCTGAACTGAATCAAGAGCCGGCGACTGCTAGAGCACCGTCGCACCTTCTGTTGTCAATTATTATGACATTATGGTTTCCAGGAGCTCTCACTCCTCCACAGGATCCAGAGTGCAGTATTACGCTGTCAGATCTAGTCTCGCCAGAAATATGTGTTTCTGTAGGTACGTGTCTGCTGCATCTGTGTGTGTCTCCCTAACTGTGTGATCCTGTCTTCTCAATGCTCACGCTGTCAAGTGTTTGGAGCACTTTTGAGAGAAGGTAGGCAGCGTTGCAGCAAACCTTTTAACACCACGAACAAGTGCCTCATATTTATCTGCATGCAGCGTGATCAGGTGCTTTGCTATTCCAGTCTTCTCCATTTTGCAGTGAATATCAATTTTTCACACTTTTTGTATGTGTGCTTGTGAGTGTGTGTGATGGCTGTTGCAGCCCATGTGCTTGTGTGTCCTGATACCCTCACCAAAACGTACCATTCACCCATTTTAATTTTCTCTACCTTAAAGAAATTTGTTTGGTGACCTCACTATTCATTTTTGTAGATCTTACTGTAGTATTCTGAAAAAGGATCAAAGTTTGCAATTTCCTGCTTGTTAGGAATTATTGCCAGAAGGAGGATTTGAAGTGATTTTAAGACCTACTTTTCGGTTAATTTATTGTATCAAAATTATGTTAAATATAGTATGTGTGCTTTTTATGAAAATCTACATTATATTCAAATTTTGCTGAAGTTAAAATTGGTATTTTTCAGACGACCCCCCTGGTCTAAAAAAAAAAATGCCCGTGGTAATCATGTGAAGTTGTCACTTGCCAGCGTCATCTCATTGAAATGCATTGTAAAAATATAGCTAAATAAGTGTTGATCTGAACATTTCTTCACTATGTATGGGTATAGGATGATGAAACAAAAAGCGCTGATGATCAGAAAGAACTGCAGCTCAAAGCAAATGAACCCTATATTGATGAAACTCCTGAAACAGAAACAGAAATCCATGAGTATTTATTAAAAAATTGGTTTTGTAATTGTCATAAAGGATTTTGATGGAATATTTAAGACACACTCATTCAGATATGCTGTAATACAACAGAATGAAGTTTAGTGTTGTTTTTGCCCTGGCTCTCACTATTTTCATACTGCATTGATATGATTGGCACGTAGGAGACTATTATATAAATATACGCTGATACCAAAAATTAAAAACAATAACTCAAGATGCAGATATTTGTCTCATCAGAGTCATCAGGCTGTCATAAGCCGTCATTATCCAAATAAAGAATTTAACAGCAAATAAACATCTTTAATTACCACCAAACATGCTTGTATATGTATAAATGCTTAACTTACAATTAGTCAAGTAGTGCAGTGAACTTTTCAATGAACTTCACGGTGATATTAAAATGCAGATCATATATAGCATGATCATAGTAGAACCGTGTCTGTCAACACGCAACAGCTGATGATATATGAAGATTATTATCTAGAGAAGTAATTGAAGGACATACATAGTCTCTGACTTCTAATATGACAGTAATGCACCATAGCTCATGTCAAGTGTGCTCATACCTGAAGCAGGTGGTCTCAAAGAATCTATCAAGTGTCTTTAAAGCAGAGTTTCAGAATTTTCGAGGCATCAAAACAAACCACTGTGAAATGTTAAAAGACCACCTTGCTCCACGCAGCTTAGAACGAGCAAATATCAGTGTTTTATTAATCCTTATATGAAGATAGGACCATTAAAAACACCCTGGTGGAAATGTATTATAAATCAAATGTTGTGTCCTCATTCACATCAGGATCCATGAATCTTTAGAAGGATTTATCACTGTCGTGTACTGATGAAGCGATTGTTCAAATGCCAAAACATGTTAAAATAATATTTATAGAAGAAAAGAGGCACATTAGTGGAAATGAGTCACTTCAATTCATTTATATTTGAACTTTGTTATTTCTTGACACATTTTATGATCAACAAGCGCAACGCTGACAATTACTAAACATGACGACCAACGTGATGGATCACTGAGAACAACATCACAAAATAATAATCACAAAATAAATCCAGTGCGAGACGCACAGTTATTGTGTTTGTCTGATTGATTGTTGCGATCGTGAAAACCACTTTTCATCATCTTCATCGAGGGAGAGGAGTACGAGGGAGAAATCTGTTGCCTGATAGATGGTGAGATAGAAAAGCTCTAAAACTCTTTCCCTTTATTTGTTTAGACATAAATCCATAAGACTCCTGGACTCCCCCAAAGTGTTAGAAATGATTATGACCAGACTGAGAAATCAAATCCTTATTCTCCAAACGGGTCCCTGGTGCTTCATCCCCGCTTTATGGTTTTCCTCAACGTACATTATTTTTCTTTTAAGCCCCAGATGTTAGCAGAATGCTAATGCCTCCCAATAACTAAGAGTTTCGCCTCCAGACTTGATCAATATTCTGGAGGGTCTCTTAAGTGCACCGCGGCGCTGGTAATAATCCAGCCTTCTGTCAGCATCAGCACCACCCGTGAATGTGGCCGCTCCAAACTTTAAAAAAAAAGGAAACCTTTTAAATTCAAGGCTCAGCGAGAAGACGCTGGAGCGTGGGGTTGACCTGGCGAGTGACGGAGCTTCTCGTGCGGCTCGCAGAGAGTTGGTTTTAGTGGAGACAAACAATCTCTCTCAATGCTCTCAGCCGTCGCACCTCCCTCACACTCACGGGTGTCGCTGCAGCGCCTCGGGCCACAGGATGTGATGGAGTGTGGGAGAGAAACTCCCTCCCTCATTGGCAGTCTGTTACAGACAAGGACACACAGTTTGACTGCAGACACTTCTCGCCTGCAGCCCGCTCCTTGATTTGTGTTCGCTTAAGTGTTCATGCATCATGAGCTACGGCTCTTTAATGGATGTTAGTCTCTGCTCTCGCATTAAGTATCGGGGTGGCTTCTTCCATCACGTTCATTGAACCGCCGCTACTCAACTCAAATAAAAATCATACTTACAGTTGGACAAGTTAGAGGAAACTAAAAACTCATGTCTTTTAAATCACGAGTGTTAAACTCAAGCCGGCATTAAGCAAAGTTGTTGAACTCACTCTATGTCTCAGGCCAAAACAATGATTATGGTGTTTCAAAGAAGGGACAGAAGAATAAATATTAACTAAAGTATATTATTGCAATAACTTTATGCTCTGAATTTATTTGTTCTTAATTTTAAAAAACAAAAAAAGACTACTAAGGTACTAAGGTACTATTTAAACTTCTCATTTTTTTTAAATAAAAATAAAAGGGAAAACGTTGTGATGAAACAAGGAAAACTTTACTTCTATTTTAAAATAATGTCAAGAATATAAAAACGTGGAGATTAATTTGTACAAAAAATATTATACAATTTATCAAATAGATTTACCAAAAATATTTCTACATCTGTTTTATAGTTTAACTCTTTCTTCCAAATGACCATAACATTAGTCAAACATTACTTCCCAAGATTACAGTGGGACCTGAAAATGATGTTAAAGTTTTTTTTAATTTTATAATTTGAAACCAAATCTGTGGATCATCACTGTCATGAGGGGATCTGGTTAGTTCTAAACCTTCAATAACTTGAACAAAACTATAAATATTTGCAGAGGCGGACATAAAACAACGTGACAGGCTTGACTCCTTGTCTCATGTTGAATTGGTCTTAATGTACATTTCCTGATCGTTTATCTTCCGTTAAGAGAGTGTTGGAGGTAAAAAAGATCGTCTGACAATTTTTAAAATTGTGTAATATTGTGTTTAATATTTAGGAAAGACCAGAACAGATATTATAATACATGTATATATACTGTACATACAATAATTGTCTAGGTTGTAATGAGATGATAAAACATTTTTTATATTGATCATACACATCATACATAAATAATGTATAGAAAAATAGATCGCTTAATCGATCACTAACGTGAGAGAGAAGGAAAGGTGAGAGTTAAAGAACGACAAGAGATTCATGGAGGATCATTTAAAAATAAATGTTTATAAAAAACAAAACAATTATAAAGTGCAATTTGGTTTCATGAGTAAAACATGTTGAGGGTTTGTTTCACAGTTCAAGTCAGTACAGTAAAAACAACTTATTCACATTTAATTAATCTAAAGCAAATATATTTAGTTGAAAAAAATAATACTCACACAATTTACAAACTCTAAGACATGTAAAAAAAAAAAAGAAACTCTTGTGTATATATTCAACAAGTTTTTTTAATATGTTTTGTTCTTTCCAGCCATTTTACATTTAGGATTCAGCCAACGTAATACTTTAAAATTATTATATTACACAATGATCAGGGTTGAGTATAATAGATTAATAACATTTGATTCTTTAAATATAGAAATCATATATTTTACTAAGTTGTTAGAAAGTAAAAAGTATGTATTTCAATCGCAGGAAATAAAGTTGGACAATAAAATAAAATAAATAAACAACACAACATAGCCAAATAAAAAAAAAAAATCTATCCAGAAATAACCGTTTCATTTGGCCCCAAAGCCAAACAATCAATGCCCGTTGACCGAGTCGTTTAACTTCCTCCATAGAGAACACAAACGCGGAGCACCGTAAGATTGCTGCCACAGTGCTGGAGACGAAGGCTGGGTTCCATCCATATTCAACAACTCACGCACTTTACAAAAGCATGGTGTCCTCTGCCCCACTTGTTATCAACGTCTCCGCATCAATAAATAAACAGTGTTGTGAATGTGTGGCAGCATCGCGGGGGGCAAGAAGAAGGAGGCGGCGCAGAAGAAAGACGACGTGCTGAACATCTTCTCGGTGGCGTCCGGTCATCTTTACGAACGCTTCTTGAGGTTGGTTCCTCGCGCCTCACCCTCTCACGATGATGTTCACTGGAATGTTCTGTGTTCACAGGATAATGATGCTGTCGGTGCTGCGGCACACCAAGACACCCGTCAAGTTCTGGTTTCTGAAGAACTACCTGTCGCCTTCATTCAAGGTCGGTTCTCTTTTCACCTCATGAGAAGAGAAACATGAGGTTTAAAATCAAACATTTTCTCAGGAGACCATCCCTCACATGGCCGACGCCTACGGCTTCCAGTACGAGCTGGTCCAGTACAACTGGCCGCGGTGGCTCCACCAGCAGACCGAGAAGCAGCGCATCATCTGGGGCTACAAGATTCTCTTCCTGGACGTTCTCTTCCCGCTGGCGGTCGACAAGATCATCTTCGTGGACGCAGATCAGGTGAGAGCAGACGTACAAGTGTCTCACCTCGTTGTAGGAAAGGACGGCTTCGACCACAGACTGGATTTACCTGCACACGAGTAAAGAGTTTTTCTTATCTCAGAAACAATCAGTGCGATTAAAAAAAAGCTTCTCAAAGATGGATGACCTGCAAAGTCTCTGTGAAGCTGCTGCTCCTGGCTCATGAGAGGGAAGTGTTTATTGAGGTAGAGAGCAGGAGTGTAAGGAAATATAAATACGCTTAAATATTGCAATCTTTTTTAACGATATGTTTAACAAAATTGACAACGTTTTTTTTTACAATAAAAATTCACAACATTGCAATTGCATTTTCATGTTGCAATCAAACCTCCAGCCACTAGATGGCAGCAGTCATTACATCCTCCACAGCCAGACATTTATCATGTATTTTATGGTTTGTATTTCAATTAAGTGTTTATTAAATCAATTAAATAATGCATTTTCAAAAAATACATTTAACATGCTAATATTCACAGCCTTTGTTTGTTTTTGTGTTGCAATTAAAGTTCTGGACACTAGATGGCAGCAGTCATTACATCCTCCACAGCCAGACATTTATTATGTATTTTATGGTTATATTATAATTAAGTGTTTATTAAATAAATTAAATAATCTATTTAAACACATTACATTTAACATGCTAATATTAACAGCCTTTGTTTGTTTTTGTGTTGCAATTAAACTTCTGGCCACGAGATGGCAGCAGTCATTACATCCTCCACAGCCAGACATTTATCATGTATTTTATGGTTTGTATTTCAATTAAGTGTTTATTAAATCAATTAAATAATGGATTTCAAAAAATACATTTAACATGCTAATATTCACAGCCTTTGTTTGTTTTTGTGTTGCAATTAAACTTCTGGCCACTAGATGGCAGCAGTCATTAAATCCTCCACAGCCAAACATTTATCATGTATTTTATGGTTTATATTTCAATTAAGTGTTTATTAAATAAATCAAATAATGTATTTAAAAACATTACATTTAACATGCTAATATTAACAACCTTTGTTTGTTTTTGTGTTGCAATTAAACTTCCGGCCACTAGATGGAAGCGGTCATTAAATCTTTCGCAGCCAAAAGACAGATCCTAGCAATGACTGAGGACAAGAGGATACAGTCGAGTCAAGCAGCCTGTAAAGCTGATATTTGAACATATTGTGGTTTCAAAACAAATGAAAGAAGTAACGAATCAAGAACTCGAGCAATACTACAAATATATAGTTGTTCCTACTGTATCGCAATACATCAAACTATAGTGTATCGTTGCCCCTGTATCGTGAAAAAACGTGTTTCATTCCGACTTCTTACCACAGATAGTTCGTGCTGATCTGAAGGAGTTGAGGGAGCTGGATCTGGAGGGCGCCCCCTATGGGTACACTCCCTTCTGTGACAGCCGCAAAGAGATGGACGGCTATCGCTTCTGGAAAAGCGGCTACTGGGCGTCGCACCTGGCACACAGGAAGTACCACATCAGGTATGAACCACAGTCACCAAAACATCCCTGGAATGTTTTATTAATCATTTAGCAGGAATATATACCGGGTTTCAGAGGCACAGTAAAAGCTCCGGTAGTCTAGAGAATAAATTCACCTTTTTTTAATAAAAATATTAGCATTCTGAACGCTGGGCTTCCCCAGACAAGCTCCTGCTCGCTCTCACAGAAAGTGGGACAACTTTTTTATTTCATTGCCGAACAGAGGAAGTTTTAAATAGATTAGATTCTGAATTTTAAGACAGTTTTTCTGCCTTGTGTTCTTATGGATTTACATCGACGCACGTCGCTTCAGGGAAGAAATCGAGGTGAAATCCGATCAGTAAAGTGATTCATTCCTGCATCTCCTCCAGCGCTCTGTACGTGGTGGACCTCAAGAAGTTCCGCAAGATCGCGGCCGGAGACCGACTGCGAGGCCAGTACCAAGCTCTGAGCCAGGACCCCAACAGTCTGTCCAACCTGGACCAGGTGAGCCAGTCACACCTGAGGATGAAGGTTCAGACGTGTGATTCCTGTCGTGGTCCTTCAGGACCTTCCCAACAACATGATCCACCAAGTGGCCATCAAGTCTCTGCCGCAGGAGTGGCTCTGGTGCGAGACCTGGTGCGACGACGCGTCCAAGCTCACGGCGAAGACCGTCGACCTGGTGAGTCTGGAGGCCTCCAGGTCTGGAATGAAAAGAATGATTTGTTTCCCGCCTTTTCTGTCCCAGCTCGGTGGTCCAACGATCATTTCTAAACCATTAGGTTTTCCATCTTGTATGATATATCTTAGTTGTGTCTGTCTTCTTATTGAAGGTTTAAGGTTTTTTTCAGACCAGATGTGTAGTTTGTCCTCAACAAACCTTAGTTAGGACAGAGGTCAGTCGGCCTGCTTTCCATTATGTAGAAAGAGCTCAGTTGAGAACAGCTCTGTCTCATACTTATTGAATACTTCGAGTATAGGAGAAAAGGATACATGGATTTATACAGTATCAATATTCATCCCTTTACACATATTTTTTACTTTAAATGTTTTCTTTCTTTCTTTTTTCGGGGCCAACAAATCACATTTTATTTTGTACCATATTTAGTTCATGGTTTATATTTCAATAACGTGTTTAGTCAAAACATGAATTATTTATTTTATTTTAAGTTACTATAGACATACAAATATTTGTTCATTCTTGTGTTGCATTTAAACTTCCAGCCACAAGATGGGAGCGCTCATTACAACCTTCTCACTTAAAGCAGCAATGGAATCCTGCGCGATCCAGGCGCCGACTTAGGATGAGAGGATACAGTCATCACCAGCTTATTTTGAAGTTGATGTACTTGTCTTCCTTTTCGATTTTATTAATCAAACCAAAAAGAGGAAGAACGTTGCTACTAAGATTCAGTGTCCGTGTAAATCCTTCTGAGAATTATGCAAGTATATCAAAATATAAGGTGTTTTGAGCTGAATATAGATTGTATTGTATCATATCTTGGGATAAATGTGTCGCTACAGCCATAACTTTGATATAGAAATGAGATTTGACCTTCAACCTTTTTGCGGAGACACTAACCCAAATGTGGGCCCAAGCAAATCGCAACTCACACCAAACACATCGAGGCCTGAAAGACTAGCAGCAGCACTTTAACAATCACACGAGAATAGCATTACTGCGATCGTTAACGTATTGAAACTGAACAATGTTCCAGGGATTTACATTCTCACACACTAACTCACACGAAAAGCAGCCAAATTTTTAGGATCAAAAAGGCAGATCCTGAAAGTGACAACAATATCTAGAGCGCTCCATCTGGTGGGGAAATGTGGAAACTGCAGGAGTCATTTCTAATGATATAGTTTGGTAGTTATAGAGCGAGTCTTTGCAGAAACTGCTTTCACAGTGTGTAGGGTTTTCCTAGAGAGAGGCTTTGCTTGAACACGTTTATTTTCTTAGCTGCTCTTGATCCGACCTTTCGCCTCCGATTCCGACTCCTTCGACATGTCAGTAAGAAAGAATCTCGGATGAATCACTCGGATGCATCTGAGATGAGTTTCCGATAAACGCTGTCAACCCGGGCGGTGCCGGACTGATGCTCTCCTGAAAGACGCGGACGATATAAATGTCATGATTGGATTATTTGGGCGGGCGAGCGTGTGCCGCAGCATGTGGAAGCAGCAGATTATCTCCAGCCGCTAATGCCCATGATGCACTTGGCATTTTCGCAGTCTCTAAACTAATTTTAGGAGCGGCTGGCAAGGCTCCAGACACGTGGAACGAGACCTGACTCGGCAGCCGAGACGCTGGACGCGAGCTAATGTCCTCTTAACACAATTGGAAGTGGAATTAGACGGAGGCGCGGCCACGCTTGTCGCGGCGCTGAGTGATGGCGGCGTCTGCTCCTCTCCCCGCAGTGCAACAACCCCAGGACCAAGGAGCCCAAGCTGACGGCCGCCGCCCGGATCGTGCCCGAGTGGGTCCAGTACGATGGCGAGATCAAGGAGCTGCTGGGGCGAGTCCGGGAGACGTCGTCGCGGAAACCGTCAAGAGAAGGTAAAGCCGAGAACCGATGCTGACGTCCCTGCGACCCCTGACCTTCTCCTTTCTTCCGTCAGTTTCTCGCCGCGATGAACTCTGAGCTCCAGGTGGAGGTGAGACGGTCTGAGATGCTGCTCCCGGATCAGCACGTGTGGACCGCGAGCGACCTCTGAGGTCGTGACGAGGGGCAACAATCATGTGATCGCCTTTACCTTCGATCAGCAGCTAGCTAAGCCCCGCCCCCCACAAACATGGCCGCCACCTCCTGCTGCTGCAGAAATGAAGGACTTGAATTCAGTTTATAGGAAAGTGTTTACAAAAGGCAGCTAGAAAATCAAGATGGAAAACCAAAATGTATATTTTTGTACAGTTTAAATCAATGTTTTCTTTTTTTATAATTCATGAATAATTTCCATGAATTATCTGAAAATATCTGAAACAAAAATATTATATTAAATTTAACCTAAACATTTTTTTTTATCAACTTATACATTTTATTTGACATTTTGCTTTGGTTTACATTATTTTCCCTTCTACCATTGAAATAAATAACTAGTTGATTACAATTATCTTTTTTTTTTCATATATATTTTATGAAAACAATGAAATGATTAAATTAACTTACAATTGAACGTAGCAGTGAAAATAATTATCTCAAATTTTAAAAGTATATATTATTTTACAAAAGGCTGTTAAAATATCACTTTTAGTTTTAATCTAGAATTAAATAGAAATATTCAAATCCAAAGCGAATGAATTAAGAAAAGTTTTGCCAAAGGTATAGTAAATAATTTAACTTCTATTTGAATAAATCCATTAATATTAAGAAGAGCCGCTAAATATTTCTATCGATTATTGTTCAGTTTGAGGGATTTTGTGTCAAATTAACAAGTTATTTGAGTAAAGAAACAAGAAAACGGTCTGAAATTTAATTGTTTACATGAGATGTTTTGGAAACATAAATAATTTCCACTTTGTTTATATCCTCGATCAGCAGGTCTGAAGGTTCTAGTCACTTTTAATCCATTGAAAAGGGGGCGGGGCTTAGCAGGGCTCACTTGCTCCTCTGGTCATGTGACACGTTTCTACTCACCTGTGCACCGCGGTCTTAATTTATTGACGTCTGTGTCTTGTTCAACGAGTATTTTGTCTCAGGTCAAAAAGTTGTGTCTTGAAAGTGTCTTTCACACGTTTGTACGTTCGGACGAAATAAAGTGTTTTATAACAAACTGACGTTTGTCTGGAAAGATTCCACTGAAGCACGAATTTACATAAATAGTTTTTATTTACATGTTGGCCACGTTCCATTCCTATAAAAATAAGACATTTGTCAACATCTGGAAATCGGCAAAGGAACATCTTTCAAGCGACGTTTCCAAAGAAACCACGTCCCAGTTCGTGCTCCTGCAGGAAGACTTCAATTGAAGTTGAACTTGAAGTTGAACGGTCCCGACCCGAACGGGTTGAAGTTGCTGCTCTCGTGGAAGTGGTGGTGGTGGTGGTGAGCCTGCTGGCTCTCCGGGTCCATCGGGTCTTCTCCCTGGTCGAACTTGCTCCTCATCTCTGGGGAAAGGAGGAGAAGAAAAGATTCAGAACCGAGGCCGGCGGGGGAACCAGAGGACAAGCTGCAGGCGTCTCACCCGGGTCGGTCAGAACCTCCTTGGCCTGAGCGATGTCGATGAACTTCTTCTCGGCAGATTTCTTCTCATCGGCGTCCATGAAGTTGTCCGGGTGCCACTGTTGGGCCAGTTTCCTGTACGCTTTGATGATCTCCTTCTTCTGGGCCGTCCTGACGCCACACAGACCAGAACCAGAACCGTTCACCTTCACATTTATTTCACACTTTTTTTCTAAACTTTATTTTTGTCTATTTCATACATTTAGTATTTCAAATGTTTATTTAATTTTCGTAAACCAATATTTTACTGAAATATTTATTTTAAATAAATATCATTAACACTTTTTTCCCACAATAAACACATTTTAAATGTTTTTACACTTTGACTTCAAAGAAAAAGATTGAAAATGTGTCTCATATGAGTGTCGGTGCAAAAAACATTTCCAATTCTCATTAAAAAATATTGTATTTCTCATTTCCTTTCTTTACTTTCTTTCCAGTCTGATGTTTTGAACCTGAAATAGCGATTTTTCTTTTTCTGAATTAAAATAAACATTTTTGCCGGCAATATATAATACATCTTATTTCATTGTTTGACATTTACAAACTGAAACAATGCTTTAATAAATAAAGTTTTTGTTAATTTTAACTTAAATGTGCTCAATTCA
This sequence comes from Callionymus lyra, assembly GCF_982586985.1. Classification (NCBI taxonomy): domain Eukaryota; kingdom Metazoa; phylum Chordata; class Actinopteri; order Syngnathiformes; family Callionymidae; genus Callionymus; species Callionymus lyra. The sequence continues at coordinate 23,374,935 of NC_141829.1, forward strand.
AGTCTCAGTCTTTCCAGATGTGATCGATGATCCCAACATGTCTCCTCACTCACCTCTTCACTCCCAGGATCTTGTAGTAATCTCTCTTCTGAGACTGTTTGAGGAGCCGCTGCGCTCGCTCCAGCCCTTCTTTAATCTGACGGTCGTTCTCGCTGTTCTTGCCGGCGCTCTCGTAATCCCGGATGGCTGGAACGAGAGGAGGAAGATCTCAGTGGGAGGTGGAGGCTCCGCCGCGGGGGGGCCCACCAACGGTGACCTCAGAAGGTCATGAAACGGATCGTCCGTCGCGAGCGGCGCCGCCGTGTGATCGACTGACGGTGAACTTTGAAACCACTTTGGCTGCTGCTGCTGCTGCTGCTGCTGCTGCTGCTGCTGCTGCGGGCTGTTGGTGTTTGAGGTTTGTTTACCTGCTGAGGTGCAGGGAGTGAAGCTCGGGAGTGAAGCTCGGGGCCGCGGGCGCTCTGACCTGCTGCTGCCGTGATGACAGCGTGAAGCCTCGAGGGGGGGGGGGGGGGGGGGCACAGGACGCAGAGCGACCAGTGCAACTCAACTCAGTTCCAACACAATCTTTCCATGTTCGACAGGAGCCGAGAGTCTAGAATACGCTGGTTTCGTCCGCCTTTTTATTTTAGTTCCAACGTAATGTTGTGAATAACATATGTTTTTGAATTCAATATATACTGAACAATTGAATGCACCACATCTATTCCTACAGTATTGAACGCACCACTTTCACGTTCTTTTGAGATATTACATCCACATCTTGTTTTCGTTATGTTATACGTTAAAAAATTAATAAATAGATCTTACATGACAAGCTTCCCGTCCTGTTCTCCTCTCAAGATTTTGTTATTGGAAGAAACTAGTCTGAGGCTAACATTAGCATCTTTTTTTTTTAATTCATAAACTACATTACAACCAATTTTTCTCCTTCAGGGGTAAACAAACGTCGATCAGATGATTCTAGATAAATTGTTGCTGCGCTTTGATAAAGAATTTACTTATTTCAAGCTCTTAAGGTGAAAGTAATGTGTAGATTTAAGTGTGTCTTAAATAGATCTTGAACCTATTTTATCATCAATTTGTGTCTGTTTGTCTCCATTTTCATTGAAATATTTACATTAGAAAAGGTCATTAAGCCCCGCCCATTGTTTTTCTGGTTATTTAATCTTGTTGACCATAACCACACCCACTCTTCTGTAATTGGTCCAAATTGATTTGTAACTATGTTACTTCATTGAGAACCAAAACCTTTACTGTGGTAACCCACATCATGTAGGCCACATCATCATCATCATCATCATCTCCGATGATCAGAACCAGGTTAAATTAGGTTTCACTTCATCGAGTCCATTTCCAAACATCTAACAAGTGCCTCTTGAACCTCCTGATGACACAGTTACGATCTCTTCTCCACATAGATGTGATGAAAGAACACGTGGCTTCTACCATGTGTATGTTCTGGTCAGTCACGACACGTCCCCGGCAGGCAGGAGGGACGTGTCTCCTCTTCTGCAGGAGCCCTTTCTTAAATGTCAAAGCTAATTTGGTATCATGGAAGAAGGTGAGGCGAGCGGCGGACACCACCTGGGGATTTCACCATCTGCCATCCATGAACTTTGTGCTGGTGTACGACTGACATGCGACTCCTGTGTTGGTTCTGGAAATGCCACCTGCAGCCTGAGAAGGCTTAACAGCGTCCATGAGTGTGTTTGTTTTGTGGGTTTTTACTCGACAAGCAAAAGAACTGAACACACAACACAAGCAGCAGGATCCACACTAGAGCTTCCACTTCACAACATAATCACTGGTATGACTAAATATTCTCATGCGTCAGAAAACAGTTGATATCATTTAGAGAGAAGCAGCTGTTCAAGCAGGGAGTGAAAAATACTTCAATTGAATTATCATAGAGAAGCTGATGATCAATTGGTTCTAAATTATTAAAAATACAACCAATCACTTGTTCATAGTTTTTAAAATATGATACATAAAGAATACATAAGAAGAAAAAAACATTAAATTATCAATATACCTTTTTTACATATTTATTTTCTAAATACACGAGTTTGGTTACATTTTTCAAATGAAAAGTTTTCTACAGAGTAGAATTGCAAATGGAAGATTAAACTACACATGACAATAGCAGCCATTTTCTTTGATTACATCATCATATATGATGTCACCATTTATTTCTATTACAGATCAAATCACTAATTAAACTTACAACTTTTTGTCATTTATTGGCCATTAGACTTTTGTACTTCTTGTTTTGAGCTCGGATTTTGACGAATTTCAAACTAAATAAGTTTTATTTTTATTCACCAAAGCTGCGTTTTTAAAATGTACTTTTATTCTTCGTTTGGGCTTCAAATGAACGTTAAACTGATGACTGCTTGAAGGTTTGACCAACAGGGACCCCTTGTGTCAGGATCTTGTAATAACACCTTCTGCTCGCTCACCTTCTTCAAACCGCTCGTCCAGCACCAAGGCTTCTGCTCTGTCCTTCAGCACGTTGACGTTCTCAGGGTCGTGCTCCAGGACCTCGCTGCACACCTTGATCGCCCTGCTCACCTTCTGGTCCTGCTCAACACATCAGGGGTGAGACGATGCGCCGGAGGTGACGGGCGGAGACGGGTCTCACCTGAGCGAGCGCGTGGCAGATCCTCTCCTTGGCGAGCAGCGTGAACTGATGGACGTTGGGCTCCGTCTTCATCACTGCCTCGTACTTGCCCACTGCCTCTTCGTACCTACAGGTGGCGCGTTGAGACTTTACAACGCGCTTGTGTATGTTGTATGTTGTGTGTTTGGAGATCACTAACCTCTTCTCCTCAATGAGCGACTCTGCGGAATGGATCTGCTTGTTGAGCTTCTTCACTTGTTTGTAGTGGCTGTAGCACTGTTTGTGATCAGGATCCAACTTTAAACACTCGCGCACCTCACTGCAACAAAGTTGACACACAACTGTGAGTCTTGATAGACACACACAGACACACTAAACTGACAAGATCATTATCACTGTAACACTGTCGGAACCTTTTGAGCTAATGGATTAGTTGCTACGGAAACTTTTGAGTGTGTATTCCTCAAATTAATCTACTTTATAGCTGCACTTCGAGGAAAGGGGGGCTTGATTTCTCCACCACAGTAGCAGGTTTAGCTCACACAATTGTCCACAGTTATGCAGTTTTCACAGGTGTGTACACTTTCAAATTAGAAGGTATACATCCAAATACTTTAAACAACACATCAGCATCCTGTATGAGGATTTTTTACTGTGGACTTAAGATGTTGTGGGAGGCACACACTGATGTTTTACTCTGACAAGAATACAACAAAATTAAATTAATTAATATTTAATTAAAATACTCGACTGCACGTGTTGGCGACTATTTTTGTCCTCACATTATGCATTCAGGAGCAACAAGCATGCTTAAGTGGGCCCTTACTTGAGGGACATCTCGTGGTCTCCGAGGCTGTAATAGATGGTGCTGAGTTTGTAGAAAGCCGGGGTGTTGTCACTCTTCAACTTTGAGGTGGCTTTGAGGTCACTGATGGCTTTGCCCAACTCTCCCATCTGAATAAAGCACTCAGCTCGCATCTCACGTGAGGCCACGTCCCAAACACACGTCTGGAAGGAGATGCGTTTTCACTTTCTAGTCAAGGAGACAAGTCGTGCCGGCGGAGGAGCCTCTTACCTCGATGACCGTGTCCAGATGTCCCGCAGCTGTCACGTAGTCATGGTCGTCGAAACTCGTCTGCGCCTGCGTCACCTCCCTCTGGATTTGGTCCGCCTGGGTCAGCTGACTTTGGGCTTCTCTTTCTTCTTTGTCACCGGGACTGGACTTCAGCTTTGAGGATGAAAAGCAACATCAAGAACCTGCTTGAAGACTGTCAGTCCAGTCCAAGTCTATTCTAGTCCCCATGGGAAATTAAACAGATTCTGTGGTCTCTTCTCGTCTCCTTCGAGGCCTGGACCTTTAATCTATTCTGGGTCATCTGACAACTTATTTATGTTAACATTTTCATGAAACCTGTGCCATCAGGACATCATGCAGAACTGAACAGGGCTAAAGTGGTTTTAAATTCTGTGAGTGAAATTGATGCATTTATTAACTCAAAGGGGATTAAAACATATTTTAAAGACAGAATTAAGTTCAAAGGGACACAGCATGTTATATTTTCTTGCCACTTTCATTTTCCTTTTTAACACCTGTATTTCACCCTTGTTTTTGGGTGTTGGCCGTCAGCTCAGTTTCGGTTTAGGAAGTTGTCCTGACCATGTGACTTTTGGAGAACAGGTTTCAAATCCGAAATAGCTTTTACAATTATAACAAAAGAACAAAAGTTAAAAATACATGATTCATTGGCTCTACCCGTGTGCTGATGTAGCAAAAGAAGAACATAACAAAACAGGTCCAACTTGCTCACATGAGATCTTGGTCTCTCCTAACAGGGATAGTGCTTCAGACTCAAACTATAAATCCTCAGCAGGAAGCATATTAATGTCTTCCACGAGACCCTTGAGGCTCTGCCCTAATAAAAAGGCATCAACAACGATGGTCGGGCGAGAGACCATAAACATCATGATGCCGTTCTTGTAATAAAAGTCAAATCTAACGTCGTGGAAGAAACCAACGATGTGTCCTTGAACATCTGCGATCCCATCATTTAGTGTAGGGGCCTCACCTGAGACTAGTGCGAATATAGAAGCATCATTTAAAGCGAGATATAAAGGACATCCATGTCCTCTGGCAGTGTTGGCAAACCTGCCTTGTTCAATCATATTCAAATGCAAATACAGACACTTAGAAAAAAATGATGCCTGGAGGCCTGAGAACATTCACTCCCTTTAAATGATGGTTCAAGAAAGAATCTTCTCTGACACTGCAGCAGATTTACTGATATCCAAGTGCAACAAACTAGAGACTGTCACTCATCAACTGAGCTCACTAACAATTTTTGTACATTGTACTATGACAACACCTCTACACAGTTGGCCAGAGTTTTATTTAGATTAAACACCTATGGTGTCAAAACCTGGAAATGGAAAAGGAACTAGATTTTTTACATTAACAACATGGTGAGAAGCTCAAACAGACATGGTTACACTTTAATTCCTGGACTTTTATTATCACAACTGAAACTCAACTAAACTAATTACTTGAGTGAGACTTAAACTTGTTAATCAAAATCTCAGCAACTTGTCTTATAATTTAAAAATTAAATAAAACAAATCCCTTAAACACTTGTTTTCTCCCTTGGACTCACTCCCCCTCAGTGAACTCACACAATTTTCTGGTTTTAGTTTTTTTTTTTATAATTTGAATCTATTGTGCAGGATTTATTGTGCCAAGAAGCATGTGTCGCTCTTCATGCTTGTGTAGTTGATCCTGTTCTAAGTATTACTGCAAACAACAGCTTTAGAAGAGATAAAGACCTGTTATTGTTTTCAAATGATCTAAAGAGTAACATATTACTCTTGAAAATGATCTCAACCCTCAGATGACATGAGGGTGAATGGAAATGAGTGAATTTTGAAATTTGGGTGAACTATCATTTTAAGTAAAAAAAAAGGGTTTTACCACTTTCTTGAAGTCACTCTCCGCTTCATCCAGCCTGCCTTGCTTCAGCAGTAGTTTACCTCTCTGCAGTCGAGCCTGAGGAGAGAGAGAAAACATTCATATTGTGAAAGGAATGAAAAATATCCACACAGCTGGTGAAACGTCATTCTTTCTCACAGGGTCATAGTAGTGGATTCTTTAAAAGGAAGAAAAAACGACAATCTTATGCCAAACGGTTAATAGACTAGCCAGAGTTGTGACTCATCATGTTTGTCAACTTTTGTGGTACAACATAGTTATCTTTGAATGCCAGCTGTTCACACCTACAAGCACATCCTCACTTTCTATATTTAACATTGAAGCCATAAATGTCAAGTAGGTGTAGTGACAGTAATTAAGTTCACTTGTTTAATGACTGATTTATCTATTCATTAATTTTTTACTGATAATATGTGAAAGGTTGCACATTATACAGGTGAACAGAAAAACAACAATGTCCCAAACTGTCTGATCAGTAAACTTACGGATGTGAAGTCTGGTTTGAGTTCGATGACTTTGCTTAAATCCGGCAACGCTGATTTTGACTTTCCCATGGCGAGAAAGACTGTTGCTCTTCTGTAGTATGCCAAGTAGTTCTTCGAATCTCCATCTTAAAACACAAAAATATAGATCAAACTTCACAATCATAAAACTAGAATTTTTTTTGCATGTGTGGATTGGATGGTGGAAAAAAAGCTATTTATAATAAGCATTAGATTTAAAAAAAACAAAACAAGTTAGAATATTAAAACGAGAATATGAAGATTGTTTGACACATTTTACTTTTATGGTCCACAAAACACTGTATTTTTTGCCAAGATAATTTTTTTTAATCCAAATCTAAGATAATTAACAGGTTCAATTTAAATTTGTGGGTGGATTTATCATTTTAATAAGAATTCTTTCAGCAAATATTTCACCATGTCAATTTTGGATTCCTTTGCTTCCCAAATCAATCCATTCCGTCTTATTTAAACAAGGCAAACAGATTTATTGAAGGACCTGGGTGAACGACAACCTACACAAGCATAAAGTCTTATTAGTTTCCATGTTTTTCAAGTGTATAAAGGACCATTCTTCTATTAGTCTTTCCGTTAATGGGGTGGGAAAGTGACTCTTTGAGAACAAAATAGGTAGTCAAAGGGATTGACAGAGTTGAGCAATTGATCCAATGAAATCCATTCTTCCACCTGCACACACACACACACACACACAATGAAGGAAGTAGAATGTAATACCGCCCTCTACAGAAAGTCCCTTTACAAAAAGCCATTGGACACACAACAGAATCATGTCAGGATCTATTTTCCAACAGAATAATCATTTAAGTTTGCTAAATTCAGAAGTTTAAATGTGCATTTTAAATCTCATGGGCAGTGATAGCAACTGAATTTATTGAGTTAGAAGAAAAACACGTATTAGTTTCTGAAGTCTGGGAAAGACCGGTCTATTGGTTTAGAAAATCTCATTGTATAATTATTTGTGGCACATACTCTTATCAAGAATGTCTGGTTAATGTCCAGTAAGGATCCTGTTGACCTTAAAAAAGACGAGCTGACATTTCTGTGGAGGCAAGCGTCAGACTGGACTCACCCACGACTGCATGGAAGTGGGACAGAGCATCGGCGAGCTGACCAGCTGCAAGGAGTTTCTTCCCCATCTCCATGTGATGGTCCACGCTGGCCTCTCGTCCACACTGAACCCCTGGAAGCATGTACAGCTGTCACCTCACTCACTCGAGGCTGAACCCCAGTGTATGTTTGACAGGTCGAAGAAAACATGGAATTCAGTACAACGTCTAAAACACTCTCATAAAGTACATCCGGGTTGAATTAATACAACTTTCGAGAGTTTCAGCTCAACTTCAGATGCTGTCAAAAAGTTAAGCTAACATTAGCTTTTTCAATTTCGTGATGCTTTTCTTACCTTCATATCGCATATCCATCAAAACGAGGACGTAGGGGACATAGGTGAGTATTCTCTGCGCTACATGGTCGATGGAAACCATTGTTGACCTCCGTCCGAGTCGTTAGAACCGCGTTCTGTCACCGGCGCAGAAGACTGTTGACAGCTAGCATCGCTGCTACTCTCGCTGGCTGAGTCGCTGTGGCCGGTCGTGGGGCGCGCTGATTGGCTGGTGCTCCGCGCGTGGCCCCGCCCCCTGCCTTCTGTTCAACAGAGAGGAGCCACGGCAGCACAAGGAGACGAGGCGTGCGTGCGCCTGCGTGACGTCACAAAGCCCCCCCCTCTACACTTTTTAATTATTAAAACGACTCATATTTAAATCATTTCAAAGTGAGAACATGTTTCCGTTGAACAGGATACGATTTAAAATATAAATATAAACGCAGTTTCAATGGAGTTTATTCACATTATTGTTGTTGGACGATGAGTCATAAATGTTGTATGTTTGCGTCATATGTTGTGTCAGCACGCTGAAGATTCGGGTTGTTCCTGCTTTATGTTGTTCTTAGTGTTCTCTTTATTACTCTACGAGGGAATAAAAAAAGTTCAGGAAAGTAGTTCCTCGCAGCGCACCTCAATAAAGCACTATAACACACTAAATAACATGATTTTTTATGGCCAGTGCTGTAAACACTACACTGGAATTTGTTTTGATGGTATTATAGAATATACAAATAGAATAACACGAATTAAATGAAAATAAATGGAATAAATAATGAATACAAATTAAAAAAAACAAACACATTACATTCATTTCGTTATGCGTTTTAATGCGTATAACAACTATTTACACTAGGCCACAGTCAACCCAAAATTTCTATAGGGGGCGCTATCACAATGTCTACCAACTTACATTGTGCTTTTGTTTGTAAAATGTTGTGTGTGTTAGTGGAATAATCGATATCATTGGACATTATCACGTTTCTTTGTTTTCACCAGCAACTGTTGAATGAATAAAAATCTATTCCTTCCACATTAATTGTTTTGATCAAGATTATGTCCGTGAAAAAAAGCCTTTTAAAAAGCATTATTGCTATTGAATATGTTCTTTTACGTAGAACAAATCCCTTCAACATCCTGCAGTTTCTCATATCACAGTTTCGACTTTTATGAAAACAACAGTTGGCATCATTCAAACCCCTACAGGAGCCAAGGCTTTTTTCTTTCGGTTGTTTCAAAGGCTCTTACAAAAAAGTGTTATGTACAATGAAGGGCAAAATAAAAAATGTATTAGCAGCTAAATGTAGCTTTAACAATGCTAGCTGTGGATAAAGAGATAGTAGGCCCGATTTGGCCCCCAAATGTTGTAGTGAGAGAATGCTGAAGTTCACATTAGTAAACTTACTGAAAGTCTGCTTCTCAATTGAAACTGTTCAAAATTTATCACTTTATTGACACAAAATCATGTATTTACAATCCCAAAACATCAGTAGATGCGTGTCTGACAGATCAGCTCCTGGGTTTTCCTCCAAACTGTAATCATACGTAGGAGTAAGTTGACGCGGTCCTGGTGATGCTGCTGATCCCAGAGATGGTTGACGTCGTCCCGCTGACGGTGTTTGACTTGCGGCTCTCGCTCCTCTCTGTGGCAGAAGGAGAGACGAGGCTCTTCTGTGTGGGGGCCACTGTGTAGGCAGCAGGGACCTGGTAGGCCGGGTATCTTTCTCGTTTCGAACTGAGAGGTGAAGGTTTAAGGTTAAAGAGCATGGTTCAAGTAATCTTTCAATTAAGCAATACTTTGGGACTCACGTTGAACGGCAGCCTTCCCTCCCGGCAAATATGCTGAGAATGAGTCCCCCCACGACAAGCAGCGTGGACCCGCCCCAGCCGATGAACACACCCACTCCTATTTCAAACCTGGTGGAAAATGCAAATAAATGAGCTCTAATGTTACCGTGTAAGCTAGAAAATAAACTCACTTCTGCTCTCTGAAATTTTGGTCCTGGAATTCAGATCTGATTTTGTTCCCAAAAAATGAGAAGGAAACCATTGAGCACATTCCTTAGTGGGACACACAATAATATACAATTTAATGGCATTCTTATTAAATCTTGATTCAGTATAAAAAATCCCCCCCTATTAGCATCGGTTCTTCTTGAAAAGCATTGCCTTCCCAACCTTTTTGTTCTACTGTAAATATAACACATCCTCCCCTCACACTCATAGATCGTCTCACCTCCTATCAAGTAGTTCATCCCGCCGGCGAACGTGACTCGGGCATTGGCGATTTCCGACCCACCGAGCTTTGTGCACTTCATGCCCACCAGCACCAGGATGGAGCCAAAAAAAGCCAAAATGATGGCGATGATGATCAGAGCGCGGCACATGTGGATGTCCCCTGTTCAGAGTCCAGCACATAGCCGAATAAATATAGTATTTAGGCATAAAAATGTTCTGTGATATTTCTAGCAACTCCCCTATTTATAATTGCTGTTGAGGTGGAGAATATTCTCACATAATAATAAACCAGCAATGAACAAAGAAAATCACAATTACAGTTATGTTCAACTCACAGTTGAGCGCCAGCAAGGATGGGATCCCTTTGCAATCGGAGACTCCAGTGGAATCGGAGATACAGTCCTTCCATAGGTTGGAGAAGTAGTTTGAAGTGGTCAGAACGATGCTGCCCACCTCGGACCAGGTCCAGATCTCAGTGGGCATCGTGGAGCAGACCAGGATCCAGCCGGCCACACAAATCACGAAGCAGCCGATCTCCATGTACATCACCACGGTGCGGTAGCCCATCTTTGCCTCTCTAGGCTGGAGCTCCAGGGCGTCTGGTCACACGTCCTGAAGTGAGGTTCAGCTTGGTGATGCTGCTTGTGTTGACCAATAACATCCATTGTTTTTGCTCAAAACACTGGCATGCCTTCAGTGTTCATGACACAAGCCAACCAGATCAGGTTCTGTTTGTTTCTTCTCACAGTGAATGAGGGCAGGGGACTCAACATTAAACACTCCCTGTAAGTACACCGATGATACGATGAGTTTTCTATGTGGTTTCTGAGGTGTAGGATTTTCCAATAGTTTGTTTCCAATTGAGTTATTGCAGTCAAAGCCTCTGTTTCCTTGGGTATTCCTCGAGGAATGCTTTAGGCTTTCTGGGTCGAGGGATGTATATTCCTTTTAACTAAGAGTTCTGCCGCTGTGAACTTCAGAGAAGCTGAGTACAATATGAGGATACTAATACTACTAATTTAATTTCTACTTTGACCTTGACCTCAAGAGGGTTTGCATGGGCCGTATTTGGCCCAAATAACTAACAAGTGCTATTGTGTACAAACATTTTCAAAAGGAATACATTGTGATAGTACTTTTTTACACGATTTAAGATCAGAAGACTTTGGTACAAAAGTTTTATTATATGGGAGTAAACAGACGACATGATCAATTCAATCATTTCAAAAGAGCAAAAAGTGGATTGGTGCACAGCATCACATGTCTCTAACCTTAACATGGGATGTAACAAACACACAGGGAGTCAGACAAAAGCGTCTCTTTCAGATATCTTTGCTGGCGAGGTGAGAGAAAGCTTGGAAATCCTGGAGCTGCTGGATCTTTTGGAATCCATGTAATAGTCGTACTGCCTAGAGGATCTGTAGTAGCCAGAGTACAAGGGTCTTCCTCTGGTGCGAGGGGACATGTATGTGCGTGTTCCATAGGCGTAGACAACTTTACTGTGAAAACATACTCGTATGAATCATGATGCAATTTGAGTTAGGAAGAAGCAGAGCGTGTGAATGATTTATACCTTTTAGGGATGACAACTCGATAGACAGTGATGGCGTACATAATCGCGCCGAGATAGATGAGGAAACACCCGACAATTCCAAGGAAGATGGGAGGTCCAAGATCATACCTTTTGAAAGTATTAGAATTAGTTTAGACAAGTACATGTTGAACGTGAGCCATGCAAAGTGAGGTTCAGCCAACAGAATAGCAACGGACTTTAGGCAAGTGTTGATCAATGGGGACAAAAATTTAAAACTTGAAACAGTTAATGGCCAAAGGGGACTCTGGAAAGGATGTTTCCCCAACAGTATTGATTATGCCATTCACTTCCAATTTTCCGGGGCACTGCTATAACACCACACCTTCATGAAACCTAGTTGATACTCATATGTCTTCTATAAGGAGATACTCTCCTGGGGTGATTTGGAAATTTGGTCAATTACTGCCTTTTTTGCCCAAGTATGCCTTGTCCTTCTCTATATTCTGTGTATGCATTACTTTACCATCATCTCCTTTTGTTTCTGGCCGAGATCTCTTGTGCATTCCCCATTTTAATTTGGGCTTCCCTTTTGTTCACTCATGAAGTTGAGCAGTAATGAAAAACTCTACAACCAAAATTAAATGGATTAAACTATGTGTGTTTTACTTGTACCTTAAAAGTCCCGGTGCAAGATTCTGAGAAAACGCATTTCTGGCCACTCTGTTGATGTATAAGCAGTAGCCAGCGATGTCTGCGATCCCTGAGTGGTTTCGTTGAGAGTGAAAGTCAATGAGGGCAAAACATTTTTGACATTTGTACAAAGAGTTTCGTTTGCTTACCTCCAGCAACATGAAAGACAGCTCCTGCGAACAGCAGCCTGTCCTTGGTTTGTTCCCCACCGCCGATGAAGGTACACTCCATCCCCAAGAAGCAGAAGACGACAGCGAAAAAGCCAAAAGTCAAGCCGCACATTAGCAAACCTCGCACACCCTGGACGAACGCTGGAAGAGAGAGACATGTATCGCTGCTTATTGGAGGTCGTCCATTTCTTTCCACTGTCTCTTGCAAAAAAAACCCAGCAAGAAAGGAGACAGCTTAACTTGACAAAGTTTGGTGTCTTACTCTCAACCTTCATTTTTACTTTTAGCCTTTCCTAAACTTAGATTTACGAGAGGGAAATAATTACAAAATGTTCTGTTATTAGATGAAGAGGAGCCCTTAGGATAATAATGAACTTTTATGGGAATTATTTTGATTTGAGTTGTTCATACGACCAAACTATCTTTCCCACTATGTATTTAAAATGAACATTCATTAGGTAGAAGCCATTTTTAAGACACTCACATTATGTATCACATTATGAAAGACATGTATCCGATTTAATTTTATCTTTTAGGGGAGGCTGTGACTGCGAATCAGTTCATCAGTTCCAACCTGTACAAGGATCTCCATTTTAGACATAATTGCTGAATGTTTTATCGTCATTTGATGTTAAAAATTAAATAGAATTTTAACTATTATGAAAATATACGAAGATACAAATTGTTACAGGTTGGTAAATCGTGTGTTTGAGGTGGCCAGAACATGTTCGTGTTATGGGGTGGTATGTTAAAAAAAGATGAAAGATGAATTCTCAAATAGTAAAACATTATTTAAATTTAAAAAAAGATAGGATCAAGAGCTATTACTCGAAAAATTAAATGAACAATTCCTTAGTTTAAAGTTAGTCACCTGCTAGTTATTTTAATGCCTTTCTAGACTTGTTGTAGATAGTAGTTTAATAACAATAACATTAAATACACTTAGACTTATAATGTTTATATTCATTTTCCAGAACTCATTAAATGGACCGGACACAAGAAGTTTCACCAAATGTCCTGAATACTCACGAGTGACGCTCCAGAGCACAGGGAAGTCCCGGCAGTTGGTGACGGCAGTGGAGTCGGTGAAACAGTCCTTCCAGAGGTTGGACCAGTACCAGGCCACCTTGATGATGAACGATCCTCCCTGGCCTCCTAGTTGGCTGATCCTCCAGAAGTCCATAGCCATGGTGCAGAGGATGAACAGCCATCCCAGCGAAGTGATCAAAAAGCCGAACACCTGAACCAGTCTTTTATTCATGTTGTACGAGTCTTTCTGCGATCACTGTCAGTGTTGAGTTGCTCCTCAGTCCATATCAGCAGGAGTCCAGTGTTTGTGTGGGTTTGGCCGGCGCTGTGTCAGTGTTTGGTGTAAACACAGAGGAGTGTGCCACCATCACCACTCCCATCCAGTCTTCCTCTGGGTTCTACTAGCTAGTAGAGACCCACCCCTACCACCAAATATGGGTCTGTATGAAAACTTTGATGTAAATGATGGTAATACGATCAATATGTGACAAATAACTCTTAATAAACCATATCTTTATTTACATTAGCTACCAGCACTACCATTACAATATAAATAAGAAACAATAAAGAAGCGTTTAAGGAATTTAAAATGATGTGTAGCATGTGCAAGTCAAGGATTAGTTTACAGAGAGGGACCGAGTGGATATGACATATGCAAAGCAAGTGCGGCTTGAACTGTGTTTTCGAGTTGAGAAAGTGAATTTATTTGAGTAAGAAAATGAGTTGTGTTGTTTCACAAGACCTACCACAGCAGCTGCAAACACACTTAAAAGTGACCTTTCAACAAGGTCACTTTTAAGTGTGAGCAATTTCAATGACTAAAAACCCCAAAAGAATACCTAGAAAATCCCCAACACGTAACAGTAAAGTGACAAGGATAGTCCAGTGAGGAGAGAGATGCAGTACTAGCTCCCTCTAGTGGAGAACAGGGTAACACATCCTCGTTTCATTGTATTCACGATCACTCAAACAAACATATCAGTCAATAAGTGAAAACACAAATTATGAAAAAAATATTAAAATTGATAAAATTAATGCGCATGGAAGTAGATCAGTGACATCAGAATATTGAACGGTTGATCTTTTTTTCTTGAAAAAATTGAAAAAAAAATTCGAACGTTTTATAAAATGAATTACATTTTTTATCAAGACATAGAGTTTGATATTTTCTTCTTTTCCTTTTGGCTGCTCCCTTCAGGGGTCGCCTTAGTGAATCAACCTCCTCCATCTAACCCTGTTCTCTGTATCCCCCTCTCTCACACCAACCAACTTCATGTCCTCTTTCACTCCATCCATAAACCTTCTCTTCGGTCTTCCTCTAGACCTCCTGCCTGGCAGTTCCAACCCCAGCATCCTTCTACCGATATACTCACTATACCTCCTCTGTACATGACCAAACCATCTCATTCTGGCATCTCTGATCTTATCTCCAAAACATGTTCCTCTGATCAACTCATTCCCAATCCTATCCATCTTCGTCACTCCAGCTCTGATACCTCCAGCTCTGCTTCCTGCCTTTTATCCTCAGTGCCACTGTCTCTAAAACATACAGCATGGCTGTATATTGTCTTGTATATCTTTCCTTTCATTCTGGCTGATACTCTTTTATCACACATTACCCCTGACTCTTTTCACCACACATTCCACCCAGCTTGAACACGTTTGATATTTTAATTGGAATATTTAAAAAATAAATATTAGATTATAAGATATATAGATTATTTTTATTTATTTATTATAAAAAAAAAACAGTGCTAACAGACAAAACCAAAAGAGTATCGAGCTACCTGATCGTACTTCCAATCATGGACGCATTGATGATCAGGTGAGTGCATCGAATCACTGCCACGTCAATTAAGGTATTTCTGGGGTCTTAAAAATCTTACACGACATCTCACGTTCACTCACTGGTCTCTGATGTCAAAAGATTCAAGCAGGAACTGTGTTGTACACGTGTTAGCTGAGAGACCCATCCACTAAATCTTTTTAGCCCACTCACTTTATGAGTGATGTGTTTGTGGTATCACTTGTGTTGTCTCAGGGCTCAAGGTGAACGACCTCCGCCACTGTATATGTATTTATGGCAGCCAAGTAAAAAGGTTGTTAGATTCAAGGTATGATATGTTAAAGCACAACCGTCTACTTACGTCTTTTTAGAGGAAGTACTAAGTGAGTAATGGTTATTTGTGCAACAAACAAGGGGTCGAAGATTCTGATGTTATCCCGTGTGCATTGACATTTGGTTATTTCATTATGTTTTCATTCGTGGCCTTTTAAATTCATAACTTTAAATTTGAAGCCCTTTTAATTCAATATAAAATGTAATAATAGAGCCGCCAGACAATAAGCTGCGCCCCTCACCAAAGTAGGCGTACAAAAAAAATGGACCAGGCACCTGCAGAAAAATCCTGAGAGTCCACCTGCTTCAAGCTCTGCTTTTCTTTCTCAAAAGATGCTTTACATATACAAATTACTTACTTACTCATTTACTTTCTACATGACTGAAGACGCGACACTGATCCATCAGTTGTCAACAAGAACCCACAGTACTTGATCTCCACCTGAACTTTATTTGCAGTAGATATTTATGTAAAAACACTAACTTGCAATAAACATATACAAACATTGACATTACCGTGAGAGTACAAAGTGATAAAAAATACACAGAAAAGGTGTAAAACAGGCATATCCAAAGTCAGGGTCGGGGGCCATTTGCAGCCCTTGAATACATCTAATGTGGCCCATGGCCTCCATTGTATTATTCAAAACATCATACTGTGTCACAGAACCTTTTCATGACAAGATCACAACAAAGTAGAGCTCGATATTGATGCTAATGCATAAATACCTCACATGTCGGTCCTCCCTGAAAAGGTTATCAATGTAGATTAAACTTGCTAAAGATAGAAGAGCTTTTATTTGAACTTCTGAATGAAATAACTCTTGATGGAAAATTCCATTTCATTCAAATTGTACCCTGCCCGGAATATAATAAATAAAATCATCATATTTAAGAGAATTTATAGTTTGTAGGGACAAAGGCAGACTTCAGGTTTCAGTCCATCCTTTCGTTAGGTATGGGCTGTAATTGCTCAAATGGGCGTGAATTGACCTGACCTTTCATCTGGCCCCTTGCCTGAGTGTCACGATGGTTTAACCACACCTGTTTAGTACATAGTTGAATGACAAACACTGGAGCGCATTCTTATACGTATGCATTCTTATCAAAGTGCGGAGCCCTGGAGGCGTTGCTGTAGTCCGGAGGAGGCCTCTGGCCATTTGGTTTTGGATGTCCTCTGTGGTACGAGGAGATGTGAGAAGGTGAAGCAGCACCTCTGTAGATGTAGTTCACGCGACTGTTGAGGAAAAGGTTGTTAGCTCTGAGGTATGATGTGATCAAGCGCAGTCTCTACATACGTCTTTGTAGAGGAGCAGGAGATAGAAAAGCAGAGCATGATTCCTCCAAGGATGCAGAGGACCGAGCCGGCCCAGCCGATGAAGAGCGCCGCTCCCAACTCATACCTGTAGAAATAAGACGGTCAGTTTCATATGCTTCGGTGTTTACAATCGGAGGTGAGTCTTACTTCTGGGCCACAAACATCGGATCGAAAAAATCTGATGTTATCCGGTGTGCGTACAGAGAGCATGCCGAGAGTGAGCAGAGGCCTGGAAAGCAAAAAAACAGTATGTGATATAACAGGTAGACAGAAAGTAACATGTACATTACGATTACAGGAAACTTCTACCTTATAAAGTTAATGACAAAGCATCTATTTCTCAGAGCCCAACAGATGTCGTATGTCCTACCACTTATTCCCTTTTCAGAAGAATCAGAAGTCGTCTTTCTGTAAGGCGCTTTTGCCACTTACTAGTGATGGGTTATGTTTTTGTGTCTTCATTTAAAAAAAGCCACTAGATGGCGTTCTCTGGTGTATTATCTTTGGCTTTGCGCTACCTTTTACCCTGGAAACTGGGTTTAAGTGTCATCTAGTGTCTTTCAAACTGAATCATGATACAGCATCAGTTGCCATATCAGCCCCCTTTAACACATCACTATACCAAAATGACACTTTTTGGTCACCTAATTTTTAGGTACAAATATAATCACTAACTTAACGTCCTTGTCGAAGTTTAGGTAAAATAAATTGTCTCCCACATGGGTCAGAAATCAATACATTAAAGAGACAAACATTCACTTACCACTTAGAATAAAGTTTGCGCCAGCGAAGCATGCGATCTTAGCTTTACTGTTGTCTGTGCCACCAATTTTGGTGCATTTCATCCCGACTAGAGCGAAGGCGGTTCCAAAGAATCCCAGACAGACGGCTGCAATCATCAACCCTCTGCACGCTTGAATGTAACCTGCAAAAATGCAAATAGAAACAAAACAAAAAAAGGTCAACCCGGCTGGAGTGTTTGGCATTTGCAAGGTCAGTAAGTCATTGTCAAGTGACGGCTTAACAACCAAACCATGGAAAACAATTTGTCAGGAGAGCCAGAAATTAATTTGCTTCGTGTAAGTTTACGGTTCTTTTGAGTGAAAGGTGAGCGCATTACCTTGTGAGTTAACCTCTGAGAGAGTGGACCGTGACAGAAACCGCCTGAGGGTCCATTTAAATCTAATTTATTGCGGTCGAGCTGTGAACACCGGAGCTAAACATTGACACCTTCAAAGTAAGGACTCAAGTAACGACTTTCACTTCCAAATTAAGATCCACATAATCACTCATTTAAATCAACAATGAAACAGAAAGAATTCAGAAAGAATCAAACGCTGACCATCCAACGCCAGCATCGAGGGAAAGTCCTTGCAGTTTGAGACCCCCGTTGAGTCGGTCACACAGGTCTTCCACAGGTTAGACCAGTAGGTTGCGGTCGTGATGACCGTCCCGTCAAGAGAAGACACCTTCCAGTAGTCCGTGGGTATGGTGGAGGACACCAGCACCCATCCAGAGGTGGCTAAGATAAAGGCTAGTATCTGCTGAAACATTGTGCTCCAACCGCAGGGTCGACACGTTCGCGCAACTGTGGCTGTTAATTAAGTTGGTGGGACTGAAATAGATTAATGTTTCTACGGCTCCATGAAAATGTGGTCGGGCTCTGCTCGGGCGAGTTCAATGGATTGCAGGTGATGCTAATTTTCTTCGGACTTTGTGTTTCTGAAGGAGGGGTCTGGTCATGTGTCACACTTTGGCAAGTTAAAGACCAAATCTAATGTTAAATCTTTGAAGAAAAACAAGCAACTCTGGTTACTCTTTAAACTGTATCTGATTCCATGACACTGTGTTTACTCTCAATGACATTGAGTTTCACTGTCCTTTATGGGTTTTGATTGTTCCATATAGTGAGCTTCAAGTCACAGAATGCAGTTTTCAGATCACAGTAGGTGGCAGTTAAAAATGATCAGGTTTTATTCAAATAGTTGTGAGAAATCTTTAAGAGAATCTAGTTGGCGACAAGACACTGTTTCATGAGGCGTCATAATCATTAGTAGGTCATTTTCAGAATTCAGTGGATGGCAAAAATAATGTGAGGTATTGTAGAAATGACCAAATATTATAGATAAGAGAGTGTCATATTTCTGCCTCAGAAATGTTAGATGAAACCTCATCTGTCTATCAGTCTCATTCAGATCAGAATCAAAAAGCAGCCCATATTCCATACTTGCATATGTCATACATGTTTCCGGGAGCTTATGATCGAGACCTTTTATGTTTACCTTTTTAATCACCAGGTACGCTTAGGAAGTAAAATATGATAACTTGGTTATGTCTGACGGTGATAAAAGATGACAAAAAGAAGGAAAGATAGATGGTAAGAGTATTTTTTGCAAATCTTTTCCAGAATTTAAATCTTTTTTGGATTTTAAAAATGGCAATTAAAACAATGGACGATGATGTTTGCTGATGACTCAAAGTTTTTAAGAAGCAGTTCAGAAGGGGAGTGAAAGTCAGTAGTAGCAGGAAAGGTGGAGAAATAGGTCAAACAGGGATATTTAAAGCAGCAATATGTAAAATGTTTGTTTTTACATTTGCTGTGATGATTGGTTTGGTAAAGTTTGAAGACCTATGACTCATGTATTAAAACTGTGAGTATGTGATTTAAACATGAGTATTTTTTAATTACCAGTAAGATAAAACAAGAAACGGGCCCACTTCTTATAATTTATTGCCACATTTAACACACAAATATTTACATATTCAGCCCAAAGCATCTTAGACTGGTGTCACAATAAAGAAAGAAAAAAACATATGTGGTTGTCTTGATACTTCCTTTCTGGTGTTAACAAAGTGTTAACCCAGGGGTGTTGTGTGTGTTTAATGTCACCTGCTCTCGTCATAAATTACTCACAAGAAACTTTATTACTAATTAACAGCATCCTGTGTTTCATGACCAAAAAGTCCCTAATTATATCATCGGCAAATCTCTGGAGGTCACACTCGTGTATGAATGTTGGTGATATGATAACATTGTAGCGCCATCTAACGGTCTAACATCTTCAACGTTAAATAGATAATAATCGATATTATTTCAGGAAATAAATATTTTAAAAAAAATCTTGATTTTTCTAAAGATCTACGTAAAGATATCATTTGATGGTACATACAAAATGTATATATTAAGTTTTACCTAAATAATATTCTTTTAAACATTAGAAACTCAATTTCACAAAATAAAAAATGGATGCATTATTAAAACCACATTTTAATTGTAATATATGTATCTCTAAACAGATGTATAGCTTGATTAGGAACAATCATGAAATATACTACATGATTAAACATTTAAAACTTTAACCTGCAACATTTTAAATAAATATAATTTAAAGAGGAATATTATTAACAATATTATACACTATTAGAAAACTATTAAAGATTATTTAAGATTCAATAATGACATTTAGCATTTCACATAATGTAGTAATTTCTATTTGTGAAAACATATCTTTTGACAAAGTAGGGCTCAGCAATGTCACCCCTTTAACAGAACACGTGTGCGATCCCTAATAAGAAATAGTACGTTCATATTTAGGTAGGTAAGTAAGTAAGTAAGTAAGTAAGTAATATTTATTTATATAGCGGGTAGTAGGTTTTTCAGTTTTTATTTGTTAATTGATTCTTGAAAAATTCATCGTGTCATTTATATCCATATACTCGCACACCTACGTTAATGTTCCCTTACCTTCTAGTGCGAAGATCGTGTGATGTGGTCGGCAATGCAGCGCTCCGATGGCGTTCCCGGCACAGTTGTTCCACAGGCCCTGAAGGATCCAAGTGGCCGTGATGACCGATGAGGCCCGACTGGTGGCCCTCCATTCGTTCGACACTGTGGCAGCAATGGTGGCTCCCAGTCCGCCCAGGCCCCCCAGGAAGGCCACGATCTGCAGGCCAGACATCAGATCCCGACGTTTAAGATAAAAGAGAAGGAATAAAAATCCATCCAGAAACGCCAATTACACTGAGGACATGTGTTTCACTGAGATCATTTACAGAGCGAACATCTCTCACGGTCAAGGATGAGCAGCGGTGAAATAGTCAAGGTGTAACGTGTGTGGTTAGTGATTACATCTTTGTTGTTTTAGAAAAAAAGAAAAGCCTTCTCAAAAACAAGACCAGGTATCGGTAATAAATCATCCTTCAGAGCTTTGGTCAAAGTCCATAAAGAAGTGCACTAATTGTTTCCAACAAAAAATGGAAGAAATCATTGACCGAAGTTTTGACTCAGAGAGGATGACTAAAAACTAAAAATGACGAGACCAACCTTGTTTTATTCAATTTATTTATGTATCTGAATGTCTGGTGCAACTAAAGGTACATTTGTCAGCACAAATATAGTGATAACATCCAAAATAGTTTCATTTAAGATTGGATATGTACACGTCCTTCATGTTTTCTTGATAGGGAAACCATGTAAGGTAAGGTAAGGTAAGGTAGAACTATATGTATACTTTCTGTTAGTTCTGTTATTCTAATGATACACACAGGAGTTACTACTCATACATTTTTAATCCAAGTATCCCAGCTTCTCGGTTAGGGGAGACACATATGAGCAAACCAGAAGAAGAGCCACAACGCAAAGGCCTTCTATAAATCTACAAAACATATGTTTAGAACATAAACACAACCCATACTTAAGAATGAATCGTGGTATGTGAAGTTGCTTTATATCAGAGCCTCAGAAAGCAGGTGCTATAAAAGGCTTTGATACTCGTACCAGAACCCTTTCCTATAAACCACATAAAAGGCCAGAATGTAGCTTAAAGAGGGAGTGTGCACAATAACAGTGATACGTGATAAGATAAAACAACCAAAACTGACAATTCCATGGATTCAGTAGATCTATGAGCCTGTGAAGCGTCATGAAATCAGCCAAACCACCCTTGAAACACTCAAACCCTTCTGTTTCCAAGCAATGCACCTGAAACATGCCCCGGACAGATGATACATCCATGTCCGGTGTGACTATTTGGTGCTGGAGGAGGGGTCCTCCACTTCGAGCCTGACACTTATAAAGCTGGCAGTTGAAGTCAGAAGTGAACGGATTAGTCGTCCCTTTCAAGATGGCCTACAAGCTCGGTGGCTCGTCTATCTTAAGAGAAGATGGTGTATGTTCCTACTTTAGCGAACAGAGGGCGGCATTATGTCACTCACCTTGAAGCAAATCTCCCATCATCCTCTCCTGGATTTGAGAGTGGATTGAGAGTTGACATTGATTGTGCCGTTGCTATGTGTGGTGTGTGTACTTCACCGAAACATCACCGCCGTGTCTGGAGAGGACGCGTTGCTCCACTGTTCAGGGCATGGAACCTTTGCACAAAGACGAGAAGGATAATCCGTTGGCCAGGGCTAATCTCTTCTCAAAGATTTTCTTCTGGTAAGGAAACCTTCCTGCAGTGAGTGCAGAGTTTGGCACCACGTGAATAGAGCGCTGTGTGCGACATGGTGGCTGTTTGTTGGATGTGATAAAAGGAGCATCCATACTTCAGTGAAAGCAACTTGGCAGCCAGTTAACCTGACAAGTTGTCAACGAGAATTAAAATTAGAAAACAGAAATGGACGCCTGTGTCAGTGTTTTTCATTCTGATTGGCTGCTGTAAAAAACCTCTTTGACAATCAAAGCTCAATATAGATGAATGTAAAGAAGGTTAATACTTCTTCATTTCTATTCACCCACAGTTGGCTGAATCCCTTGTTTAGGATTGGGTTCAAGAGGCGTTTGGAAGAAAATGACATGTACAAAGTGCTTCCGGAAGATGCTTCCGAGAGACTCGGGAAAGAGTTGCAATGGTAAGTCCATTTTTGTTCATGTATGTCGAACTCAATTCACAAAGCCATTGATCAATTATGCGTCCAAAGGAACATATTAAAATAGCTAAAATACACATGTATCGTTTTTAAACAATATACAGGCTCATGTACAGTAAGTTTGGGTTGGACTTTTCTCTCTCCAGGCGTGTTTCCAGGTCAACTTAAGAAACTTTAAGTATGAAATAAACGGAACGTCTCAATTGGCTCATTAAGAAGACAAAGTGGTTCCACTCTGAGGAGGTCATGAGCGGATATTTGAACTCTTCTTCTTTAGATGAGACTCAATTTCAAAGCAGACCCTTTCCAATGCTTTCTATTCAAGGCACCTTTTATTATTTTGCCGCTCCACACATGCAAGGACTGTGTTCCAGGCAGTGAATATTGGCATTCTATTGCAAAGGACAGGACTACATATACTGAAAAAGACCCTTGAATAGACATACACTTGGAGTGCTTAGTATCTTTCTTTATTTCTTCTTTGTAATAGTATGATGGATGAAATAGAAAGACAGATGGACGGGGAAACATGAATGGATTATTTTGGTCAATTTACCTGTGTATTTTTAAATGAGTACCTGAGTCTAAAAGGTCGTGTAGCTTATGAGGAATGACCCCCCTCTTTAACCTGCCGTCCACAGATGACTCTCTTGTGTTCAATCTGTCAGAAGCAAACTTCACTTTAAATGAAGACAAAGGGATTGGTAGGGTAGTGTGTAGGTGTTGTTTAATGGTGTGTTTCTTTAAGGTTCTGGACCCAGGAGATTGAGCTGGCGGCCAAAGATTCACGCTCACCACAACTGTCCAAAGCTCTTATATTGTGCTACTGGAGGTCCTACTTGCCTATTGGGGTTTTCATCTTTGCAGAGGTATGGCAGAATTTTTCTAAACACAACACACTCCAAGCACATAATAATCAATGTTTCCCATTCATCATGCAGGAGGTCATCCGGGTCATTCAACCACTTTTTCTCGGGAAGCTAATACGGTACTTTGAAGTTCATGATGTGGGCAGCAAAGTCACAGATGCCTATCTCTACGCTGCCGGAGTGTCCCTGTCCGCCGTCTCCATGGCACTCCTGCATCATATTTACTTCTTCCATGTGCAAAGAGCCGGCATGAAGATTCGAGTTGCCATGTGTCACATGATCTATCATAAGGTAAGAAACAAGAACATGAAATGCAAACATGTTCCATTTAAAAAAGCTTCTTTTTCCGTAGGGTCTGTGTCTGAACACGTCATCGCTAACACAAACCACGACTGGACAAATCGTAAATCTGTTATCCAACGACGTCATCAGGTTTGATGAGGTAACTGTCAAAATAAGATTATAGACTTCATCTCAGTCTAACAAACGTTCCTGTTACAGGTGACGTTGTACTTGCACTTTTTGTGGATCGGGCCCATCCAAGTAGCATCGGTGATAGCACTGCTGCTGTATGAAATCGGTGCCTCATGCCTGGCTGGAATGTCTCTTTTCCTTATCCTGCTGCCAGTGCAGACCATGTTTGGCCAAATGTTTTCCACTTTCAGGTCAGCCAGAACTACACAGAGCTAAAAAAAAACAACATTAATATCATTTTTCATTTTATTTTTAACCAATGTTGACATGTGTTTCAGGGCTCAGACTGCGATCTTAACAGACGAGAGGATACGTTTGATGAATGAGGTCATCTCAGGGATTCGCGTCATTAAGATGTCAGGCTGGGAGGAGCCTTTTGGTGCTTTAGTGGACAGTGTCCGGAGGTACAATACTAAATCTGCATTAAAGTTCTCTATTTTTTATTATTTAAAGAAGCAATTTCATAATCTTTTATTGGAACAAGCCACACACTTTATACATAGCAATGTTATTAAACCATACAAAAATAGATGAACATTCTATTAGTAAAATAAATTAGTTTACAAACAGAAATACCAGATTATCATCTGGGGAAAGGGGAAATAACCGTTGGACAAGGAAAAATAAATAGTTTTTTAATAAAGTAGGTAGATTTACAAGTGTATCAAACAGGTAGCAACTCAGCTAGGAGGATGTTATTACCAAATAAAAATACAGAAATCTATACAAAATAGGAATAACGCCTCTCTAATACCATATTTTCAACTATTAACTCAAGTAGCGGCTAGCAGCCTTTGTAAGTAACATTTCGGTTCGGCCTACTATTTGAGTCTGGGCACGAAAACAGTTTAAAAGTATTGAGTACTTGTAAGTTTATTAAGTGGCATGGGACAAGGTTCAGCCAATCAACGTCATCGTCATATAATAGCACAATCCGTTGGGATGAAAGTCAAATGTGTCTTTTGTGAATATAAATGTTTATGCCTGGTACAAAGTGTCTTTGTAATGATTAGTTGAAGTTGAATTCACACAAAAAGATTTTATTAAGACGTTAGCTTGTGATGTCATCACGTAGGCAGGGAGGAATGGTACTTACATAGTCAAAAGATTCGAAAACACAGTCAAGCAAAACAGCAAACAACGTTGTGTTATTAAAAAATAAGTTACCTCAGTGCTAACAATGTCAAACAAAAATGATGACATACATTACACAAGAATTAACTCACAGGTGTTTCGCAAGAGGCAACAAGAAGTCGCAAAAAGTCAAAGCGGACAAATGCTCAAACCAAACAGTGATAGCTGCTGATCAAGATATTAACAATAGAGTCTAATGACATAAGCTAATAGACTAGTGTTAGTGCTATTTGTTTAGACATACAGTCAAAGCTAGATACTGAGAGCTAATAACCTGGTCAATTTAGCTAACAAGTTGACATATGAGCAAAACATTACAAAAGCTAGCAAGCTAATAGTTCACACTAAGCCGTTAGAATACAGCCAACAGTTCAGTAATACACTGTAGAAGCTAACATATATTGCTAAGAGTTTACAAACATAGTTGACGTCTGTTAAAGAAGGCTAACAGGCTAGTCCGTCAAGCCAACAGTTTAAAGAAAGCAGACAGAAAAGCTAGTACATTTTTCTAGATTTCAGACTTGGTAACATCTCGAGATGTTATCTACTAAGTAGGCTAACATGGTAGAAAATAGTTCAGTCTTGCAAGGAATGCTTTGGGGCTTTAAGAAACGTTAAGCGATATTAATAGAGAGTTAAAAGTGTAGCAAAAAATGTTTATAAACTCAACTACTAATATATTAAAAAGGGATAACAAACAGCCCTAGACAGATACTTCAGTTGACACAACAGTGTTTTTGTTTCATGCATTTATTTTTATTATCAAGCAACTTTTATCTGTTAAGAAATGAGAATAAAATAAATTAAATGAATAAAACTAAACTCTCATTTATATAAATACTTTGTCTAAAGTATTCTTAAGTGTTTACTCTTACTCATATTTTTTTTGTTTTAGGTTAGAAATCTCCAAGATCATGAAGAGCTCCTATCTGCGAGGCCTGAACATGGCGTCTTTCTTCGTGGCCAGTAAAATCATCATCTTCATCACAGTGTGTGTTTACGTTTCTATTGGGAACCAATTGTCTGCGAGCAAAATGTTCGTGACGCTCTCGTTCTACGGGGCGGTCCGCTTCACCATCACGTTCTTCTTTCCTCTGGCTATTGAGAAGGTGTCTGAAGCTCTGGTCAGCATCCGCAGAATTCAAGTAAATACAGAACAGATCAGTCACAAATTAAAAAACAGTAAACAGTACATTTTGATGATATTTTTGTTAAATAGACATTTCTTCTCCTGGATGAAGTTTCACTGAGGCATCTTGGGATTCCTGAAGCAGATCCGAAAAACTGTTTACTGGTGGTCAGAGATTTAAAATGTTCCTGGGATATGGTGAGAACATTTTTCAGAAATTCTACTGAATGTTAAAATCTAAGTTTCATTGTTTGATTCTCGCCTGCAGAGGCATGAAGCAACTACCTTGAAGAATGTGTCCTTCACAGTGAAACCGGAGCAGCTCCTGGCAGTAATCGGCCAAGTCGGAGCTGGAAAGGTTTGTTTCCCTTTTGTTAAGATACCATTTGAGTAAAATGTTATTTGGGGAAGAAGGCAATTTCACTCAAACAATGGGTAGAAGGTTGCCAATTAAACTTATTTTTTCAATAGTACAACAAAAGCAAAAATAAATCAGTTTACACTGATTGTTATTCTAGGTGGTAAAACTTGTTTTTATTTGGTTTTCTAAAATGCAGAAGAAACTGTGAAATAAAATCAGATTTTTTAAAATGAAGACATTTCTAATGGTCTAAAAACAAGACCATTAGAAATGTGTTCTCTGCATAAATATACCATTTAAATCAATTGGTTCATCACATGTTAAAATAAAGACAACTAAAAAATACATTGTTTTTGGCAACTGTTAATGTTAAACAAAGTTTATTTTCACTCCCTGATTTCTAAATAAAGGTAAAATGGACAAATAAGGATCACACAATGGGTTTATTTCTAACAAAAATGATTAAAAATCTAAAAGAATAAAATAAAATAGAATTAAATGCTTTCGTACATGTTGGAGGCTAACATTCGCATAAAGCATCACATTAAAGACTCTGGTTGTCTGCTTAAAGCACAAACAAACACACTTTAATACTCTAATTATTAATTTACATTCATCTACATTATTTTTTCAGAATTAGAATCCAAATCCAAATCCCTTTTATTGCCATCATTATTGGATGGTTGCACGAATTAGGAATTTGCTCAAGAACTAGGTGCAACATTAAACTTAAAAAAATACACTTGAACTATTTAAAGAGTACAGAGTACAAATAGAAAAATGTGTAAATTATTTTATGTATGCTATATTAATGGTTAACATGTGGGATATATGCTTTTGAATGTTAATGATAGTCCCTCAAGGGAAACAAGTTAATTTTAATGTAGCGACTGGGGCTCAGTTGTCTTCGTCTTCATCGTCGTCCAAAAAACATCCAAATACCTCTGTGGTGCTTGTTTCTAACGTCCATCTTTTGAATTGTCAATGGTAATGGAAAAACTTAAATAAGTTCTGCCTATAACTCTGAAAATGAATTGATTACTACTGAATAAACCTCAAAAACCCTTAGTCGACATGAGGGTGAGTAGAAAATGAGTGAATTTTGTATTTTGTAACTATTACCTAAAGGGGCCACATAAAGTGCATTGGCGGCCTGAATTTGGTCCCTGGGTCTTGAGTTTGTTTGGCCCCTGGGTCTGTAAATGTGTAAGTGGTTTTCTTTTCTGCTAGTCATCACTTCTTTGCGCCATCCTGGGGGAGCTGAGCAACAAAAGTGGAGTGATAAAAGTCAAAGGAGAGCTCACCTACGCCTGCCAGCAGCCCTGGATTTTCTCCGGCACCATTCAAAGCAACATTCTTTTCGGCAAAGGCCTCGACCCTGACAAGTACGAGAGGGTCCTGCAAGCTTGTGCGCTGCAGAGGGTGAGAACCACATCTTCTTAAAAAGGTTTTCAAGTATTTCATTTTTTTTTTTAAACTGTCATCGTAGGACTTTGAGCTGCTGCAGGATGGCGACCTCACCTTTGTGGGAGACAGAGGAGCCAACCTTAGCGGCGGACAGAGGGCCAGGATCAGCTTAGCAAGGTAAGCAGTCTGACGGAACATAATAATGACAGCATGTGCTGAGAAAAAGGGTGTTTTCAGGGCGGTTTACCAGGATGCCGAAATCTACTTACTGGACGACCCTCTCAGTGCTGTGGATGCTGAGGTCGGCAGATACCTGCTGGAAGAGTGAGTGTTAGCATTGCTGCATCTCATGGGTTGAATGTAAACTAAAAGTAATTTTTCTTTAGGTGCATTTGTGGAGTTTTGAGGAAGAAACTTGTGGTTCTTGTTACTCACCAGCTGCAGTATTTGAAGTTTGCAGATCAAATCATGGTCCTGAAAGATGTGAGTTTGCAGTTCATGATGATCGTTAAATGAGACTGGTATAGTTTTGAGAAGGAAAAGACACTTTTAGTTCAATAATAGTAAGACATTCAGCCATATTCGCGTGTATTGCAACAGTTTGCACCTTAAAAAAAATCTACCTTTTTAAAAAAAAATAATAACCACTGACTTAGCAATGGTTAGTAATATTTGAAACTAGAATCTACTGAATTGATGTAATAATGAACTCAAGACTTTCAGAAATGTTGAACATTTGAACTCTTAACAAATGTATTCACTAGTTCACATATGCAAAACAGCAATATCACTCGACAACTAAGAATACCAATAAAATGTTGAAAGTATAACCACATGAAGAACTCAACTTATATCACTCATACAGCAATGCATGTTGGGAGCCCCAGTCAATGAATCACTAACATTTTGTCTTACAATAATACATTTTATCCTCAAATTTTTTGAGGTTGGAAAAGTAAAAAAGCAAAACGTGAAGCTTTTTTTAAATATTTAAATATAAATATTTACCTAGAACTAAGGCATTGAATTTCAGTTAAGTTAACTTTAAAATCAATGCATTTTATTAAGTTATGATTGAGAATAAGGTGACCTACTTCTTTTTTCGTAAAGAAACCATGTTTTTTTTTAGAGGCCATTCATCTTCACACTCACAAATAAATTGACTTGGTCTTAAAAAAACAAAAAATAAATCAATAAATAATGTTTTTCTTTTTAGTAACTAGGTCAAAATTAAACAACGTGAAATTATGCATTTCAATTAATCATATAAATAGGGCTGTATTTTTATAGTTTAGTATAATTTGCTCAGTTAAGTAGAGAAAGCACACTTTATTTTTTATGAATATAAGCATTAGCAACATATTATCTTTAGAGCTTATTTGACACATTCAAAACAAAAAAACAAAAATCTTTAAATGTACATATATTAAAGCAGAAACAATTGTTTTGTGTCTTTCAGGGTCAAGTGGTGGCACATGGCACTTACGCTGAACTGGAGAGCTCTGGCTTCGACTTCTCCTCCTTGCTGGAAGCAGAAGAAGAGTCTGATGATGGCAACATCCCGACAACTTCCACCCCTGCACTTGGCGACTGCTCCGTGACCCCCATGCCCTCCCTGTCGTCCTCCTGGAGCTCTCTGGCTGAGGCGGTCGACCCTTTCACAGCGGTGGGAGATTTGTTTTTTTTTGTTGCGTGATCTTACAAGATGTGGCCACTAGAGGGAGGTCTACATCCATCTTCTCCTCTTCGGCTGCCTGACTCTGGTGATGCCTGGTGACAGCTGTTGACTCTCGTGCAGGCTGGAACACCACTGGAGGAGGAGAGACGCTCAGATGGAAACGTCCCCTTCCTAACATACGTGAAATACTTCAAAGCCGGTGCAAACTTCCTGCTCCTGTCCGTCCTCGTGTTACTCAATGTTTTGGCACATGTGAGTTCACTTTACCTCTTTCCACTAACACAGCATCTCCAAGACATATGTTCATTTAAGTTTTCGTTATCATTTCTTTCATGTTTCTTCAGATTACATTTGTGCTACAGGACTGGTGGCTGGCTCACTGGTGAGACTTTTGTGATATTAATTTGAGTTAATTTGCTCCATAGTTAGAAGTAAACTTATATATCAATATTTTAACTAATTCCACTAAAATGCACATTTTTTTCAACTGATATTTCAATGAACCAACTTAAACAAACGTAAATGATGTTTTATTTCTCTGCTGTAAACATTTCCATTCATTTTTATTAAGAAAAAAAATCTGTAAATCTTCTCACTAAGCTTGTCGGTCTTGAATGACAATTACTCTCTTCATTAGCTGCCTTTAAAACGAGCAACTATATTTATTCATACATTACAGAGCAACTGCCGGGAGCACAAAAGCGTCAAAGGCTGGAGTTTAACGCCTTCATATTGTATCCCTTTTTTCTCCTTGTGTGTACGTGTCCTTGTGGTTTATGGTTCTTTTGTGGCTGGTTTTCACAGGGCCTCCAAACAGGAGCTCATCAATGCGACGGGACACCTCAATGGCAGCTTTCCTCAGCAGATAGACCTTGACCTGTACCTAGGTGTTTACGCAGGTGAAGCGTACATTGCTTTTTTTTGTACTCTTGAAGCTCTGAATACAGAAGCCATTCAATGAACAGATCAACAGTTCTTTGGATGAAACCCAAGGCCTTCAAGGCCAAGTATGTACCGGGCCTCAGCTGTACACAGAGATAGCAGTTCCTGTCTTGTTGTCTGCTGTTGGATTGCTCTGATTGTTTCCCTGTGACTCCAAGCCTCTTCACTCGTCCTTCTTTTGTGTCATCAGTGATGGAAGAAAAATTGTGTCAACAAAACATAAAAGAAGGAAAACTTGTTTTTTCCCCTATCGTGATTAATAAGTACCAGAGAACGGCCGTCTTTGGAATCTGACAATTCCATTTCATTGTGCACTGATGATGGCTGTTTCTGTGTTTGCTCAGGTTTAACAGTCACTTCGGTGGTGTTCGGCTTCCTACGCTGTCTCATCTTCTTTAACGTCCTTGTGAGCTCTGCCGGGTCTCTACACAACCACATGTTTCACGCCATCCTTCGTACCCCGGTGAAGTTTTTTGATATAAATCCAACTGGTAAGTGGCTCCCTCTTCACAGACAAATCACCAATATTTCTTTTTATTATAAACAAGTGGAAAAGTGGATGGTTAGTTACATTCTCACCACTAGAGAGCAGACTGTTACTGATGTGGTTTTTTACCGTCAGCGACAGTGTGGCTTTAAGACTAAATAAACTTTACTTAATCATCTTGGTCAATTTAATTATAAGTTTTTTTAATTATCAGTCAAAATAAAATGATTAAATTTCCTCAAATAAATTAAAAACAATAAGCAGTAAATAGAAATAACAAAATGACCTTAAAAGTTTTATAAATTGCAAGTGCAGGTTTAAAATGTTAAATATATTTCAAACGTATCAAAAATCAACAGCTATAAAATATGTTTGACTGATATAAATAAAATGTGTCAGGTGATATTATTATCAGAAGAAAAATGTTTTAACTAAATAAATCAAAAGTAAATGAAGAAATATTGTCATGATGATCACTTAACCAATATAATTATTTTACTTTAAAGTTGAATCCCTCTTAAAAGCAACTATCCATTCCTCCCACTGTTCACCTGTCTGCGGATAATTACGCAGCCTAATCTCCTCATAGCTACATGCGTGTTCGACACAATCCGCTCGGCTGGGAATTCTCCACAACAGGCAAACTTGTACTGGAATAATGACATTATAATGAGCCTTAATAAAACTAATGACAGTTGTAAATTACATTTAAGGGGCTTTCAGAAATCATTTTGAATAGATGTGTTTTCATTGCTACCCATTGCAGTGTAGCACGATCATGTAAAACTTGCTAAATAATGTGATAATTTCACTTATAGCACAGCAAAGAAGAGGTTCTACACACTGTGTTATCTGGTAGGTGTCGTCCTGCTATCAGTTACTGTTGTATGAGCAATCATTATGGCCTCCGGGCATGCAAACAACCCTCACTTTATCACACTGAAATGACAGACTCCTTCAAATCTCTTCTTATTTACTCCTACATGAACAGAAAGATCAGCTCCATCAGCCGTAATGATAAGTATTTGACTGTATGCACGACAGCCGCTCGCTCTCCCCGTCACAAAACGTTGGAGTGTTACTTTAGTGCTGATGTGCTGTTAAAGACCTGACAACTGTTTACATACCTGGCTGATAGGTGAGCTGCTGCTGCACGACTTGATTGTCATTCCCGGAGTTAAAGGTGACCATTTCATGCCTCGCTGCACAAAGGTCTTTTTTGTTATTCTGTCAACCTGCTTTGTAACAACTCAGCACGGCACTTCTGATTCACCCCTCAACACGTTCAAGGCGTTTGAATTTGTCACTTTTTTTTAAGCCTCTGGTTTGAGTCTCATTTAAAATCAAACTTACTCAGCCTGGGATGAGATTCATTTGCGGATCGACGGTGATGCAAAGCAAAATGAAGTCAAAAGTCCCATGCATATTCTAATACTCTATCTCCTTTATTACGTTTTTTATGCTTTTCATTTCAACAAGATTTAATGCCCATTTTGCAAAAGTATAATTCAATATTTTGCCCATGATTGTTCACTCTAATATTAATCAATTTATTTATTTATCATCCACTCATAGTTGAATTACTATATTGAAATTAGGGTTTGAAAATGATTCCTAAATACATAAAACATAATTAGACATAATGTAATAGCCAATTCAACATAACATTTGGAAATACACTCACATTAAATATAGATTTTAAATTCACAGCCTCTGAATAAATCCCAGCAAAAGGACTTTTGAATACAAGATATGATGATATTTCAGAGGTTTTAAGGCAATTTTATCATCGTATTGTATCAATACTGCAGCCTTGGATAGGAAATGCTTTTGTGAAGAATCTTTTTGTGACCATTTTCAGAAAAGGTAATTAATTAAATAAAGGAGATAATAACATAATTGTATTCCATATTTAATTTAAGAATTCCACCTTCAATTATTCTTATTAATTGGCTATTTTTCCAATGTTTCACTGAGTATTCCTCCTCCTCTGCCTTTGCTCAAACAAGGCCAGACAAAGTAAAATACTAATCATGCATTAATAAGTTCATAATTTGAGGAAGATGTTTGAGGATTATTACGGCTTTCCATTCAAATGGGATCCAGCCAGAGCAGCACAGACAGAGGTGGATGTGTTGAGCTGATGTTGATCCCTGTAATTTAGTGTCATTGAGTGGGTTAATCCCCTCTGAGACTGCCGACCAGGACCGCGGCTCGTCAGCACAGTAGAGGAGTGGAGTTTCAGTCGACACCCACCCACCCGCACACTTTTGACATCGGCGCGGCGAGGCCATCCCGGCGCCGCGTGTCATCGAGCTTCTGTTGACGCAGGAAAAACATTTGATCGATCCTAATTGTGTGGACAAGAAGCTCCGTCTTTCGACGTCTGTATTTCAGCTCTGGCCAGGCCGGGGAGGAAGAACTGCAGAGAGGGCGATGATATCGAAGTGTGTAAATTGAATGTGGAGATGGGGAAGTGTTGCACGTGTGCAGTGCGGCTGATAGAGCTCCCCCTCGCTCTGCACTTCCACTATTTAATTGCATGAAAGGGAAGGAGAGGAGATTGCAGGAACCTGGCGGTGAGAGCGAAGAGAATGGATTTAGAATGTATTAGTATTGGCAGCAAGGTGCCGGCGGTGAGAGGCTGCTCCGGGGCCGGTGGGCCCTCCGTGGAGGCGCAGGTGAGCTGTGCCACCTCCAGCATTGGCAGGCCCCCCCACCCCCACGGTTCCTCCATTATGTCCCCGCTTTGCTGAATGGACCCGGTGACTTTGGTGGGGCCCACACATGAAGCGGCTCTGAGCCGTCCCGTTATCTTGATATTTACAGGGAACAGTGATTTGCCACACACCCTGCTCTCGCCCACTGTTCCACTTCTCTAGGTCCAATTGGGGGCACCTAATATCTCCACCTGAGGGCTCATCTCATTTGGCGTGGTGTTACCGGGGTTTCTAAAAAAGTGGTGCAAATCACCGCTGGAGTCTGGAAGCATTTTTGGATACAAACACCACTGAGAAACGTCTCAACCCCGCGTACACAATAGCTGATATTGTTGACAACTACCCAAAGTGATAGAAGGCATTGTCCCGTGCCGATCTTACCTCATAGCGGAGGTCTTTGTGTAACTGCATCGCTGTAACGTATCCCCTCCATGGTCTTTTGCAGGATGGAGAAAAGGTCTTCACTCCATTCCCTGGTAACTGAGCTGCTTGTCAAACAGCTGATAGCTGACTGATGTTTTCTGCTTTAATGCCCTCCAACCACGGCATGATGTAACCCAAAGAAACAGATCCTCGTCTTATTGGCATTGTTTGGCGTGAATTTGGGTCATCTGAGGCTTAGCCTGTAAAATTACATAAATATTATTGGATATTCCACAAACAGTGTTCGACAAACACCCCCACTCCTGTGTAAATAATGGAGATTCTGCTTCTCCCCTTTCGCTTGAACCCTCCCCTCAGGATGTCTCTATGCTAAAGGGGCACTCACACTGTGAATAAGATTAGTCTGCCCCCAAATGCACAACATGCTTACGCCACTTGACTTTGAATCAACGCTGATTTGGAGCATTTCTGAGTTGTTGCGGGGAATAATGCTCTGGTGGGGTTTATGCAATGGCTGTTATGGGGAGCCCGGCCTCGTCTGCATGCATGTTTCAGACGGGAGCGGCACTTTGGATAAAGATGTAAGCTGCTTATGGCTGTGGCGGGAGGTGATTACCGGGCCCACCTCCATAAGACTGACTGGGAGGCAATTTTAGGCCAGCGGCGCCGTAGCGGAGACGTCCATCGCCTCGTTTCCTCAAGAAATAGGGATCAATGATCCCAGGTTTTACTTATTGTAGTTGGCTGTAATCTGGACACTTAAGACGAGCACTCTGGTCACTTCAGTCACTGTCACTGTTAGCATAAAATACTTTAGAGTAATAGCTTTGAATTGTATTTCTCTAGTTCAGGGCCAGTGTGACCTGATGAGGTTGGAGATAATTATGATACTTATTCCCATCATCATACTACTATTTCATAGTATATAATTAATATTTTACTCTGCACAAGTTCTTTGTTTAAGAACTTAGTTTTCCCTTTTTTCTTTGTTGCTTTGCCCATTTTTTTCAGAGGTGGGTTTGATGGTCCTCAAAACCGTAAGGATGCATTTTTATGCAAAGTTACACGAAATGTTCCCTGAAATCACGGTATAATAAAGTTGAGTTTGATTGACACATCAGCATCCAATCGTTTTGAACCGGCTGCTTACACAAACAATACAGTATGTTCCATAGGTGACTGAGGTTTTATTTTTTGTGGTAAAATGTTAAATGACCCAACAAAAGTTAAGGTGTAATGCGATATTAAAACTAATACCTTTAACAATCAAATGTAAAGATGACTTTTCAGAAGTAATATCTTTTTGCTAAGACTGTTTTGTGAATATGTCTTCTCTCTGTCCCTCGACAAAAACTAAAACTTGGGTTAATGTTGTTAGTTATTTACAAGATCTGAACCAATCATTATGTACTGTATTTCTCTTAGAGCATGTAAACAGATCAAAGTGCAAAGAGATAACAAAGTACAAATATAAAGAGATGGATCAAAGAAAAAAACACCTAAAAGACCTAAGAGGATACAAAAATAGAATAACATCATCCCTTCGGCCTGCTCCTTTTCACAAGTTTTCCAATGACTTTAAAACTTTTTTTTTTTACTTTGATTCATCTTTCTTTTGATTTATCACGTACCCTGATATAATGTGACCTCACATGGAATCCATTTGACCACCCCTTAATTGTACACATTTTATTTTGTTTTTCACTTTACTTTTATAATGTGAAACGCACTCTTGTGTGCTGCCTCAATGCTTTTTTATTTCTCCATCTTTCTTATTATTATCTTATTGTCTGGTGGAACAGTTGTTCCCCACTCACGCTATTCTCTTATTCTTAATAGATAAATACACAAAAAGATCCACAAGTCATATTGTTTCTGGATTATTACCAATGTAACATTCCATCAAAAGCATTGAATTCATTTATACGTATATCATTTAACTTAATCTCCCCCTTTGTGTTGTCTTTTGTTCTCCAGGGCGAATCCTCAATAGGTTTTCCAAAGACATTGGCTACCTTGACTCGCTGCTTCCATGGACGTTTGTGGACTTTATCCAGGTGAGTCTCACCTCGGCGGGTTGGTTGCTGGCGCTGCAGCATGGGAGGCCATTTCATGCCTGGCTAAACCTGCTTTGTGGCCCGGGTCCCCTAATCTGAAAACAATTACTGTGGGATTACCTGCTAGCGCGGCCCAGCGCCTGCACAGATTTAATAAAAGTGTGCACACAGGATGAGGGCGTGGCGTTTTATGGGGTGACACAACAGGAGCGGCATCTTCAGAGAAAGTGTCTAAATACTAAGCAATATATTTGGACAGAGAGCATCATAGTGGAAATAAAGGGCACATGATGATGGGGAGAGGACATCAGCTGGGAGGGGATGACAAGGATGATGAGTGGAGTGGGGAAGGCAAGAGTGAGCAGCAACTTGTTCTCTGGCTTTATTTGACAGTAAAACGGGGATTGAGCAGTCAGGTTTGAACACATACGGGTGACCTGCCTCACTCAGGTGCAATTCACCTAATGCTGCTACGGGTCCGGTAGCCAAGGGCCACCGCGACACGTATCCAGGTTAGGTTACCAATTGCCGCACCAACCACCATGACAGCAATCTCCCACGAAAGCCTGCGGAGATGCGCCAGCTCATGCACCTAGTGCCACAAAGAAGGGAATGTTCAGTGCACAATTCAAGTTAGCGGAGCAGGCGTGGCTCCTTGGTTTGGGCCAGAGAATGGAACAAAGGCGGGCTGAAAACGAATCCCCCGTTTACAATGCCTGAGTGATGTTTGTGGCAGATACCCATCTCATGGTAGACAAAAGCCATCTTAAATGCTGAAAGCACAAAAGATCATAGGCACAATAGCTTTTTGTGCACCATAGCTCTCTTCATTTTAATGATAAGGTGAATAATAGCCAAAGTGAAATAATAACTTTGTAGAAGTCCCCAACGGTCCAACTGAAAACAGTGAAAGTGTTCTAGGTCAGAAAAAAACTTTCACACAATTCCGATCACATATGACACAAGTAGTATTGAAGGATTACTGCTGTTCTAAAAGTTACACCGTGATGGGGACTTTCCGATGCTCTGCATGGTTAGAGCTCAAATAGCTTTGGACAAAGTGGCATCTTCTGGACAAAACACTTTTGAAAAGGCCGCTTTATGCTCTTGTTTGCAGGTGTCTTTCATTGAGCATTCATTAATGCTTTCAGGAAGGACCATTTTCACCCCTTTTATCGAAGAATTAACGCCACAGAAAAGCGGCTGATCCTGACTATTGTTGCTCATTCCAGAAGGGACATTTCCCCATAGTCATTGTTCAAATGGTTGTCAGGGCGGGATAAAGTGAAACTTCATAAACAATGCCCTAACTGGTTTATCTCTTTCTATGGGGAGAGGCCGTTTCTGTGTGGGGATTTGTGCAAGAGCCGTCCCTTTATAGTGGAATAAGCACTTCACCGCCCCTCAGCAGTGCCCCCTTTACCAGCCTGACCGGGGGATTCCCTCTACCAGGTTACACCCAGGGGCCTTATTTTGTTGTTATTTAGTACAGAGGGAGTTTGAATCTCCCTCTTTGTCCTGTGTGGTTAGAAGACAAAGGCAGACGGGCCCATCAAAAACACCTCTGGTGTTAGTCAGCTTTTGTGTGTGGACTTGACCTTTAAATCCCAGGTTGCCTCTGTTTTCGGGTCAAGCTTTTAGTTGATGAAATTCTCACCGAATTGACACATAAAGTTATGTGTATAAAACCGTTAAACCAAAACAAAAAAAGCATTTTGTCAGGAAAAACAACTGGACTTTGACACATAGCACCTGCTTGTGAACTTTAATAAGGGAAATAATAGGTTGTGATTATATTACACAAATACCCTAGCAGTACCTTTTCCGACTGTTCTTTGACAATCTTAACTTCATCAATGTCTGTCTCCATCCTTTAGCTGGTGGACTAAATGGGACATGAAAAATATTGTGGGTAAAGTTATATTTGGTCAAGAACCACACAGTGTTCTGAGGGTTTGGACTCAGTTCTAAATAATTGTAAGTAAGTAAGTAAGTAAGTAATGGTTATTTGTAAAGTGCCTTTCTAGACCAGGGTCACTAAGCGCTTTAACAATCAAAAACAATACAAAAAACGGAACTGGTGAAAGGACCGGGTCTTAATACACAGTGGGACCCAGCATGAGGTATGGTTCAAATACAGTAAACTCTAAAGTAGAGTTAAAATGCTCAGGTTTTTAAGTTAGATGAAAGACAAGATGTTTATAGAAAGGGATAGTACATGTACAAATGTCAAAGTTAGAGGGGCCAGTAAGTCTGGAGACATAGAAAAGGGGGCCAAGGTACACACTAGACTAAGAAGTTTATACAAGAAATGATAGGGTAGATTAAGAAGGGTAAGACATTCAGCAAGCTTTCATGGTAAAAGAGGGAAAGAAGACGGCTGGTGCGACAAGGGAGGATGATCAACATGGTTAAGGTTAATGTGGCAACCACAGATGGGAAATGCTGAAAGAGAAAGTTATTGATCAATTTATTTACAAACGGGAATTCAAAAGTAAAGATGAACTTTAATCCATCCTTTAGTGGCTCATTGAAGATACAATACAAAAGACATTAGCTCTTTACTCACTCAACACAAAGGCCCATCATCATTAGAGAGAATGTATGTGTGTGTCTCTCTCTAAACTACAAATTGAACACACACACAGTTTCAAAGAAAAAGTGTCTATTGTTAAGCAACACTGGCGGGTGGATCTTTTCTGCGAGAGTCTATATTGTGTCACATTGTGTGTCAAGCTTCTTCAGTGGCTTTGTGGGATATGAGAACTGCTGACGTAATTGTGAGCGCGGGAGGATGGGATTTCACCGGCTTTCTCTACCACTCCGGTGACAGATGAAGTGAAGAATG
Source organism: Callionymus lyra (assembly GCF_982586985.1). Lineage (NCBI taxonomy): Eukaryota > Metazoa > Chordata > Actinopteri > Syngnathiformes > Callionymidae > Callionymus > Callionymus lyra. Next base: position 23,413,899 of record NC_141829.1, read on the forward strand.
CACTTGCTCCGGGCATCGCTCAAGTTATTTTGAGGCTGTATGGGCTGCACCACAAAATCCCCACAATTTCACTGAAATGTTGTATTATTTTACAACAAAGCGTCTGTTGAACTTACAAAAGAAATGAGACAGAAGATGATAGAATTGGGTATCTGTAGATCACTCCTTGGCAACACATGGTGACTACATGGGAAACATTAGCGGCCTCCGACTGTGTGTATGTGTGGTCTGTGATGCTGCGGTCCAGCACCTCCCCTGCCCTGTCTCAGGCCAGGTCATGCGTGGGGTCCTGTTAGCCTGGGAACAAACTTTTTAACACCCCTTTAAACCTAAAAGTCAAATAAATGAAGATGAGAAATTTTGTTAGTTTGCGCCGGTGCATTGCTGTCCTATCATGCTTTCAAAAAGCGTTTTGTGCTCAGAAGAAAAGGAGGAATGAGTAAGTGAGTTTCTGGACACAAATGATTTATAGGGAGTGCGAGAGACCACAACTCAAAGCCTTTCTCTTATTCCTAAAATGGGGTTGGAAATCAACAGCTTGACTGAGCCCAAATAAGTGACTTCTTTTACCTTTTCATGGCACACAAAGGCCTAATCCAAGGACTACTTGAGCCACCAATGTAGACAGCGACTGAGACCACCATAGTATGTGTCAGACTCTTCTCACCACACACAAAACACATTGACTGCAGCTTTATGAAGTGAAAATGGCGCAGAATGGGAAAATGTGAAGGGGGCGTCCACAGTCATTTTGCCCTAAGAAAGGCAGCTGCATCTGGGCATTTAATGTTAAAATAAAGCCTGAAGACGGAGTAGAATGGATTGGGTCACTGCTATTGTTCCTGGGCCCAAGTGGAACAGACCGGTTTTGTTTCAATACCACTGACCCTTGGAGCTTATTGTGGGACTCTGTCACAGAAAGTGTGGTGTAAAAAAAAATTCCAGGCAATGACAAGGAGACGTCGTTTGAGGAATTTCTTTCACAATGTGCTCCCTTAATTTCCTGTTTTGTTAGCACTTTAGTTCCCTTGTGGCAAAAGTACAACACTATGAGTTAATAAAAGGAGGATGAAAACGAATTGTAGAAAATTCCTCGTGTCCGGAGGGATGTTTAATTAAAGTATTTATTTTCCACCGAGGAGCGAGAGTCACTATCATCGCAGAACACAAATATAGCAATTAACTTCAATTTTCTGCATTTATTTGGACTTCAAAGCGCTGATGGAATCACCGAGAAAATAAAGCAATTAGGGTCAGCAGTGATCTGAATGGTCTTTGGACACAGCAGTGCATCCCCTTTGCTCCACTGATTCAGTCACATGCGTGCCGTGCTTTTCTTTTCTTGCAAAGAGCAATTAGCGGTAATTCTTTATTTAAACTGTTTGTATACAAACTCTTTCATCCCTTTATACACTTTTATGTGCAGCGGGACGTGGCTTGGGGAGTTTTCAATTCCTGTTTGGTTTGGTAGGAGATATGGATGTGGCTGGGGAGGGTGAGGTGTATGCTTGCCGCCTGACTTATCACAGTCATCTGTGTGTAGTGTGGGTGGGGGCCACGGTGTTTCCGATTTTGACATGATAAGGCGGCAGACCACGCAAATGGATCACATCAAACAGGCTCTAGTGACCCTTGGGACCAGGAGGAAGCACGGCTCCTATCTAATGGTTCCTGTTTCTGTACCCGTAGACGACCTTAGTGCCAGATAAAATGTCTTGACTGAGCAATCCTGGCTAATTGGAAATGATCCTGTTAGAAATAAAAATTCATTCAACTCCAGCTGAAAAATCTGAGAACAGTAAAAATGTTTTAGTTAATATCCACTGTGCCCGAGGGGAGACTAGATAACATGCACTAATGGCACCATCTCAGTTTGCAGTCTGGTAGCCTTCCATCAAGGCGAAGATTGAAACTTATGTACTGTGAAATTCTCAGGATCAGTTGTGCTCAGTAGCCTTCGCTTACCGTTTGTTTGTACGGGTTCCACAACAGCAGTGGTAATACCTTCTTATCGCAACTGCAAATGGAATTGAGTGTCTTTTAGCTCAAAAACCACAACAGAAGTGACCATGCTTATAATGTGTGCAAAAAAAGAAGATAACATCCGTAATTGAGATGAGGAATGTGATTTTTCCTTCTTCCTTGGTTAGTCTGTGACCAGAAATGGAAACAAAATGATTCTAATCCGTCTTCTCTTAGAGTCATCCTTTGAATAATTAAAATCTTTTATAATCATTGAAGTGTGTTATATTTTCATCTAGAAAAGTTTGTTTATCCATTAATGTTCTACATGTCATTTTCTGTAGTGTCAGATGTTGCCTTTATATTGAGCAAAGTTTTGAAAAGGGCACAGAAAAAGATAATTATTACATATGTTCTCGCTAATGTTGCTCATGATTGCAAAATGCTGCTCCTGCTAATTTAATTAAGATTTGAATCTAAAATTTGATTGCAAATATGATTAAATATATATAACAAATAATATATATATATAATATAACAAAACTTATTTTAGTCTGTATTCACGGATGTCTTAACTTTTCTTGAAAGAAAACAATGTGATTGAACCAAACATGACCTGTATATATTAGAGAGAAAACATTTTTAGTATACCTGTTATTTCCTTTTACTTAGGAATTTTGTTCCCCAAAAAACTGGCCCTGGAACATTTGGGAACTACTGATTAGTATCTTATATTATTTGGTGATCAAATGTGAATCATACTAACACAACATCATAATTTACTGACCACACAACATCTACTATGTAAAGCATAATTTGCTTGCTACAGTATGATTTTATACACCTTTATTTTTTCGAGCATTCTTAAGTAATTGTTTTATGGTTGCATCAGGGAAATATCAAATGGAAAATGTTAATGATAAAAGAAAAATCAGGAAATATAATTTTTTAGAAATATAACATTTTGGTGTTTGATATCAGACCTTTAAGAGAGCGAAAATGTAGGCTACAACAGCAAAATACATTTATTTTTAAAAATAATGTACCCCCTAAAAATGGGTGGTCCTATATTTTTGTCACGCACCGTATATGAAAAACAGAAAACAAAATGATTCTATGGTATTGTTCATAGGGCCAGGCCAAATGTCGCGGTGACCGTAGTTTGGGGACCACTGAGATAAGGAGTCCCCATAAACCAAAGCAAGAATACTATTCTGAACACAGTACACATTATTCTCTGACGATGACATTCTCCAAGATATTTGTTGCTTTTACCTTGACTACATATGTCAGATTGTGTCATTAAATGTGATTGTTTCCAACTTTCCCTTTGCTTTGGTTGTATTCAGAGTGTGTTTGTATTGTTGTTGTGAGCTCCTGGACAGCCCAGCCTTGTAACTTGGTCTCCACCATAAGTGACGTGTCACTCCACTCTGTGGTTTAAGGGTGATGTATCAGACACCCACAGTGTTTTTCCCAGAGCCCTTTGCCAGTCACTGTGGCCAGCCTCGCTGGCTGCCAGACAAAAAGTGTTGAAGTGAAAGCCCAGGGGAGTGAGGGATATGAGCTGCGGTGGCCAAGAGGCAAATTCTCACCTGCTACTAAGTGAGAATTAGTGATGTGATCGTTTTCCCCTTCACGCTGTGAGTCACATACACTCAATCCCACAACCTGCTGCTACCTCACTGTTTGGCAGTGATGGTCCTGCACAAACACAACTGAGAGTTTCTCTTCAGACTTAAATGTCTCTGTGCGGTGGTGCTAGACCACACAGCAGGTGTAGTTTTTCAATCAGTCTCTGTTTGGTTAATATTCCCACTCCTCTTGTGTTCCAGGTATTTCTTCAGGTCCTTGGCGTCCTCGCAGTTGCTGCCATCACCATCCCCTGGGTCCTGATTCCAGTTGTTCCTCTCGTTGCCGGGTTCCTGTATGTGAGATTCTACTTCCTGCGGACCTCCAGGGACATCAAGCGCTTAGAATCTACAAGTACATTTTTTATCCACTGACAGGGGTGAGGGTAGGGAGGTGGGCATGTCCATTTGTGTTGATAGACAAAAGCGGACCACAGGAATGCTAATAGACCATTGAGTAAAGCCACGGTCATTAGCATAAAGGCTAAAGGTGGCAGTGGCCTATGGCTTGGCCACACGCAGTTTCCTCAAGAGACGGGAGTTCATGACATCCCCTACAATGGGAAAAATGCCAAGTGGGCAGGACGGGGCTATTGCAGGCTTTAGTTCATCTATTTTGTCCTGGGCTGAAAGCTCAAATGCACACTGGCCAACAGGTTCTGTCATCTTACAGAATGAAGCCTCTATTAAAATGTCCAGCGGAAACATTTAGGTTTTGTCTTTGCTTTTGTGAGCCTGACAAATAGGAAGAAAAGACCCTTAAATGGAACCTTTCCCTTATACAAAACAGCCTCCTGTGTTTTTGTCTCTGCCACACAATATACCAACTTAACTATTGATCAGTAAATCATTCTCTTTATCTGGAGTTGATCACAAGGAAAATCACTGAGAGCGATAAAAGACTGGTTTCTGTATTTCCGTGTTTCCGACAGCTCGGAGTCCGGTCTTCTCTCACTTGTCCGCCACCATCCAAGGCCTCAGCACGATCAGAGCATTCAAAGCTCAGCACAGGTTTCAAAAAATGTTTGATGATTATCAGGACGTTCACACAGGTGAGCATCATCAAATAGGCTGAATAGATGCTCTCTCTGAACTTGAATAAAACATTTTTTTGTACACTCTTGTCAATCACAGAGGCTTGGTTCTTGTTCCTGACCACGTCTCGCTGGTTGGCCGTTCGTCTGGATGGTATCTGCTCTATTTTTGTGGCCATTACTGCTTTTGGTTGCATTATGCTAGATGACGGTAGGCTCCTTTTTTATTTGCATTCACCAAATGTAGTTGTACTTTCTTAATATACGTGTGCTGCAGGACTGGATGCGGGTGCCGTGGGTCTGGCCTTATCCTATGCTCTGACGCTAACAGGCATGTTTCAGTGGAGTGTGAGGCAAAGCGCGGAGATTGAGAACATGGTAAATGTGATTCATAAGCATTCATAAGCATTTGGCAATGATGGCTAGAGCTACATTGACTTTGGCCTTGTCTACACAATCTTGCTCAAGTTGCTTGTAGATGTGTAAATGAGCCTTTTGTCCAAGTCAGGATATTTGTCATCACTAGCCAACTGGTGTCCAAATCTTTCCCCAAAAAGGCCTTACAATCTGTATGGACTAAGCATTCTTTAAACCATATATATGCAGTAATAAAAAGGAAAAAGAGACACTTAATAGCCAGAAGGTATTGTTTGGGTATTATGGGATACTGATGCCAAACTGGTACTTTTGAAACATCCCTTTAACCCTGCTTGTATAATAATTCGGCAAATGGAAAATATTTATATTTTCTCACTGCTTTAAACATTAATTTAGATTAGATAACTTTATTGATCCCTCTGGAGGTCTCCTTCGGGAAATTGTTTTTTCCAGTACTCAGTAACACAGATGATAGATTCATAAAACAAGAACAAGAACAAGAACAAAGTGCAACAAAAATAAAGTGCAAGATGACACAATCAATATCTAAAGATAAAGAACATAGATCAAAGAAAAATTATACAAATATTAACATGGGAAATAATCATCTTTTCACTCCACTCCTGCCCCCAAACTCAGAAATAAACAGTCCCTGAGTCTATTAGTGTTTGTGCATCTAGGAAGGAGTATTCATGCACTCCATCTGCTTCTCTGCTCACTGATGACAGTGTTCAGAGGATGACTGTCATCATACATGATGGACAGTAGTTTGTTGAGTGATCTCCTCTCAGCAACTGTCACCAGTGAGTCCAACATGATTTCCATTGTAACATACTCATTTGTAAGACATTTTTTGAGGGGCTCTGCCAGGTGAGAGTGGGTTCTCTGAATCACCTATTCTGATGACTATTTCTAAATGTGTGTCAAATGTCTATACATCTAGATGAAACCAAATGTAATTACCAAAATCCACGTTTTAGCAATGCTAATGCATAACTAAGGACATTTTCTTTCTGCTGCTGAGACACTGTTTGCTCTTGTTGTAGATGATATCCGTTGAGAGAGTATTGGAATATGCTGATTTGGAAAGCGAACCACCCTGGGAGACGGACGTAACGCCTCCACTCGATTGGCCCGAGGCAGGATCCATCACCATGGACAGAGTCAACTTCTCATACAGTGCCAACGAGCTTCCCGTCCTACAGAACCTGACAATCTCCTTCCCAGCCAAAGCCAAGGTTTTTGTCTTTATTACCACCTGTGCATGCTCACTGAGGTGTGCAATGCATGGCTTGCACCTCCTGGAGACGATTGGATATGATCCTTTTCCTACATGCCGTTATTTTCGAATCAATTATTAAAGGGGCATCATATTGTGCGAGCAATTCTTCAGGACTATAGCATTTGTGATTCATGGAATACACATCTTGTAATTAAGACTGTTCAAGTGGATCCATTTGTTCCATATTTGCATTTTGAGCTACCTGATAGTTACAACAGTTTATTCACTCTGAGAGAGGACCAGGGTGAGGAGAGCTAGTTGGGAGGCAGAGAGAGATGGTTGAGGATGATTGAAATTGTGTTTAATGCAGGGGGTGTATTTTGCATGGCTATGGTTGGCCAGGGCGGCTGATTTCACAATGGCTGCGTTGATAAGTGGAGAGGTTCTGGCTCTGACAGCCAATGGGAGGCATATTTGATGTGTGCTCTGGGGGTGCAAATCCTTGTGTATGCTAACAATTACTCTAGTATACTAGTAAAGGAAAACCTGGCTCTGACCCACACTACAAAATCTATATATAGCTGCAAACACTAACAAATTAAATCTAAATTTAGCATATATATGTGCAGAAGAGGAAAAATAATATAATAATATCATCGATGCTGCTGCCCTGTGTGTTGGCATGCTACACAAAAGCTTCTTTTCATGGAAATGTCGGTAAACCTTTTGTCTAAACAAAAGGTTACTCATTGGCGATGTAATGGCGTATAACAAGCCTGTTTGTTGGCAGTCAGTGGAGTGTGGCATCCACAAGAGTGTACTTCTGTAGAACAAGTCATGATCTGCCAGCTAGTGCCGCTGCTGATGACAAATGATGTAATGAGCTGTCCTGGCTGGGTTGTAATCACAAAGGCGCACAAGTCCGTCGGCGAATATTGTTGATGATTTCTAATATCCTCCCGAAAACAGAATATGTTGCCATAAATCTGAGTTTCATCAAGAAATATAATTTTTTTTCTTTGCTACCTGAGCTAGTCCAGGATCTCGTCTCAGGTTCTGTGTCTGCCCCACAGCCCTGTACCGAGTTTCAGAGAGAATGCTTGAGATGGCTCATAGTGTCAAACCGTCGATCTTCGATATCTAACCTATCCACTGCAGAATAACAGAAAAAATAACTACATCATCTCGTCTGCCTTAAAATTGTGGGACCTCAATTTGAGCCCTGTTTTCACGGCCAGGTCGTCGGGCATGTGTGCCACATTGTCTTTGTTCATTTTCCGTGGTTGATGGGGGCTTCTAAAACGATTCGCTATTGAACATTGGAAATTGGAGTTTTCGTGTTTGCAAGGCCTTCGTCCTCTCAGTGTCGAGTGGGTGGCATGGATAAGGATTCAAATTTTAGACTCACTTGAGACACTTCTTTTTCAAATAAACAAATCATTGGCCATCAAGGTAAGGATAGAAACAGGAGTGGGTTGGATAAAGGGAGCTTTTCATCCAGCTGACACGTGTATTAACTAGTATAAAAAGAAAATGTAATCCTCCAAAAGACCACTGTTAAATTCTACAAAACTTGAGGTTATAATTTAAACTGGAGCTGTCGCTTATGTGGATTTAGAGATGTAAACCAAAACTAATTTACAGGCGACAGGTGCTTTATCATGACCAGTTCACTTTCTGTAAGAAAAGCTTTCTTAAACTTAAAGATGAATGCAGACGGTGTTACAAGACTTGGCCCTGACACATTGATTAAACGTCCAAATATGCTGATATATCATAGATCTTGCTTTGACAAATGGGCCACGTTTTTTTTCACAGTGTTGTGAAATGCAGCTGAAAGTTGAACAAGTGTGTGAATATTCCTATGTAGCTGAGGGGAAGATTAAGTTTTTTTCCTTAAAGAAAGTTGCTGTCAAAAGATCAGACAAACAAAACCATGAAAATCTAATTTGTTTCCTCTGCTTGTTGTTGATTCTTCCCTCATCCCTCTTCCTTTTCTACCCACGATAGGTTTTGTTCCATTGTGGTTTTACTGGGTCTCGAAGTGACGTGACATTTATTCAATGCCTGCCTGTGTTATTAATGTTCCCAAGAAGAATTATCATAACGGTTATTTATTTATTTGGGACTTACAAAACTTATCATCTTGCCTCGTAGGTTGGCATCGTTGGGCGCACTGGAGCTGGGAAAAGCTCGTTGATCTCCGCCTTGTTCCGCCTGGCAGAGCCTGACGGACGAATCATCATCGATGGCTTTCTAACTTCTGAGATTGGCCTCCACGCCCTTCGGAAGAAAATGTCAATCATCCCTCAGGTGCCAATTTCATTAATCTGCTTAAGCATATGAGCTTATATTTTGCACCATTAGAAGGATCAATCACACTGAATACACCAGACAGGGTTGTGTAGGAATCTTTTTGGAACACTACGGCACAAATAAAGCCATTATGTGTCTAGAATTGCCAACTTTGAAGCCAATAATAGCAGCCAGTATAAAAAAATACTCCATATTGTTCAGCAGAATATAAGAAGCTCAGCGAATGTTATGTGCCAATACAGTGTTAATAGGAAAGTAATCCACAACAATTAATCTTATAGAACAGGAGCTCCTTTACCTTTTATTTCCAGGTGCCCCCACATATGCTTGTCTTTGTGTCTGTGTGTGTCCATTTTTTTTCAAGGGGAAATTATTTAAATGGAATCCTTGTCTGTTGTGTTTATCGGTCTTTGTCATTATAGACGTGAGATGGACCATAAAATAACACAGAAAAATGTTTTAATCTTATTCATCTTCAAGGAAAAAAGTAAACAATTATTGAACTGCTTCCTATTAAGGGTCAAGAATTGTCAAGAATGTTTTGATTAAGAGACATTTATACTTCTTAAATAATTGACTTCTCTGAGTCACACCAAATGCGGGACATATTTTTATTTCAATTTATTTCAGTTGACCACTCTTGACCATGCTCTCGCTTTATACTGCCTAAATGTATGTTTGGATGGTTTGTTTTTTCCCCTTGTTGTTGTGATCATAATTTCACAAAACGCTGTTTAAGATGACAGTGGTACACCCCTAAATCAAAGACTTACTGGCAACTACGTTGTGACGGGTCGCAGAATGTCTGATGCTACTTAACTTGAGGGTAACAGGCTAGACTTCTTGTAGATAGGCTTTGTTTAAAGTAAGGCATCTAACGGCTCTTTGTAGGACTCCAAAATGATAGTCTCCTGATGGCCGTAGTAAATACCAACATAGACCTAGTGTTGTTTATAGCTGGAGATTGAAATAATGTAGCCCTTAGTGGCACCGTCATCAGAGAACCTCAGTTCCAGTTGAACCTGAAACCAGAAGTTTCTACAAAGGAAAGGGAAGACAGAACAGAACCCAAGGGCATCCCAATACAACTTAATATAACTTGTATTACATCTTTAATCCAAGTATTTTTTTGGTTATATGCTAATCATGGATTATTATTATGACAACTTCTTACACTCTCAGTTCATTTAAGATGTCATTGAAACCACATTCTTAAGTGGATAGCTTTGCTGACATTGCAAAGAGTTAAAAACCAGCCCCGTTCCTCTCCCCAATTTTTAAAACCCCTTACCTTAGCTAAATGTAAAACAAGTGAGGAGAATTACAGTCGTCACTCAGGGGATTTCTGAAAGTGAGACAAACCAATGCCTTGAGACAATTTAACTTTATTTCCGCTTGTTGAAACTGATACGGCATTAAGAAAATGCCAGCCTGCGGGTGAGTGTCAACCGAGTAGAGGGAGGGGAGAAGACTCCCACGGCCTGCACTGTGAAGAGAGCAGTTCGCCATCCCTGACAGAGGATTAGCCTTTTACCCCCCAAAACATGGGAAAGCAGCTTAGATGAACTCTCCCCCCATCCTACTGTCAGTCTCCCATGTACTCCGTCACTTCGCCCCAGTTGTAAACACTTCTAGGGTTCAGCCAAGACGCCCAAAAACAATTTCACTAATGTGGATTTGATGCTTTTTTGGCACAGCAACTCCTTTAGATAAAGTTTTGCTTTCCCTCCTCAACTAGTTGGAGATGGTTGTGATGAGTGTTTGATTGGATTTGTTCATTCTGTCCTAAAGGGGATCTGTTACTGTGCAAGTCAACATTTTGAATGCTTCAGTGATGCCAGCTTTCACTTTCAGTGTAACTGTTTACCAGCTCGTCTACAGAGTTGTTTCTTTATCAACTGACATTCAGGTCAATCAAGCCTTGCATCATTTAACTTCACCAATCAGTATTGGCTTTTAAAATGTAAATATTGTTTGCTATTTTTAGGACAAAGTCCCTGACTTATCCACATGTCCCTCTGATATCCTCATTTATGATTTAGCCAATCCCAATGACAGCGTTAGTATCTTAATCCCTGAATCATAATTTAGTCTTGTTTGCTGGACCTGAAAAAATGTAGATTTAATTCTCTTCAGTGTCACAATTGTATGAAAACAAAATCTACTTGAAATACAAATTTACTGATTATCTCCGCATCAATATTTCTGTTTTTGCTAGGTAAAATATCTCTAGTTAGTTTGCTAGCTTAGCTTGAATGGATCTTGATGCGTCATCCAATCAACATCTAAACATATTTTTTAGCTAACATCACGGCAACCGTATTTGTATCCATGTCTAGAGTTTGGCACAAATACTCTAAATCAAGGGTCCTCAACCTTTTCTACACCGAGGAATGATTTAGTGCTAGCATTTATTTTCAAGGACAAGGATGTAATAAAAACTGCAAAAATTAAATCAGAAGGAGCAACAACATTTTATAGGGGGTTTCTTAATTTTATCCAACTGGTTTAAAGGGCTTATTTTCTTGAGTAAAAATAAAACACTTTCAGATAGCAATAATCCTTTTTTTCATCATGTGCGGCCCCGTAACAAATGCACTAACCTGTACCAATCCACTACCTGGTGGTTGGGGCCCACTGCTCTACACCAAACATTATGGCAATGGCCATTTCACTCCTATAAAGTTTCCATTCATTCCACTTCTCACCCCAGAAAGTCTCCACCCTTCCTGCACTCTCTTCTTCACCTCCTTTAGTTTCTGACCTTAGAATATAGAATTTTGACAGATGTTATATACATTATATACTGTATAATATACTGAATAAGCTTATTAAAGACTGATCTATTTTGGGGGATGATTCCTTAACGCTTTATAGTTTTCTGTCTTAGCACTCAATCCTAAATTCCAGTGTGTCAGTCAGCCACTTTCAGGAAGACTCTAATCTGCCACCGGCATTTCAGTGACCTCTAGAATCACCTAAATGTTCCTCGTTTCTCCTGCATGAAGCTCAATCATTGGCCTAACAAAGTGATTATGATTTGCACCTACATCTTATGCATATGTTGGATGAATAAATCTTTGTGCCAGCACACATGATCGCACCCAACAAAGCCACCTTTGACAGTGAACGATGAATAAGATAAGAAGTGTTGCATTCAAACAGAGAAAGCCGGAGCTTTAACCTTAACACAAGACAGTCATCCTTGTAAACCCTGGTCTCATGATAAATCTGCCGGAGGAACAATGCCACGTCAGATTCACATCTGAGCCGGAATATGGCTGTAGTTATTAACTGTTATGTAGATGCAAGTGTCGTCGGTTTGTGAGCACAAAGGGAGTTATCGCTGCATGAGAAGATGTCAGATATGAACATTTCGTAAGAACACAGTTACTCAGTGTACACTGTGTGTGTAGATGACAGAACATGATTGACATTTATAAAATAAAATTGCATTAACTGGAGCTTTTGAAGCGTAGAGTTCTTTTAGGTTTTATAAGAATATTTTCATTAATGACTTCACATATCTGATTGTAAATACATGACTACGGTACTAAAGCTTATTTTTGCATGAAAAACTAGTGCAAAGGTTTGCATTATTTTATATGGATCAGACAGATAAATAATGTTATGCATTAGTCACATCCTAAATATTGTCGTGGCATGTCATCGGGCAGCTTGCTCATGTGTATCAGGGTTACCACAAATGTTGCTGACTTTGACTGTGGCCTCGATCCTCCGCACTGTAATAACAAGCTTTATTCACTCCCTTAAGCGTGACAGCGTGGATGAACCTCAGTCCAGGCATGTGGCTCGCCATAAATACATGCTGCGACTTCTTAATCGTGCCAGGTCTGAGGCCGACCACTCGTGATCGTAGGAAACTAATGTCACAACAAAAGACAAAAATTAGCATGTGACCCATTTCTTGACCAATGGCAACAGAAAGAAGTACACAAGTGTCATGAACATTTGAGGCACAGTCATATGCACCTATGATACAGCAAAATAGATGATTACAATTTTATTTGTTTCTGTTATTATCTCAGCTAAGGAGGTCATGTGGTTATCATTTTAATATGCAATCTGTTAGCAAAATGTCTCAAGAAATTGAAAAAAAGAGTGATAGTTATATCCTTATTGAAACTGCCACTATTCCAGAGAAATCAACATCCATCAACCATTTTGTGTTCATTTTACTGCTCTTTCTGTAAATGATGGTTATGAATGAATATAAATGGTAAAGTTAAAATAGTAAAATATACATTGCAAATAAAACAGAGTAAGATGGACTCAAATGAACGACTCTTAGAATGCTTTTAAAAAATATATTTTTTCTCATTTTTCATCATTCATTTTATTTAGTTCTCATTTTATTTTTTTAAACAAAACATATTTGACTTTTTGTGTCATGTTACTTCTTTGAAGATGAATCACTTTCTGGTTATAGTTTTGATGTTCACAGGTATTATTTTCACTCCGAAGTCAAAGATGAATTTCTTGAAAATGAAAAAGATCAACTTATTGAAGCCTTTTAAAAAGATGAATGAGCGTCTTCCCCTCTCATGCAGACCTACCGGTGCTCTATAAAGTCCATCTTAACCCTTTCATGCATCCTTCCCCTTGTCATTATCTTAACTGGCCATGCCCTTCTCTTTCTATATCCATCTATCCACAGGAACCGTTTCTCTTTACGGGCACCATGAGGAAGAATCTGGACCCTTTCAGGCAGCACACAGATGAGGACCTGTGGAATGCACTCCAAGAGGTACTCCAGTTTGGTTCTGAATGATTCCCCCTTGCCGGCCCAGGGGGGATCCCTCTGTCCTTGTGTACAATGCTGCCATTCAGCCTCCCTGCTCGCCACAAGTCATGGGGGGAAATCCCATTAGGGCCATGGGGCCCAGTTCAATGTGCGGCTTGTAACTGGGAACCATTGAAAGTGCTGGGGGAGATGTGTTTGGGCAGTCAGGCCAATCAGGATGAAGGCTCCCCCCACAGTGAAGGGCTTCAGCTCCTGGTCCTGCCTCTGAATGGGTTTGGTGGCCTGGATTAAAGCTAGAGGGCTGGCCACAAGAGAGCACTGGCCAAGGTCATCAGTGGACCTGGCCCTGCATTGTGCCAGGCGGTTAATGGGTGTGTTGGGATGGTTCTTAAAAGACGTCCCCGCAGGAAGCCTTTGTGTTGGCGTAATGAAGGGTTGAGGCTCTGATCTCCCTCTCTGCAGGTGCAGATGAAGGTCGTGGTGGAGGAGCTGCCCAATAAACTAGAGACAGTGCTGGCAGAGTCAGGCTCCAACTTCAGCGTGGGTCAGAGGCAGCTGCTATGTCTGGCCCGGGCCATCCTCCTCCAAAACAGAATCCTCATCATCGACGAGGCCACAGCCAACGTGGACCCCAGGTCAGAGAACAGTTACCTGATATTATGGCATACACCGATTTCTTCTTTATAATCTGACATCTTTTTAGCATTTGAAATTTCCTTGATAGCAATTAACTGATGGCAGGCAAGTTCCACACGTCACCTGCACAACACATATTTCAGTAAACTATGTAAAAAGGGAGACACAAAACCTTTTTTTTTAATTTGCTCCAGTCATTTCTTGAAAATGTAATTGAAAACCAATTTGTTTTGTAACCTTTTAATAGGCAATAACATAAGCTACTTGGTAGAGGCAACAATACACTTGGCCATGATACACAGATAGAGTATCCAGTACATAGATAATAAACAAAAATGTTGGGACACCATTCATTTGAAAGAGGGCGATATCAGTCCATAATACCTACGTTGTCCTTGTAACTCTATATCTACTCTCTTGTGTGTCCGCACATACCTCACTGATGATCGGCTATTGTTTGTGTTGAGTAAAATCCCTGCCCAAGGCTGTGGAGGAAGACTTTTTGTGCTTAGGTGTTGTGTTCTATCCCGCTTTAGAACTGATGGCCTCATCCAGCAGACAATCCGGGAAAAGTTTCAAGAGTGTACCGTCCTCACCATCGCTCACAGGCTCAACACTATCATCGACTGTGACAGAATACTGGTGAGTATAGGAAGTCGTAACTGAGTAGTTCTCGGTCTTACCTCAACACAGGTCTTTACAATGAATAATCATGTCAACATTGGCCTTTCTAAACTCCACTCACCCACCATATGTCGTACATTCACGATCAACACGAACTCTTTGACACCCCTTTCCTGTCTTTTCAATGGGCCAACAACACGTTCTCTATAGTTTCAATTAACGTGGCCGTTTTTGGAACAGCTGGGCTGTTTTCTCCCTCACAGCATTTCCTCTCATTGAACCTGCACTTGAGCCACTTGATCTTTGGCCCTTTCCTGCTACTGCCTGCAGAGGTGCCAATTAGTGCCGTTAGTGGCAGCGTTTGCTGAGGGTCTGTGGAGGGCAGAGCACGACCTGCTGGCAGCCCGGTCGCGGAGAGGACTCCAGCCAAATATCAAACAGCAGGGACCGTTTCACACCTGCACTTGTGTTAAACACTTACCGACAAGGACACATTTTCTCTGTCCATCATCTGACCAGGAGCAAGACTCAAGGCTACAGAGAAATTGTCCATAGACATTTATCCCACTACAAAACTTTTTGCTTTTGTAGACCGAAGTTATTCAATTTCTATGTCACTTCTATGTAATTTGCTAGCCCATTCCATATTAGTCAGCTGAGTTGTTAAAGGTATTGTAAATCTAAAATTCAAAGTTCACTAATATACTACCCCCCTCGACTGAAGACTAAGATTTGGGAGTAATTTGTTCCTCTTTTTCTTGTCCTTGTCAAAAATGTGTGTCGATGCTAATGTTCGTCTTCATCTTTGACCAAAATAAACTTAATAAATCTTTATATTTTACGTTTGTTTGTAGCGGAAGCTCCCAGTTTCTCAGCTCAAGGCTCCAAGCAAGATTTACGCTGATAGCCTGGTATCTTCTGCTACAAACAAGCTAAAAATAGAAAGACTTATTGAAGTTTTTTTTGGTCAAATATGAAGACATTTTAATGCTGTTTGCTACATTATCATGGGCACACATTTTTGACAAGGATATATAACTAAGTTGTGCGTATGCAACTCCAAAACACAAGCAATGAAAAGTTAAACGGTTGCATGTTTGATACCTACTTTAATTATAATTATGAGCTTTATGGGTCTCAAGATTTACATTCTTGGAAATAAGATTCATAAGATGGGAAAACACACTCACTCAAACACACACTCTTAACTAAAACATGATGCTTCAGTAAAGGTGATTAAAGTACCAAAAGCACTAGGACAGCACATATACAGTATCTGCCAATGACCAAATTCACATGACTGTATAACATCTCAGACAAAAGAATTAATAAAACAACTTCCATGATTCAACAACTGTCTTAGCTATTAGCAAAGCTAACTTAGCAAGGAAGCTAGTTCGCGCGCAGCCTTCGACCACCTTGGTCCTTTCTGTGGGAGGTTGTATGTTCTTGTGCTTCTTGGGGTTTACTCTCTTTAACCAATGGACTTAAATAAGTAGCACCTGACTGAGTAGAGTTGTCAGACACCTGATTAGTTCAACTATATGTGCTGACTGGTTGGATCCATAACCTGCACCATCTAGGCCGTTTGAGACCCCTCCAGTAGTTTACTCAACAGTCCAATTGATTAGTAAGTAAGTAATTGTGACTGATTTTCCTTAAGCTATTGATTGGTGCAACTTTATGTAGGGAGCTTGTTTTGGTTTACCTGACACAGGTTAATTGATGACTCGAACAGTTCCTTGGGTCGAGTAAATATCTGGGTGGTTGTATGTGTGGTTGTACCACATCACCTTTCCAGGGTGTCCCTTCTTCTCCCTCTTTGTTACAACTTACTAATGTCAGCATCCATTGATAATACATACTTTATATGTATTATAATTATACTCTGATGTCATCGGTTTTAGTTTTATGGTTGACTTCTTTATTTTACCTTCCACACAGACAGAATTTTTGAAAAGTCTTCCACCACTGCAGCTAATGCTGCCTCCCATCATCAATCTTAAGAAGAAGCTGACAGTAGTTCCATTAAAAGTCTATTAAGCAAGGATTAGGGGCAAACAAACTATCTTTGAACAAAGTGATTGAGCTAGTTAAAATTTGTCTGCAGTATAATTGCAGTTCTTTGCCAAACCCGTGAATTGGCACTATTCTTTGTTTGAGAAATGATGGTAATTTTCCCGAGAGCCTTAAAGGTGTGATTGTTGGATTTGAGCGAAGGACCACCTTAGAGCTGCTGGAGCACCAAGATAAATACACGGATGAATCCCTGATCTTTAGTCTGTCGGCGTCAGCACGCTAGACTTTCACCCTGCTAACAGGCGACACTCTTTGTCCGAGACCCTGTCGCGGAGAAGCAGGGGCGAGTGTTTGCTGTCAGCATGAGTCATGGAGAAAATGGATGGTCTGGAAGTTCACAGAGCTACTGTTTCTCGATGCATCACTCAGGGAAACAGCTGAATGTTAGCTTTTCCTCTAACACCTCTTCTTGTGATTGCAGGTTCTAGATGCGGGGAGGATTGAGGAATACGACGAACCGTATGCGCTCCTACAGAACCAAGATGGATTCTTCTATGAGATGGTCCAGCAGACGGGCAGAGCCGAGGCCGCCTCGCTCATAAACTCGGCAAAACAGGTAACCACGCCTCTCTTTGGACATGATGATGTCATCACTCCACTCTTGATTCCTGACAATGCAAAGACACTTGATTTCCATTTTAATTTCAGGCGCCCGCACATCAACACACTAACACCAAGTGAAATTGCCCCTTTGTAGATTTACATCCTACGATTTTATCTCTAAAGCTTCCAGTATAATCTTTTATTTCTCCTCGAATGTAATTTTGAGATCATTTGAAAGATGATTCTAGAAAAGCAGCTTTCTTTGCTGTGCTATCTATATTTAAAATATTCACTTTAACTTCATGGCGATTTGGGATAAACTTTCTATGGGGATTACTGTAATAGAGAACGTCCATATTTTTCCCTGTGAAATTCATTTGTGATGTATTTCCCCCCTCAGACACTGGGCTGATAAGAGGCGGCTATTCATTGTTCAATTCCATTTTGTGTGCATCTGTCTGGGACCTCAGATACCATATTGCAACTTCAAACAGGTCTTTGTGAAATAAGAAAAAGTGGGCATCATTTCATTTTCTTTCTGTCCCCCGCACAAATTTATCAGCGGAACTGTATCTCCTCCGCCAGAGGAGTGAAATGAGTAAAATACTGATTTCAAAGACTCTGCACACTGTGGTATTATTTGGCATCGTCTTACCCAGCACACTGGTGGATCGCTGCTGACAATGTCCAAGCCCTTACACTTCTCTTTCTTCATTGTCGCCCGCTGTCCTCGGATCAGATTACGGCAGCATCCATAACTGTCTAGCACCACTTATTAAATACTGCGGTGCTGCACATGTTGTGTGTCAAGTTTCTATAGTTGTCAGTCAAGTTTAAATACATTCAATAATCTGATATCAACCTTCTGCTCCTTTGTCACCCTTGAAAGAGAAACCTAGGCCAGGCGGTGAATCTCACACTGTGGCCTTTCTCCTGTTTTTTTTTTGGGTCCACAAGCTTCCAGTCGTCAGAATCTCTTCATATAAAAACGTCAACCTTTCACACTTGTGTGTAGACGTGATGTCAGATATCTGGAACGGCAACAAAAAACAAGTATATCACACCACAACAGCTTGTGAGATACATCCTGTTTGTATGGGAGAATCCTTTTTTCTGAATATGATTGTGACCCCAATCATGAGTAGCAGTTGTTTAAGCAGTCTTGCACAAACAAAGTTTTCATTAATCATGAGGTGTCCGGGGGGGGTCGACCTGTTTATAAGGGTGACATCATGTCCTTTTTTCAACCGAGATGTCCTTTTTTGAACCTTCATCTATTTAATTTATTCAATGTTCACGTTGTTTTGCATTTTGTCTCTCTGTATCTTACAGAAAATATGCTATTATTGACTTCATCTCGCTTTCACTTCTACTGTAAGAGTGGTGGTCTGACTATAAGGAAACGTTTGAGTAATCATGCCATCTGTTGATCTGGATCTCTTCATGATTTGTAAGATAATGTGGTGAAGACAATGTAAATTTGGGGAAAACCTCAAAAGAAATAGAATTGTTAGTGCCTTATGAACACAAAATTCTATGGCCAAAAACACAAGCTAACTTCTCTTAGCGAAGACAGAGAGTTTGTTCTGAATCATTCTCGCAGCTATTTATGTGGATGCCGAATTAAAAAAAAAAAAGCCAATTGAAACCTTTAATATATTGGCTGATGTGTGAAGCTGTATTTGTTAAAATTACTTGGCAAAATTTGAATAAAATACGATAATTTTCCATTACAAGTACCGGTATGTGGCGCACCTTCCTGTAGTCACGTTATTATTGAAAGAATGTCAAGGTAACTACCTTATCTCACAACATTAAAATAATAATAACAAGACTCAGAGGTTTAGAGGGTTCATGCACAATATTTCACAGGTTACGAGGTTCCTGCTCCCCATTCAAAGTAAACATTTTAGAAATATTACATTTCTTTTGACGAAACTCTGTGATTCAAATTTTTACTGCTACGCACGTTGTTAAATCAAAATTAACAGAGCGATGAAGCAAAGTGAATTTTAAGTAACCATTACTGTCCCTTAACAACATGTTTGCATCATCAGGAAGACTAATATCTCTCTCCAGATTATGTTTATGATTTAAATGACCAAACTGACACTATTCTTTTATTCATTCACTCATATAAACAACCTATAGGGGTTAGAATATCAACAAATCCTGTTTTTGTTCAGAAGTCTATTTTCCTTTGGATGCTGCGTTCATGAAGCTGAACAAGTCATGGTTCAACAGTCGACAAATCCCATTAGCCCTGCTCTGACTGGATCTGTCAAAAGACCAAACCTTTATCTGATGGCAGCTCAGATTAAATGTTTGTTCTCTGCGACATCACCTTACCGTTCTGCTTCCAGGTTTACATGAAGAAAAGGGAGCCGGCGGACATCGAGGACGTGTACATCATCCCCGAGACTTCATTGTGACAACAACGCTCCCGGTGAGATTCATTTTGAGCTACAATTTGGAATGTACTGGAGCTGAGAACGGAAGCTTTTCGCTCGTACTTTGTGGGCCTTTCTCTGTCAGTGTATTGATCACATGCTGATATGTGCGCGTCGGCCTCTGGGGGCACTTCAATCTTACATCGGTGCTCAAAACAGTGCAGATATTGACTGTGGTCATCCCGGTGCAATAAACTATATCTTGCTTAAATTATCATTTTAATGAGACTAGAGTCAACAACGAGCTGACTCCAGGTGTACAGTTATTTTCAACGACATATCAACTGAATCAAGAAGTGATCATGTTTCTACCTCAGCTTTGTATTATTTTGATCAAAACAAACATGTTACTGGCTGTCAATCATACGTCTCACAGTTCATGTATTCCTGTTTAATTCCTTCATAATAAAATAACACTTGTCTCAGACTCTGATTTGTTTTTGAAGAACCCTCACACATGACTCACCAACAATTTCCCTCAGCCTTTACTCATCCTGTGTCTTAGCCTCAGGTCGGCGGTTCCGACCAGTTCTGAATGTTTTGACAAATTGGGTCGTGGTGGGGAAAATACAAAGTCATTGTGACGCAGAACCTGCGTACACACAAGGAAAATATTGGAAATTTTATTCAGCCTTTTCATTTGAAAATAGAGAAGGCAAAGGTCACAAAGTCTGATGAAATATTTCCTTTGACCATATTAATCTCATAAAAGGTCTATATATCCAAGAACAGAAAGCTCCAGTGAATCCAGTTATATGATCAGTGGTGCCTTGGTCTACGACTATTTCCTACTGAAATCATAACAGATGTTCCCTGGCTTTACAGGTGAATCAATGTGTTAGATGTATGTTAAAGGCAATTCACCTTTGGCATATCGAACCAACACAAATTAGTCTACTTAAGCGTTGAAAGTTCAGATGCTAACTTCTATTAAACCAGTCACATCAGCTGTCCTTTAACTCCACCTTCCCAAGTCGCTGCAAAGCTCCTCCAAGTGTAAGTACCATTTGGGACTGCTATTTTGGTCCTGGCACTACGTGATAACACGCAGAAAACTTTTTTTGGGGGGAACAGAACTTCAACAGAGCGATTGAAGGACACGTCCTACCACACATTCAATATTGATACTAATATAATTATTCTCCAAGCATCAGTCCATCTGGTCTGACGACACAACGTTACTTTCACCTCAACGGAACTTGTCCGGGCTACAAGTGACGATACCGCTGATTGGCTGAACCGTGTTTGACTAAAATAACACACTTGTACAATAACACAATTTAACATTCAAGTGACAGACAGGAATGACCAAATAAATAGATGTTTTAATTATAAAACATAAACTGTAGAAATGTCTTAATTTATCGTATGTTTAAAAAGTGACGTGGGACACGGTCCTTCCACAGACATATTCCATTGGGTTGAAAATCAAATGCGTCTTTTTGATAATATGAATGTTATTTTGTTGTACAAAGTGTTTTCTAATCGCTCATTTATAATTTCATTCACTCATAAAAAAGCTTTTAAAATGACTTTGTGGTCTTTGACGTCATGACGTAGGAAGTGCCCGGACCGAAATAGCAGGACGGACCGATATGGTACTCACACCGGCCCAACTCAATGCTACAGCTAACAAGGCTCTAGCTTCCTCACTCTCTTTTCAGTACTGGTTCTATAACGGAATCAGTTCAATAATTGTGACCAGAGTGAAAAGCAACTCAGAATTCATTCTTCTCCCTCAGGAAAAACCTTATCTAGAATACAGACATTCAACATTCCAAATTATACTGACACAGGACAAAATCGGTTGCAATAGAAACATGTAGAAAGCCAAAACATAACTTTTATTTGTGGAGCAAAAGGCACTTGGGTTGAACCAATGGGTTACTAGTGTAACATAATAATAGATAATTATATTTTCTTGTATGTATCTCTAGTATCTCTCCTCCAATTGGGCAACCCTTAACCATACGATCTGTTGATGAGATTCTTCCTCAGTCTGCTAACCGTGAAGCTTCCGTTATGGAGCACAACTACTTCCAAACATGAAAAAGAAACGTGTCGACATGCTAAATCGCAGTCATAATTTGAATCATTTACAACGTTAGTCGTGAAATATGATAATGTCGCCGCAATTAAAATGTAATTTTGTCATCAGCGGCTCAATTAGAAAAAAACAAATCTGCCTAAGCCGCCTTCCAAAGAGCAGAGCGGGTGATTACACACCCAGAGATGGTTGTCGGTAAACACCCCGCTCAAACACACCCGGATTTGAGCCATGAACTGTGGGGACAGCACTTCCTTTAGAAGCCGAGTGATTTACACAATTCATTAAAGCCAGTGAATCTTGAGCCAGCGTCATATTAAATGGTTACTTACTCTCAAATGGCCCCTCGGGAGCCGGATTGTTGGCTCGCAAATAGATTAAAGTTTACGTTGAAAAGAGAAATTGAATTCAGAGGTAATCAATAGCATAATGGGCCAGTGAGAGGAGCCGGCTGCCTGAAATGAAATTACCATATTTTTAATCTTAATTTTCCACTCTGTTTATCTGACAGTGTGGATGTGCAATCCAAACAGATAATGAGAGAGTGGGATATTGACAGTGGCTCCTCTGGAGTGCTTGTTTCAGTGATTAAACGCTGTGATCTGTGATTACTTTGTGTCGGGTGTCAGGCTGGTGGCCAGGGCCCGTGGAGACTCCGGCACGCGGCAGCTGGAACATCTCGGGTCTCCGAGGTGCTAATGCACCTGACGCAGCATTGACAGCATTCACAAGTGCTATCGGGGAGCACAGCAGCTGCCACAATAGGAATACTCGCAGCACTATCTGCATCAGAGTCAGCACAATATTTCCTCTGCCGTCCCCTCGATAACAGCAGAATGAGGACGACAAAGTTTGCACAATGAGCATTATTAAGCAGATATGTCCTCGTGTTATAATGCCATTTTTAAGAAGCTTCTGAATAGCAAACAGCCAAACATAGTGCTGATATAGCTTAAATACATACATGCGGAATAATACCTGGCCGTCCACAACAATGAGGTTTAATCCCAAAGTAATAAAATAAGAGTCAGCACTATGTGGCGCTGTGAATGAAACGACAAACAGTGGTCCGTCCACACTTTTAAGAGAGACGTGATATGTTGATTTAAGGGCATTGTTCGCTGGCGAGAGAATAATAAAGTCAAGATAAAGCCGGTAAAAGTGTGACGGCCGGGGGAATATCAAGACTGTTTATTTGATAGCAGAGACACAAACTTTCCGTTGTGCCAGCGATTCTTTTGTGATGGATACTCCTGTTTGACAAATGGAAACAAATTGCACGGCGGCGCATGTGAAAGGCGGTGAGTGTCAAACCTGAGAGACGATGAAGCCTCAGGTTTTTTTTTGTGGGCGACTCAGACCTGACTGATCCCGACATAAAGTACTTGTTGACGAGATGGAGAAAAGGAGAACAGGATTTCGACAGGCTGCGGTGAAATTAGGAGAATTGACTATGGCGGCTTTGTTCCCGGGCTGGCGACGTGGGGTGGGGGAACGGGGGGGAGATGGGGAGACTGGAGCGAGTCCCCAGAGACTTTGTGCTCTGTCTTTCTAAAGTGACTACAAAGTAAATGTGTGACAAGTTCCCAAGGCCTGACATGACTCCGAGAGGCGCTCAGAAAAACAAACAACAAATAGCGCCTTTTTAAGACACATTTGCTGACACTGGATGCAGTGTGTTAGAAATTTACTTTTCATGGTGTCAAAAATAGGCCCTCCATTCGGAACACGCCAATTTATTTAATATTACTTCACGCAAAAGTTAGACCTAGTTTCGCTTCTTGACAGGTACTGGAATCAAACATGTGAAAATGTCAAAGTTGGATAAGGAACTTTGACAAACTCTGGCGAGACTCAAGGATGCCAATTTTCTTTACAGCGATTGTGATTTCTCTCTGCTACTTTTGTGTTCGCCAGTCTGTACGTCAACTTTGGATTTCTTTTACCCTGTGCTACTCTTTTATCTTACAACAGTCATGACAACAAGGAAACTTCAGCATTCCCAAACTTTCTTTCCCCATAGAAATGCCTTAAACCTGCTCTTGTCCTCTGCCACCTATTTCTAGTTTACCTACTTGACTTTCCCCATAGATATTCCCAAACTTTTTTTCTTGTGTGTCTGCCTAGTACCACCTTGCTTAAGAAACATATAATCTAGGGATCGACACTTTCTGGACGATCTTTGTTTCTAACAACACTTTTTAAGTGAGTCTCTGGGGACCATTCAACACCCCTTTAGCCAAAACGTGTACCTGAAAGGGCAACTAATGGTAAAACCGAACTCTCCTGACTCACTGACATGTTTCAAATGTTGAAGTCTTCCTCTCCAAGATGCAGTAAGTCTCTCATCATGACCATTTTTTAACTTTTTACTTCATAATGTCCACCCCCGTCTGAAATCTTAGCGAACAAGAGGTTACGAGAGCAGAGTCCATTAGGACGTAATGATAGCTTCACTCCTCCTCCAGCCAGCTGTAATGACACTCCGCTTTGTTTATGCAACAAGTCCTTTGGAGGTGGAGACTCCCTGGAATGACAATGCGTGGCGACAAACTAAGATGCTTGACAAATCCCAGCGAAGTGTGTGTGGTTATGGTACATGGTTTTAATCACATTTTCTAATGTAAATATTTCTATGAAAAGAGAGTTTTGTACAAATAGACAAATACTGATGAGTACAATAGAGTCCAAGATCTATTTAAGACTCACTTAAATCAACACATTAGTTGCTCTTAAAGGTTATACAATGTCATAAATGGCAAATAGTTCTTACTTATATAGCACTTTCTTTGCTCTAAACACTCAAAGCTCTTACTAAGTGAGCCACACAATCCCACAATAATTGATCAGGGGCATACAAGGTTAAGTGTCTTGCTCAGGGACACAACAACAGCTGTGGATTGGAACCACAGTTTCTTAACAACTAGCCGACCACTATACCTTCTGAGCTAACATGCAGGAACAAAAAACATTTTCAGTAGATCCTGGAGCATGACTGTGATGTCCGTGGGTCATTTGCTGCCCATTATTATGAAGAGGAATATTATGTCTTAAATGTATCATTAAACATCCATTGAAAAAAATAGGACTAATGTTTATAGTCTTTGTCAAAAGAAAAGGAGGGAGGAAGGATTACATCATTGTTCCTAAATAGTGGTTTTCAGGACCAGGATTTAGTTACTAAAGAAACTGCCTGATACCGAACTTGTAGAAATATGACACATTTTTTCACTCAAAATGTTAATTTTAGTGCAAAAATAGAGTAAAAGACAAGATATATAAGAGTCAAGACTACGATAGACGGTGAAACATGCCTGGCTAAATCTAAAGATAATATATTGAGCTTAAATCTGACATGACAAGAGACCACACATTATTTCTTAAATCCCAAACACGACTGCAAAACCCTCAATCTAAAATGTCTGGTTGAATCATGTGGCCTCGGCGTTTGAGGGACAGTCAGGGAATCGCCTGATGCTGCAAACAGTTATTACCCCTGATGACTCCACGGGGAGCAGGTTCGTCACGAGTCTGAATCACGTTTACTTTTCCTAATCCACTGCCAGGTCGGGTCGAGTCAAAGCTTGGTCATCATCTCTTGTGTACTTCAGCTTAACTCAATAACCAGGGGGAAAATCTTCCCAGCCGTGTTATTTAATGTGCCCTGCGAGTGCATCAAACATGTACTGTAGTCAGTTCAGGATTAGGCTTAAACCTTGCGTCTTCTCAGGGTCAAAGTGACCCGATGGCCTGAAAACAAATGTGTTTGAGGTATCCCTTTTGTTTTCCCTGGGTAAAAGTCAAAATTAGTTTTCGGGGTCACCTTCCCCCCAAGATAACACAAGGGTTAATACTCATTTATTCAATTTTTCAAATGGTCAGGGTGCTTTTTCGGTTTCTACACATTATAATGAAATGTTTTTTTTTTTTAAATGCAGTTGACGTTTGTTTTTCATTCTTTTCTATTTTAGCTGTTTTTATTTCAAAATTGGTTTGTGAATATAATTCCCCCACCCTGAACTACTTTCATGTTATATGAAGGTACAATTCCCTAATCTGTAATTTTGACTTTCCACTTCCTTTGGACCTCCCGGCAGATTGACCTACCATTTTTTTTATATTCGATCGGAGATATGGCGGGAAGTTGATTTGTAGTTTAAAACCAATGACCACTTAGATGAAAGAACATGATTACGAACTAATAACTAAGTCGTGATACTTTCTTTCAAGGTTTTGTTCTCGCAGTATTTGATTGCTTTTAAAAAAAAAAAAAAAAAATTCTTTAGACTTAGATTGTATCATTTTGTTCTTTCTCTTTGTTTCCTGTTTGTTCTTGTTCTTATTATTATTTTTTTAATGAATAATTGCTGTATTGCTGTGTCTAATTGGAAAAAAACAATTTCCCGAAGGCGACCTCCTGAGGGATCAATAAAGTTCTACCTAACCTAACCTAACCTAAAAACCAGGATCTCCATCTTGAGTTCATGAAGTGTGTCATTAGTACTAGAGTTGTGTACTAGTCTGTCGATCTATTGGGTATAAATGTTTGGAAGTTGTTTAAATTAAATCTGAATTAAAGTGGTCAATGGTCTCTGGAACAAATTTGGCTTACACTATAGTGGCTCTTTGTGTGTCCTCCAAATCCTCTGCATGTTCTATCCTTGTTGATTCCTTAACTAAGGATAAGAAGACATAGCCAATAGTGAGGGTGTTATCACATCAATAAATGAGGGTTATTGCATTTATATTGATGCCACCCACTTGTGTGTGCGCACAAGTGTGCGTCCACTCCAACTTTTCTAACTTCATCCCCTGGAGAGTTTGATGGAATTTAAAATGTATGACATATTTTAACTGGCGCTGCACTCCAGTTGGTGGTAAACTGGCTCAAATGCACTTCAAAGTTCAATCTGGCCGGGGGGGCTTTTATCCCCGGCCATGAGAGCGGTTGATGTTCTGTGCATGTAAACGTGGAGCTCCGGGTAAAGGTGGAGGACAGCTTGTGTCCCCCATTATTGTCTGCTCGCATTTACGCGGGTCCAAGGGCCAACTGTGTCTTTTGGGGTTACTTTCTCATCATTTCTCCTAATGTAGAGACCCACAGGGTTGGTGGCAAGCGCACAATGCGTCTGTTGTATGGTTACTGTCAGCTCTCTCAAATAAGGCTTCCTGTTCATTAGACTTCTTTTCACCTCTGCACAATACGCCGGCTTTGCAGCAATAGCGGGTCGACGCCCATCTCTTCAATGCCGTGTGAATAGTTCTAAATAGTGTTTATGCAAGCCATTGTTGTCTATTGTGCGCTCGCTCTTAATGCACAGCCTGCTTTTGTAGCCGTGGATACATTATCTCGCCCATGTGGCTTAAGATGCGAGCCAGGCAGCGTCGCTGGAAAACACTTTAAAAAAAAGTGAACTTACACAGATAAAGAGGAGGGTGATTGTTAGCTTCATGTTACTTCCATCACTAAACACTTAGTGCGGCTCCTGCCTGTACTCATGCGACCCTCATGAGATCAGGGTGATAAGGACAATGTATTTCTGACAGTTTGTTTTCAAATATTTGAAACACAATGTTTTGTACTTTGTATTATTCAACAGCATTCTAATAACATTTATTTAAAAAATACTTTTCACCCATTCAACAGTACTGTTGCAGTTTTAACATGTTCATCAATTTATGATTATCTTGGACAAGATTTTTTTTTTCTAAGATTCACATTAGGTAGGCAAGTATGACCTGCAAAAATATCAGCCCAACATACACTATCAATATGACTTTTTGCTGTGACCCAGTTATTTTTTTCTGATAAAAACTACTCACCTTTACATATCTTTGGTTCACATCAGGGGTCTCAAACTTGTGTCCTGTGGGCTATTTGAAGCCTGTGAGATTCGTTCTTTAGCCCATAACATTTGATGTAAGAGTTTTTATGAGTGTTGGCCGAGCGAGGGACTCCATCTTTGCACAATGTCAAATTGTCAAGGTAAATATAGACCATTAGATCTTATGTTAGCATTTGTATAGCTCTGACTATATAGTTAAGATGGAACGGATAAAAAAACTTAAATAGATAAACATTTCTGCAAAGTTAAACCATACAGAATTGCACAGAACATTTAAGAAAGTAAGTAAGTAAGTAAAGGTTATTTTTAAAGTGCCTTTCTAGACCAGGGTCACAAAGCGCTTAAACAATCAAAACAATACACACCAAAAATACACACAATAGAGGTATAATAATAATAATATAATAAAGGCAAAGACACATAAGACAAACACAGGAGTCCCAGAAAATCCGGGAAAAGCCTGAACAAATAAGAATGTCTTAAGATTTTTCTTGAAGCAACACCCTGGAAGGATTTCTCTCCTCTGGTCTGGAAGCGTGTTCAGGAACCATCAGTAGATTCTGATCCACAGACCTCAGAGCCCGAGCTGGGGTGTAAGGCTGGATCAGATCAGTGATGTAAGGAGGAGCCTGACCATGAATATCTCTGAAAGTAAGAACCAGAATTTTAAAATTGATCCTGAAAGAAACTGGAAGCCAGTGAAGAGTTTTAAGGATTGGGGAAATGTGAGTTCTTCTACTAGATCGGGTCAGAATTCCTGCGGCAGAGTTTTGTATTAACTGCAGGCGAGACAGCTGCTTCAATTAACAAAGAGATATAAATCCAATAATGCAGACACTGCTGAGAGAACCCCCCAAATCTAGCCAGTTAAATATAAGACCCTTGATTTACATTCAGACCCTTAATAAAATTAAAGAAAAAGTAAAGACATTTGAAATTGAAAATGAATGAACCAACTAATGTTTCTACATCATTTAGAATACACAACTAACTTTTGTTTCAATTTCATTTCTTTTCGACAACAGAATCTAAATCCGTCAGTGTGCGTTCAAGCTGTGAGATGTTATTCTTCAGAATATAAATCAGATTGACTTCCCGGCTGATAAGCTGGTTTGCGTTGCAGTTCCAAGAATGAAAACTTTACAATGTAGAAGATAATGTCAAACGTGTCATCTCAAAAGGTAAAGTCTGTGTGAGTTAGTTTTGTTACAATTATTTTTTTAAACTAAACATAAACAGGAAGTAACTTAAATTTAATGAACTCACATTTCCCCATTCCTTTGTAACATTTTAAGACAACTTTCTTCCAACCATTTCCATTAACACCAGATGAACCCGAGTCACCTGCCACTATCTAAACTTTCATCCGCTGTAGCACTGTTTTTACACATATTCCATTTTATTTTCTATTTTAATTTTATTTTCATTCTATATTCAGTGTGAACAAACAATTCCTGAAGGAGTCACTAACAGCCCGGAGAAAAATTCAGAGTGTATTGTCAATAAATAGTTCTGGGCTCACAGGGTTTCAGCGTTCCCTCGGTGAGCGTTGGTTACTTTCAAGTGTTGTCAAGACACACTCAACAAATAAAATCTAAAGTTCCTGGCTTCTGTTTAAACTGTGTTTCCTCCTCGATAGTTTCATCTGAATTGTGGCATTCACATGAACCATCATGTTTATACAGTAGTTTTACTCTTGAGTCAGTCTCTATATCCTTGTCTTACTATGTACACTCTTGTCCCTAACTTAATAATAATTAAGTTAAATTGATCATTATTAGAAGGAGTCTTAACCCATCAGAAACCAGCGATTGTTAGAAACATTCTGTAGTTATCTCAAATCCAGGAATCATAAAACAACTTGGTATGGGTAGTTATGACAGGAAGTTCTGACAAAAAAACAAAAAATTTTGATTGATTGATTACCTAATGATTAAAAAAAAAAAAATCAGCCATTCATGAGCTGAACTCACCTGGAAAAAAATGTCTCACTCACAATTTATCCCCAAAATTGGAATCAAAACGTCACGCACCATTTTGGATACAGTACAAGTTTGACAACATCTAAATCCTTTGCGATACATTTTCTCTCTCAAAACATAAAGAATAGCAACATATTTAAATTTTGATTGTTTTTATTTCAATAATCATAGGAATGTTGTATGCTGTGTTTTAAAAAGTTGCATTTTTTATTTTCTTTCTAGTTCTGGATGGACTTGGGTATGTGAGTAAAAGCTATAAGTGGATTAAAAAACCTTTTTTTTTAAGCCAAATGATCATCTTAAACACTAAAGAAAGACATATTTCTTCTCTTCTTCTCCCTTTACCCTCCCAGCTGGTCACAGCAGGAGGCCATTATCATTGAGTCTGGTTCTGCCCGAGGTTTCTGCCTTCTAAAAAGGAAGTTTTTCCTCGCCACTGTTGGGAACTGTTTTTCTTTTCTCCACTATTGTAAAGTGTCTTGCGATAACTTTGTTATGATTTAAGACTTAATATAAACAATGACCAAAAGTTTCCTTGACAAAACCTGTTTTAACATGATGCTATTTCTCCATCACCTATCAGGACGACGTTCACCCGGGCGCCGAAGAAGCACGATGTCCTGAAACGCAAGGCAAACGATGACTTCATTGTTTTCCTCATAAAAAGTCGTGTCAACAACACCAGCCTGAAAGCGGAGAGAGCTGCGACGCGCCGCCTGCCGTAGCCTTCATGTGTTTGTATCATTGTTCTCCCGGCCGTACACATCACCTCCAGAGAGTAACTGATAGGCCTCACCATTCACCGCTCGGATAGATGCACAAAAGCCCAAGATATGTGCGGCGCAGATTACATTATCCTCCTTTCAAAAGCATTCACAGTCAAGTATGAAGAGCAGGGAAGAGAGATGCTTTTAATGCAGGCCAATGATTACAGGGGAGAGATGTAACTGATATTTGGTCCATTATTGTTCGCCGTGTTTGACCTCCTGAAGCATTCCTGCAGACGCCAATTAAAAATGAATTCAGGGACTCCTCCAGGTGAAGATCCCAAGTTTTCGCAGCAACACTAAAAACGTTTGATTAACTCTTCTGATTCGGCTTTTGTCTCTGATTGCCACATCCTCACGTTTGACCTCCATTAGCCTGCCAGGTGCGTCTCACATTTCCTTTAATAACTCCTCTCGTGAGGTGATTCACCGCCAGAAACTCTTCTCCTCCAAGCACTTTTTCCCCTTTGTGTCTCAACGGCGCTGTTGACTTCCACCACTGCCGGCTGATATTTTCATTAACCA
Source organism: Callionymus lyra (assembly GCF_982586985.1). Taxonomy (NCBI): domain Eukaryota; kingdom Metazoa; phylum Chordata; class Actinopteri; order Syngnathiformes; family Callionymidae; genus Callionymus; species Callionymus lyra. The sequence goes on from NC_141829.1 coordinate 23,444,706, forward strand.
TCGTCTTATCAAATAATGAAATAAAGATTTCTTCTTTTTTTTTTTTTAGCTATTCCTCTCATGACTCTAAAGAGTTCAAGTGCACTCTCTCCGCCGGTTAATTACAGAGCGCGGAGGCTCATACTAATGCTGCTTTCATGAGACAATAAACTCGTCGTCATTGTGTCCTTCTGCAAGCCCTCTTAATTAATAACAGAAAACACAAACCACAGTTAATTGAAATTTGAACAGCCAGTTGTGTATTATGAAACAATGGCTGTTTGTTTTGTCGGGGAACAACTGTAATAACCGTATTTGGTTCATTGATTCGAAGAGGAAGAGAAACGATAAAAGAAAGTCAGAGCGGGGACGACAATATATACAACCTCCCGCATTGATCTGCATTAATATTCACACGACTTGGGATAATCACGGCGAGGTGTGCATGATTTGCGCCCATTGATTAAGTGACATTGGCTCGGCGGGTTATTAATATACTTTGCATTGATATTATTTTTGCATTAACATCAATTTTTTAGATGATGCAAAAGAGGAGCGTCTCCGCGGCTGGATGCTTTAATCAGACCCGGTCTGATACAAAATCTTTACAAATTTAATCAATCTCTATGGACAAGCTTTGCTTGGCAACTTTGAATAGCGCCATTTTAAAGAGCGCCCGTAACCCCGGTGTCACGCGAGCTGATGCGCTTTGCAAATTATAAATCAGATCCCCTTCAATTGACGGAGACCAATGTGTGTCTCACACTCGGAAACAAGGCTCGTTTTTTTATTTCCTATATTCTCAACAGTCTTTTGTCGCAATGGCCTAAAAACCTCAAAAACAAAATAAAAAAACAGATAAACAGTGGGCTGTCTTTATTGCTTTTATGCCGCCACATTCACGAGCCAAGAACATTTCTCAAGTTAACTCAATTCATGCTGGTCACACTCTGTCAAGCGGGATTTGCATCTGCATGTCCGATTAACAAATATGACATGTTCCTAAGATCAGGCTTCGAGCACTCCAACCACCCACCACGGCAATTAACTGTCAACTCAGCTAACAAGCGGAACACACATGCCTGACGCAAGCCAGTTGAATATCAAGCCTGCCTCGCTGACGTCTCCTTGTTTACCCCTCTGTGCTGCTGGAACACAAAACCAGTGCATTTCATTTCAATGTTGATGAAACGAAAGGAAGCAGATTTCACAGGTTTATATTGAAATAGGAAGCAACATTGAGGAAATGATTTTACTTTTATTTCCTCTTTGTTTGGGTCAAAACAGTTTTAAATGATCGTTCTAATTGTATTCGGTGGACTGTAAGTCCTGGAATATTTTTATGTAATGGATTTGTCTATTTCATAAGCTCAAAAATAATTCCAACTGTAGAAATAAGTGTTCCAATTTTGTTGTTGATGTCATTTACTTTTTTTTTTATATTCTTAATTGATCATGTATACCAGGAACATGAACAATTTCTACATAAAAAACAGCACAATTATTTATTTATTAAACTTATGATTACTACTCAAAGATGTGGACCATGGTGATAACCTAACAGGGGTGGTTAGTTCAGTTTTCCAAGGGGGCAAAGTGACTGTTGTTAGGGGCCGTCAAGAAAGAACAGATGAAAAAAAAGGGGAAAATATTTTTATTGATAGATGTCCTGTCCAGGGTGTCCCCTGGCTAACGCCCGAAGAAACTGGGATAGGCTCCAGCCCCTCCGCGACCCCCATTATGGATTAGGTGATAAAAGAAAATGAATTAATGAATATATTATTTCTATTCCATTTACATTGTTTCAAACCATTAACCCCTAAAAAAATATACCAAATAATTTAAATGTTATATTTCATTATTTCATTCTGTACTGCCACCAAAAAATGTACCATGTTGTGTCTACAACACTATAAATAAAAGTTTCTGATTCTGATTCTGAAATCACTTTTCTTTAAGGATGTTTTTTTTAACTATTCTTTTTTGTTTTACATTTATGAGAGGGATAAAAACAATGAAAAAAAGGACTGAAAAAGAAAACTCAATCCTAAAACAAAGAGTCACCTAGTTTTATATTGAACTAGTAATGGAAAATACAATAAACAGCCAATGAACTCATAAGGGCCACACAAGTTCAGTCATAAGGCTGCAGGTGGCCCCCGAGCCACTTTTGCCATGTCGCATTTAGCAATACGCATGTATAGCTTTTTTTCTTTTAGATCAGCCCTTTTTGAGCCAGAACATTATCGCTTGCAATACCCGAACAAAGTAAGAGCTGTTCCACTATTAACCATTTCCTAAATGGATTGATTATATAGTTAAGTGGACTTTTAAATCAACATTAAAGTCACTTTCTTATGCGATATTGTTAAGATATTTTTATACCTTGGATACAATGTGCCATCTTGCTTCTCCTGACCTGTCCACGAGTCTTTTCCGCCGGGATACAAGTGTCTTCTGTCATCTTGAGAAGGAGACGCCTGTCAGAAGAACCCAGAAGTGAGTACAGAGCTGTGAGAGATATTATCGAACATTAAATTGAACGAGTCTAGTGGTCAATCCACGAGCTAACCAATAGATGTCGCTAGATGTCACACACTGCAACTTGAAAAAACCATGTTGACAAACTCACTGTTGCTTTTAGTTAAATACTTTTATCCGTCGCAGCATCTTCTGTAGCGGATAAATCTCTAAATCCATTCATTAATAAAGCGATTGGCACCAAACTAAACAATCTCTCTGGCCGTCGGGGCGTAGCCAATATGGAGGTTAATCCATTCTAGTGTCTATATACTGTGCTGCTTATGGAGGCATATTTGCTTAGAGCAGCCAAGCAAATTATTACTTACTGCCCTGTAAGCTGATAACACAAATTAGATACCCATTAAAGTTGAACAATGTATAGAGAAACGAGAACAGATTGCAAGTGATACCTGAAGGGATGCTTAAGTCGGATGGCACTAAAATATGCCTCGTGCTGGCAAACTTCAAAAGTGGGGAGATGTTTATCCTTGGGATTGGAAGATGCATAATGGTAATCTCACACACACAGAGGCAGCTGCCAGGTGGAGGGGAGCACACTGCATGTTTATGAATAGAAATCATTACAGGGACCGAGGAGCACGGCGGCAGGGACCAGACACACACAACTTTTTTTTTTCTCTCTCCTGCGTTCAAGAGTTGCTAGAATGCTCGGTTGTTTAGAAATGAAAATGTGTTTGAAATGTCTGACGGTTTGATGTAAATGTGACAAAAACAAGGTCAATGTAGCCAGTTCCTATCCCGGGAGGGCAGGCATGTCCAATGTGTGGCCCGAGGTGCCATTTGCATCACTTGAGTGGAAATAATGCGGCTCATGGCATCCACTGTGTTATTCAAACACAGAATTTAAAATGTCAGAAAAATGTTTTATGAAAAACAAAATCCCACAGCAAGAAGTTAGGGGTTAATGCTTATTCCTAAGTACTTAAAATACTTACCTGTATTCATTTCTTAATGTTGATTTGAAATAGTAGGTATTTAATTCTGAATGTAATAACTCTTGTGGTAGGGTAAACTGTGTGGGGCCCCAGGACAGGTTATTCCTGATGATCCAACATGCATTTCTTACCTGAAAGAAGTGTTTTTTTAACCCAAAATTGTTTGGCATTTTCAGTCAATAATTTCTTAATAAGTTTTTGAAGCAGATGGTGTCATAGTCCTGTCTCTATGTTATCTTGGATTTACTTGATTCCCAGTTAATTTGTCCAGCACCTAGTGGAGGGTTATCGCATTTCTCTCGTATGAATGTTCCAAACTTTTCCAGCCATGACCTCGATGAATGAGAATCTATATAGACATAGTTAGAGAAAAGTAAAACATTAGCCTAAGCAGTTAATCTACATTCTAATGCTGAGATTTGAATGAGGCAGAAGATTAGCAGGTGAACGTGACCGGCAGAAAATGCATTGCTTTGGAATAAATAAAAATTCCATGAAGAACAAGAAGTCCAATTAAAAGTCCAAAGCAAGAGTCCAATATCTCCCAAAACCAAAATGTCCACCGGGAAAGAAAATGGAATAATAACAAGAAAAGAAACCAACAGCCCACGAAGAAAAATCCCCAAATCAAAGTCTAAGATGAGAATATCCAAACAAGACACGGGATAACAACTACCAGTACGAGTGCAGGAGTCAGGTGTTTAAAATAGGTTGAATTGCTGATGTGCCATTAGTCAAAACATGGTAAAAAAAAAACCAACAGGAAGTGAGGGAACAAATTAAAACCAATAAATTAGTGGGTCATGACACACAAGCTTTGATGTAAAAACCAAAGTCAATTATTGCAGATAAAGTGATTTTTTTTAACTGAGGGCGGAGTTACATGCATCTTATCCTAGCTACACCGGAAGAGAGTTAAGGACACCCTGGAAAGGTCACCGGTCAAAAACCCCTACATTGATCCAAACAGACAGCTAAAGACGTAAAAACAGGTTTGAGCGGAGAGGAAGTGCTTCTGGGCTGTTTTTGGGAACCCCTCAATAAAACTACCCTTCAATGTTGTCTTAAAGCCCCTTTTTACCCCTTTTCCCAGCTCCTCTGGCCGGCTGATAGGGATTCATCCGAGAAAAAACTCCCCTTTTGTCCGCCGGAGCGCGGAGTCAGCAGTTATTCTTCAGCTGACTACTTTCAATGCCTAGTGGTGAAAGAGATGAAGCCCAAACACAATGGCAAATTAAGGGTACAAAAACACTGGCCATTGTCCCATTGTCGGGGGTCACAAATCATCAAGTAAAAGCAACACAGCGTGGTTGAAACGTATTTGCATCCATCCCTTTCCCCCCCCTCCTTCCCCTCGCCTCTCTTTATATTCATTAGATTCATTACAGGCCACAAAGGACTGCCAACAAAACAGCTTGTGATTTTGAGTTGAATTCATCCCCCTCTGAGGCCTGCAGGGAAATTAAAGTAGGTGACTATCGCAGGAGGGGGAGCGGGTTTGACACATCTGAAGTGCTCAGTGATGCTAATAGCCAAGCGTATCCAAAATACACAGGAGCTGACCTCAAACAGATTGTGGGGGTTTAAAATCATTAGTTTGCAAATGAAGCAAAAGTACATTGGTTCTTTGGTGAAATCAACCCACTCGCCACCTTTGATTAGTGTTTGTCAACTCCCCTTTTCTCGCCAGACTCCCCCGCCCACTTAGACTCCCCAAATTAATAAAGGAGACACAGCAGCACTCTGAGTGAAGCGCTTGTATCTCCAGCACCTGTTAGACAAATGCACTTAAGGCAGGAATCAAATCACAGGCATGTTTAAATTGGTGTAAAATCTTCATTTAGCTGATGTCCCCGGGGCCTGCTTATTACTTGAGATTTATATAGCATTAGTTCTGCCTCGCAAATGTGGCGCTCTATTCCACCTCAATATGAAGAGGCTTGATAAAAAAGCTACAACAGATCCTTCGCACGGAGGGAAAAAAAACTAAACCTTTTAAAGATTCATTAATTTAACTTGTGGCACGCAGCTCCGACATGAGTTCTATCCTCGTGCCCTTGAGCCACGAGGATGGCGTAAGATGTCGCTTGTCGGCAAAGGTTAGCGCCGGTGTGAATTAAAATACCTGCTATGTTGAGTGCTCAAAGATGCAGATGTTCAGTTTTCTTTGCTTGACGGGCGAGTGTTTTTCTTCACGTTTGTCACAGCTAGCGTCACGACTCAAGGTAAACAACCACAAAAACGTTTTCATTTCTTTGAGTCGGTGTATGTCTTTGACTTGCTCGTCTGTTTTGTTCTCCGACCTTTTCACTGTGTTTACACTCCAAGAGTCGACAGTCCATTGATTTGTTGTTTACCGAGAGCAACTTGTGAAGTGAACCTTTCCTCGAGCTCTTTTTTTTACTCAAAAAAAACAAAAAACAAACATCCAATCTTCACTTGTAGGATGGTTGTACCTTAATACTCCTTTTATGTGCCTTTATATTTTAAGATTTTGTCAATAAAACATTAATATTTTCTTAAAAATAACACATGGCCATGATATACATATTTTAAATCAGTCCTATTATTATTTTACATACATGTGACAATTGGGAATTAAATTGACTTCAAAATGCAATAAACTGTATGAAATGTCTTGTTTTTTATTAAAAAATTATTTAGAAGCAAAACTTGTTGTGTATTTTTGTTGTGTTTTCATAGAATTGACTGGTAAATGTTTTATTGCTGACACTAACACCTGACCATATTTTAGTTGATTGATTCACTTTTTGTCTGTTTTTTTTCTAAATCATGTAACCAAATAAATATTATTTATAAACATTTTTGTCATAAACATTTTGATAAAGACACGCTTTTTAAATAGTCAACACAAAACACAAATGTAATTTAGCACCTTGGATATTATTAAATGTGTTTACAGAAACTGTAAACTAGTGAATTAACAGCAATTGATTAAAAGCAAAATTAAATTGTGCTTTCAAAATATTCAATAACCTTGTCAAACACAAAAGTCATTTTCACTTCCTCAAATAGCTGCAATTGTCTCTAGAAAAAGTGCTTGTGTGTGTGTGTGTGAGAGAGAAAAAGCGAGCGCGAGAACACACACGCCCACAGACTCCTCTCCGTCAGGGTGGTTTGCATTCGCGCTTTTGTGACATCTCCTTTTTGCAGATTGAATTTTAGAACGCGTCGCCTGAATTTCTACAGAACAATTTCTAAAAGTGCAAAGAATCATTTCAGATGAAAGTTGAAAACGCTTTTGTAAAATGGCCTCTTCCCTTCTCCCGAGGGGAGATAAACAATTTCCCATGCATATACGGCCGGGGCCTCCCTATCTATCAGGGAAATCAGGATGCGTCCCATACTGAGCCTATTGTAGTCCATTAAAAGAAATCCTTCCCTCTGGCAGCCGTTTTGCAGGTTTTCAAGTAGATAAATGCCTTCCGAGAGGGATAAGAATGCATTTCTACAAAACTGCATTAAAGAGTAATGTTTGTCAACTACAGCGATAAAAACTTCACAATTCTTTTTCCGGCCGCAGAATACATTAGGAGCGTGTGAAGCTGAGTCGGCTGCCTACAGGTAAGCGGCCCTCATTTTCAATCCGACAGCAATATGTGTGGACGGGGGCTGGTGTTGAACACAAGCCGTGGTCACTCTATATATGGAAATCTCTGTCTTCAGGAAATAAAATTAAAAAAAGGATGAGATTGGCACTTTAACCTCTGTGGCCCTGCGGAAATATGTTTTAGTCGGATACATTATACTCCTGCGAATTATTTATCGAGAAGATACAAGCTTGATATTTGACAGAAATAATGAGATGTTGAGGTGGCAGCTGGAAAGGTTCTGGCTCAGTGAGCAGCGTCTATGAATCGGGAAATGAAGTAAATACGGCGATCTGGGTCTCAGCGAGGAGCCCGGTGACCAGATTCAATCGGTGGTTGGATTGAGACTCCTTTGGATTCTTAAGATGAAAGAATTCTATTGTTAAGATTCAATGCATCTTCTAGGTCCAAATGGTCAGGTCTTTATCTATGACCGTACCATCAGTTAGGAACCAACTTCAGAAAATTAGGTGGCCCAGTAACTAAGAACTTGTAAAGCGCCTTTCTAGACCAGGGTCACAAAGCGCTTGAACAATCAAAAGCAATACACAGTTAAAAAAATACAGATTTAAAACTCTATAAGGCCAAGACATAAGAAAAAAGAAAAAGCCTGCACAAGTAAGAATGTCTTAAGATGCTTCTTGAAGGAGTCAGTAGATCCATCAAACACAGAGGGAGAGGAAAATCTTAGGAGAATAGCCTGGAAGGATTTCTCTCCTCTGGTCCGGACAATCAGTAGATTCTGATCCACAGACCTAAGAGCCCAAGCTGGGGTGTAAGACTGGATCAGATAACTAATGTAAGGAGGAGTCTGGCCATGAATAGCTCTGAAAGTAAGAACCAGAATTTTAAAATTGATCCTGAAAGAAACTGGCAGCCAGTGAAGAGTTTTAAGGATCTGGTAAATGTGAGTTCTTCTACTAGAGTTTTGTATTAACTGCAATCGAGACGGCTCTTTCTTTTTAAGGCAAGGTTCGATTGACAAATGTTTGAGCCCATATTTTTGCATAACATATTGCTAAAGGTCTTTTATCTTAAGGTTTTTATCTTTTTTCATATAGTCCTCAGTGGGAAAAATGTGGTCCATGGAGGAAATACCTTCTCCTAGCTAAAGAAATTCATTTATCTTGGGTTTTCTTTACTAGTGAGGGGAAGAGTAAGCATGAGATTGGCAGATTGCAGGTGAGATGAGGTTTCGGAATCTGTGAAGGTGAAGAAAGAGCTGAGCCAAAGGCAAAGCTCACAATTTGCTGGTCGATCTACGTTCTTGCTATAACTTCAAAAACTTGGTTGGTGAGTGAAAGAACAGAATCATGGATACAAGGGTCAAAATGAATCTCCTCTGCAAGGAGACTGAACTGCTCCTACACTGAAAGATAAGCTGTTGGAGGTGTATCTGGCTTAACAGGAAGTGTTCCATGCATTCTCTGGAGGAGACCTCGGAACCGAACACTTATGTTATATTTTCCATAATAGATTGAAAGAGAATCTAAAAAAAAAGTGTAAAGTTATTGAGCGCACACACCATTTGTGTCGCGAAACCAAAGTGCTCGTGTTGATTCAAGACCACAAACCCTTCAGCCGTCACCATTCACTAGCTTTGAATTCAGCTGGAGTACGGCACTCGTGAGATAACTGTTACTTGAGAGAACAAAACAGAGACAGGTTGTGTATCAGTGCCACACAGAGCTGACAGCGTCGGCCAACCATGACCTCTCTTTGTAGCCGTCCTCACTCGAAAGTTGTTTTCATAACTTTTGGAGTTTTATACGTGTACAGATTCTGCTGGTTTTTGTTTGGATGGATGATGGGTATTTAACGTTTTCTTCAGTGTAGATTTATAAAATATTGGGTGGAAAATAAGTTTTCTGTGAGGATAAGAGTATTTTGTTTAATTCAATAGAAGTTACCATGCAATGGAAAAATGGGGGACACCCTGGAAAGGTCACCAGTCAATCAAACGCACCTAACAGGCTCACTTGAGTTTTGTTATCCCATGACAATGAATTATGGTTACCTCTAACCCTTCTTGGTCCCTGAGCTCATCCTTATTGTTGTTTCTTCAAGATCAACTGACAATAAACATCAGTTTTACACTGTTGTAACAAAAGGTTGTTGTCAAATGAGCATAAAAATAGTGCCTGGATATAGTTCATGAAAGTTCATATCTCCTAACTATAGTGCTGCTTTCTCAACTTTCCTTTAATTATTTTATTTTTTGTATCAATTTAAATAAATCATAATTTAATTTCTATAGTAACTTATTTATAACAATATGTATGTACTGTATGGTGTTATACCGTATATTTTGGGCCTAATATTGTTGATCAAAAGCATCAAATATGACAATAAGTTTGTTATGTTTCCTCTGTACTTCCAAGAAGAAAATAAATCTCTTCCATCACACACTTCATTTATCTCTGCACCTGACTCCAGAGATGATGACAAGCTTTTAAACGAGCCGCAGTGTTTTTCTATTGTGCGTCCTCGTGCGCTTTTCAAAGCACATTAATTAACATGATACAAAAATAGGTGGAACGCAAAAAAGATGGCGGCCTCAAGTCGAGCCACGGGAATCCCATTGTTCTCCCTTATTGTAGCAAATTATTTAATTGGGTCTCTCCGATTGTGCCGAGACACAAGAAGAAACACAGGCCTTTGTCGGCTTCCGCACAAGCCACAATACGGTATCAAATTCAATTCTCATCAAAACGTCAGGCGGCTTTTTTTTTTCTTCCAGAACGCGCCGTGGCCTCGGAGATTAATGAAGATCTGCGGCAAGGCTAGTCTGAGATTTTTTTTTTTTTCCCAAATAAAAGGAGCCCTTTGCCAAGAACAAAGGGGGCCCTGCGAAGCAGCGGGATGTTCTGAACAGATGAAATAACTCAAAACAAAGTGCAGAGTTTGAGACGGGGTGAAGAGATGTGGGGGGATTTGGTCCAACTCATTCAGAAGACTTGGAACTCAGACTAGAAGCTCTTAAAAAAGATGTTCTTATCTTTAAACGTATGTTTGAACAAGTCAGCGGTGTCCAAACTATAAGAGCCATGTATAGTGAAGTGAAAACAATAGGGGGCATAATATGAACCCAAGATATTTAATCTCATTCAGAAGTTTAGAATAAAAGTTCCTATATTCATCTATTCAACACAAAAGGTCTAACTTCTTCATGGAAAGAGAAAATAATTTAGGAATTAACAATGACACTTAGCATTGCTTTACTTTGTTTTCCTTCCATTTGACTTGATAACTACTGTTATTTAAATCATTCCTTTTTTCAAATATTAAAAATGTCTCAGTTTGTAATGAACCCCTCAGGAAAATCTTCTCTCTAATTGCCTCCCAATATTTATTTGCTTCATAAACAGAGATTATTCAAAGAGTCAAAACTGTCCTTACTAGTGTCTGATTGGTTGTCACACATGTCATGTGATGTGGACTGTTGACCTGTGGATTATTTCTTCAATTGTGAACATTTGATTGACAGCTGTGACCCTTTGTTGTTCTTGAAAAAAAAACATCAGGATTTCGTAATACCTTCAAACCTTTTCAATCCATGATTTTTCATTTGGGGCCAGTGCACGGGGGCGTGTCACGTCCAATGAGGGCCGAATGAATTATCCCCGAGTGGATGGGACACATATGGAGCTGTCAGTATCCCACTGGTGGGCTCTCCGCGTCCAGCCGCTGTAATTGAAAGAAATGAGGCATGGAGCCGACACATTAGCAGTCTCCCCAGAGGTGGACCACACAGACACACATTTACAAACCAGTCCACACCTCTTGGTACGAAGCGCGCTGGCACGGAGCTCACTGTAAATGAGACAGGGTGTAAGATTGGGTGGGTCTTGCTCCGGGTTCAGGGAATAATGAGAAACTGCCCTGCAGTGAGTTAATCAGCTCATTGCTCTCCCTGCACTGCCGTTTATTTGTCGTTTATTTCCCGACACAGTGCCCCCGGGGGAGGCCTGTCTGCCGAGCGGCTCCTGCAGCTTCCCCGACTCCTGATTTGTGGATGCTGCTCGTGGGCCAGATTGCACCGGACAGTCATCAAAACTTATTCGCTCTGTGATTGGTTGAACTGCTCTTTGCTCCGGCCACTGCAGCAATTCTCTGTCAGTGCATTGATACGGATGGTGTTCGAATGATTTGCTCCGTCTGCTTGGACATCTACACCTTTCACAGAGATTGAAAAAACAACCGCACAACTTTAGGTTGTTTAAGTTTCTAGTGTTACTATTAAGATCATATGTGTCAAACTTTGAGATCGAATGGCTCTCTAGAATTCTTTATTTCTGCTTGTATGTACATGTTCTCTTCACAGTCAGTTGTAAATGAAGATAGATAGATAAAATATGGGAACTGAACATGATCATAACCCACTGGGATATCAAGAGACATTAGCCTTGATACTGAGAAAAATGATTTCTCAAAACCTTTTTGTTAACCTTTTTAAAGAGTTACTCACTTAACAAAACCTATTGGGCTGATTTAAATGCAATATTATTTCAGTAGTTTCCACCCTATTTAATTTTCAAGGACTAAGGTATCAACATATACAAATCTGAGTGAAAGCTCTGTTCAGATGAATGAATTTAACTACTTTTCTGAACTATTTTTATAATAAAATGCACCAAAAAGTCCTTTGTCTACTCACAAAAGGGTGTGAGCAGACTTTGAGAAAATAGAAACGGAACACAAGTATTTAAAAATACAGCTGTACATGTGAACTTATAGCCATACACTTATGATGAGGAATAAGGAATGTCAAGAGTGGGAAGAAGTCCGAACTGACATTGGATGTCAAGGCACATTAGCAAGGTCAAGAGTCGTGACCCACCACTAGGCAGGACCGGAACAGACTCTATCATAATTAAATCTTGTTTCCCATAACCACGCCCACTCCGCTGTGATTGGTCAGCGCATCAAGGTATGTCAATCCCGGAAGTCTCCACCTCCAAGGGACCCATATGTAAAGTAATAATTTCAAAACATGGTCATGATGAGGGACTTACTGCATCTTGGAGAGGAAAACTTCAACATTTGAAACAAGTGAGTGAGTCAGGGCAGTTGGGTTTTCACATAAGTTGCCCTTTGAATTAAAGTGACACCAAATTGTCCCAAAAAGCAATGTCTCAGAACCAACTTGCTGTCAATTGGAGTTTAGAACATAGTATAATTATGTAAATAGTTACACATTGAAGTAAAGTGCTGTAATAGTCATAGTTTTTTACTGGTATGCAGTTTTTATCTACATTTAAACAAAGAAACAATCATCTGCCATTGTTTTCTATCTGATGCTATATATACAAAAACACAAATATGCCATGACCTGCCATTTTGTTGTACGGGGTGAGCCAACATTTACATAAGGAAGGACACTACAATGTCCGTGAAAGATGAGTGTTTTCATTTCTAACCTTATCGCTCGTTAATATGGCCAAATATTGAAATCCGTTCTCAAGAACCATCGCATTAGAGACAATGGCGCTAGTCTATAAAGCCGACACAATGACACCTAAATATCCGAGATAAACTAAGATTATGGTAGGAATACTGCAGTGTCCTTGGTAAGTCATGTTTGTGCCTTATTTTTATTTCTTTGTCCCTCAAACACACAAACATGCTGACAAACACACCCTTCCAAGAGCCAATATATCCTGCAACCTTCAAACATATTGTGTGTTTTTGTTTAGTCCACAGTTGCATTGAGAGTGGAAGGCACTCCATTTTGGTCATTGTGCGAGGTTTTCATCCCTTTAGTGTGACACAAAAGCTGCTCTTTCCACCAAATGATCGGGCCCATCTTAAACGTTTACACAATGCACCGAGATTGAATTGGTCCACTGGCAAGGTCTTCTTTCTTTCAGCTCCTCATGAACAGAGGCTAGCGGAGTTTTAATGGCGCTTATTTTTTTTTACCATCACTGTGATCTTCCAGTGATCTTCCAGCATTTACTGTATTACCTAAACCATGATGCAAGGCCCATTTGTGTGGGAGAAGCATGCAAACTTATCAAGGCAATTGTGAAAAAACAGCTGAAAAAGAATAGAGGGCGCTCTCATAATGGAAACTGAAAGCTCCTCTTTCACTAAACAACCTTCCTTTTCTCTGCTTTCAGCTCACACTTCTCAGGGAGAAAATGAAATGCATTCATGCTTTTAATTTTGAGAGTGGCTCAAACAAAAAGGTAGAAGAGCTAAGGCCGGCCTACGTATGACTCAATATTTATAACCTTGCCCTGCATAATTCAGAAAAAAAGCTTGAGAAATGCATTCATTCTGTCTTTTGGTTCCATGTTGCTAAATTGATGTGTCCTGGTGTTCTGGAATAATTAAACTCAAGTGCTGGATTTTCCGTTGAATTGAGATGGGTAGTTGCTGATAGATCTTCTTCCTAATGTCCTCTTGAAACAGCCTTGTGTTTTGAAGTGTGTTTTTTTTCTTCCAAGTATGCTGTCGTGACAACAAACGGTGGTTTAAGCCCCAACCACAAACATGGCAACAGATTAAGAAGAAGGAACTGGTGTCATTACCTCTACCAAGGACGTTGTGTTATCATCCGTGCTTGTCTGTTGGAAATAAATAGTGAAAAATCCGAGATAATATTCAGTATTTAAAACTCAATCCAACAAAGGCTGGATGTTTTGAGTCAAAGTTGAACTGTTAGATTATTATTATTATTAAGAAGCTTACATTTTAATCAACACTTACTTAACTTGAACAGTGAGCTATTCAACATTAATGAAATAAAATTAAGAAAATACTTTTACCAACAACTTTCTTTTTGGTGTGAACAACAAATATTTGAGCAAAATATTTACAAAAAGGAAAAACACATATTTAACTTGTGTTGTTAATATATTAGCAATAGTTTCATTCAAAAACAAAATGAAAGTAGCACATAGCATAGACTAGAAACAATTTATTCTACTAGCATTAGCTGTAGCATCACTTCAACTTTGTTAGAATTGAATGTTTAAAAATGTTTATTAATTAATATTTTTTATCACTCATACATCTTTATAGTTTAGTACATTAAGCAACACGATTAGCAAAACACTGTAAGCAAAATGACATTTTCTAACATATTAGCATTGTCTTTAGCAACATTAAACTAAAAACTTAACCAAAACTCTTTTAAGCATTTTGTGAAGCAAAGTTTTTAAAATTCAAGCAAAAGATTCACTTTAAAGCTCCTGCGGGCCAAATACAACAACATGACGGGCCATATTTGGCTCCCGGGTCTGAGTTGAACGCATGTGATTTAAAAGTACTTTGAGCAGATGTTGATTATTTGACAAGGATGTTTGAATTTTTTATTCAATTATAAAGTAGGTGCTTCAGAACTACCCCCTAAAACTAGTCTCGAAATAAGACTTTTGACAATCACAAACACCTGATTTTTTTTGTGAATCAGCTCAATTCTTGACCGGAATTACAGTGAAATAATTTTCTTGGCAGAGGTATGCAGTCCCTCAGTGTTTTTTAAATAACACACTCAGGTACATGTGAGTGACCGAGCTATTCTCTTCTTCGTCTATTCATCGGATAAAAGGATGAGCCATAGAAGAAGTGAGGTCGAGCCTCCGTGGCAACATCCGTATTTACTGTGAGCTGTTTGTATAAGAACCAGTGAAAAACAATTTTTACAAATTCTTTCAATCATTTTCCGATGTATTTTCCTGGAATTCCAGGGTTAATGAATGTCTCGCTGTGAGGCAATAACCTCAACACGGCTGCTGCTTTCTTTTTGAATGCTGCTGTGATAATAGTCCTGAGATGAAGTCATGGTTTGCTTTTCCCTTACGATCTACATCTATTCGTCTTCGTCAGTCTCCTCAGAAACATGGGGACGAATGCGGTCGACATTATTCCTCTAGTCCTGTGTGTCCCCTTTGGTTTCCTCACATTTGCTTGGAACACAAGACATCCTGACCTGACTCTTCGGGCCACCTCGACAGGCATCGATTGGAGAAGCAAATTTTAAACCTAAAGCCTTTTTTGGAGAATTAGATTGTGGGTGCCTTGTGTTGTTCAAAAGTCCTTTTGCTGCCCATTATAATGAATGGGAAGCCAACATTAAAGCGCCTTTATTTTTCAAATGTGTCCAAACGTTTGTGATCCAATCCAATCTTGTTGTGGACCGAGACTAAAGTAAATCTAAGAGCTTTGTTCTTAAAGGATTAAATGTTCCTCCCAGATTGGAAGCACCGGAGTTCTACTACCTCAAAGTCATGTTTTCGAGTGATATAAGGATGGGATGAGGAAATTACTGAGCCAAAGCAAAGAGCTCTTCCTTTACTGGTTGATCTCCTTGAAAAGGTTTTTGTTGGTAGACGTCATGGTGATTATGATACTCTGTAATTCTGACATGAGCGGCTGTAACTATACTGAAAAGCGAAGTATATTTCACTGCCTCATTACGGTTTTGGTGTCATTTTCCCCAAATACTTCTTTTCATATTAAGTGCAAACATTCCCCATTTATTTATTAATATACTAATGACACCTTGCAGCTAGTGACAGAACGTAAGTCAGTAGTTACTATTGACAAAATGAAGTCCCAAATATAATAGTTGCAAAACAAAGTGTATTTATTTATAGACTTTATTTTATTACTTTTAGAAATATGCTATATTGTTTTACTTATTTCACGTCCATTCTTTAAACTGCCTGTTTCAAAAGTACCGGTATTGGATAAAACCTCCACGATAACCATCCCTGGAAGAGACTGGTTTAGCTAGTGGAGGTTTCTGGGAAGTCTGGGCTGGGACTGCTAGACCAAATCCAGATAAGCGGTGGAGGGTGGTGGACTATGTTCTTAAGTCTTCAATGTTAAGCTTCCCTGAAAGTAAAACATTTCTCACAGTGATGTTATTCCATCCTTATTGATACTTAATTGATATGTATCTGGATGATGAATGTACTCCACCTCGTACAAAGACTATTTTACTCCCCCTGTCAGCACCCTCCCACCCTTCCTTTCTTCATTTTGCTAACTGCTGCTCAAAGCCTCTCCGCTGACCAAGCATCGGCTTCCTCGTGCTGATAAATGGGCGTCTTTGAATTGATGGCGAGCTGGAGGAAAAAGAGATAATCCCAGATAATGTGGACACAGTTTTCATTTCTTGTCACCCAATTAAAGTGCAATTATCCCAAGTGCAGAAGAGGAGAAAAGTGAAAAGAATGGTCAAAGAATGGGAGAAGCGAGGCTCCCTGGGACACTCTCTAGTAGACACATTAGCCCAGATTTGCTCCGTCCTGATAAAAGAGGCCCATTTCTTATACTTGGCAGTGCACAGTGAGTGGCAGACCAGCTGCAACCAGGGACTTCAGAGAAGAATGCCTCGACAATGTCTGTGCCATGCCTCAAAGTGGCTGGGAAAAGGGGCGGGGGGATAACAATGTACACAGGTTGTCGCCATAGTGTGGCGTTGGTCTGGCGCTCCGTGAGTCTTTAGCTTCTGACAACAAGGTTTTATCCTTGAACAGCCCGTATAGGTTCTTCTGGTCCTTGTCATGCTAATGTTCGCTGAAACATTCCAATCAAAACAAAAGTGTATATTTTCTCAAACAGTTCATTGGTAAATATAAGAACAACTGGGATTCAAACCATCCACTCTTGTGGAGTGTATTTTTGGTAAGAGATTCCTGGACTTAAAAAGAGGTAAAAAAGGTTTCCTCTGTGGACTGTGGTCGAATTCCTTCTGGCACAAAATCTA
Source organism: Callionymus lyra (assembly GCF_982586985.1). Lineage (NCBI taxonomy): Eukaryota > Metazoa > Chordata > Actinopteri > Syngnathiformes > Callionymidae > Callionymus > Callionymus lyra. The sequence continues at coordinate 23,461,499 of NC_141829.1, forward strand.
AGAAGTAAATAAATGTCTTTTGTAATTACATTTGCTCTTCGTAATTATCACACCGGACCGTTTATGGATTAGCCGATTGATTTGACTTGACCTCTGCCTGAGCTTAATTTGGACTGAGAAGATTTTTTCCGGCTGATAGAGGCAAACAGCCCCAGCGGAGCGTTCACTCTTCCGCCCTGTCACTGCATCTTTAGTCGGAGTCTCACGGGGGTGATGATTTGACACTTTTCCATGCTGGGGAGCTCGCGGCTTCACGCGCACTCTCATTCCAGGCTTTAAGTCAAGATGCGCATTTGTTTAAGTTCTACGACGTGTCTAAAAATGAACAATGTCGAGATTGTCTTTTTTAGTTTAGTTAGTTAGATTTTAGATTTGCTTACCACACATTGTGAATCTTTGGAATAAAACAAAAACACTAACCCAACTTACCAACTTATCTCCATGTCCATCTGGTTGAAGAAGATTTTGGGATCACAAGTGAGGCTGCTCAATCGAAGAACTAGCTCAAAATAACAGAATGCTGGATTCCATATAACAAAGCAAACATTTTAACCACTGAAATAAATCGACTTTCACGTGTCTGTGGTTACAAAAGGTGTGCATTTACCATTGTTTTAAGAGAATCAGTAGATTTGTAAGCACTCTGAAATGCATGATTAGTCATAGTGACAATAGTAATATTGAGTTGAGATCAATAAGGTCATAGTTCATGAGTTGCATAAAACTATTAAACTGCAAATAAGCCATTTTCAACTGTTATTAAATTATTTTGAACTGTAATCAAACAGTTTCCAACTGTAATCTAAATAATTTCAACAGTCATCGCAACATTTTCAATGGTAATTTAACAATTTCCAACTATTCTTTAACAATTTTTAATTGTAATAAAAACAAATTCAACCGTTTCAACAAGATGCTTTGTTGGATTGAATAGCAGCAACCAAATTTTCTTCTGTTCTTATTTTCCTGCCTCTTCATCACACTTTTCTATTTCCCTAAACAGAAGACTTGTTGATGATTATGGTATGCTGAGTTTTTATTAAAGATTGAAAAATAGGTATAGGCTGTCTCAGTGCTTTTCAAACAGAAAGTGAATTACATAGTAATTTTTTTGCTTTATGTTTGCTAGAGTTGTTTTTTAATCCATGTATCTTAAGCTTGATGTTGCCAGAATAATATTTACATAAAATGTTAAACATCTCTATTAACTTGACGATTTTTTTCCTTTCTGTACTTAAAAAACCTCAATTTTTATTTTATTGAGTAAGCAACATCAACTTGCATAAGCTTAATCTGTTTGCTATACAAATCCATTAAAATCTATGATATATATATATATAAACTTATCCACTTCCAGCGAACGCAAAACATGCAAATACTCAGGTGATTGACGGGGGCGATTAGAGCCTCAGATCTGATTCTTTGGCGACATGTTCCTCGCTCCAGCAGCCCTCCCTACGCAGGTAAACACAGAAACTAAGCAGATTAGCTTCAATCAAATTAGAAATGCTGAAGATGTTTAACACCAGACTCTTTTTCTCCCCCCCCCCCCTCCTCATGCAACGGCATCCGTGTCGGTACAGAACCAGAGGCTGATAACACATGGCTGATTGTAGCGAGGTGTGGATACTCTGTCAGAACCAGATCAATACAGGAGCCCCGGCTCTGCATGAGTAATGGTTTGATTAGACACGAGCCGGGTTAGTGTGAATGTAGCTTCTCCACAGCTGTTCATCAAATAATAAAATAAGCAGTGACAGCCGTTCACTGACCGCTCAGTTAGTTACACATTTGCCCATTTTATGTTATTCAAAATAATAAACAATAATTAAGTCCATCTCTTGGATCAATTATTCTTATTTCTGGTGAGTTTTCCCCTCATTTCTATTGAGATATAGTTTGCTATTCAAGCCTTGTGTTATCTCAGGGTCAAGATGACCCGGAAGCCCAAAAACAAATGTAAGTAAGTAAGTAATTTTTATTGGTATATAGCTTTTCCAGACCAGGGTCACAAAGCGCTTAAACAATCAAAACAATACTCAATAAAGTATATACTTTAAAGGTCAAGATAAAACTGATAACACAACAGGAGTTCCAGAAAATCAAGGAAAAGCCTGAACAAATAAAAAAGTCTTAAGATGTTTCTTGAAGGAGTCAATAGACTCCATCAAGCCCAAAGAGATATTTTGTGTTGTCTCTGGGTCAAGGTGACGCATTGGATTTTTGTGCCTTCGGGTCACCTTGACCCTGTAATAACGAAAGGGTTAAAGTTGTTTAGGTGAATAACTAGTCCTTGATTGTGTTTATATAACTAGTACTATCTTTATTTTTTTACAAATAAGCATTTCATTTTCTTTCAGATTTTTCTTCGTGTAATTTTAACTGATTCTTTTTTTGTCTGAAATACACACATTTAATGTCTATTTATAAATACAGTCATTACAGTGACATGCAATACTGTGGATTACAACTTGTCGGGCATAGCCCATCATGCACGTTGTCTTACACATGCACAAATTAGTCACAAAATAATACTGACAGAACTCAGATAAAACGTATCACTATGGAAACACATTGAATTTTTTTTTCTTTTATTCTTAATCCTTGTGTTGTCTCTGGATCAAGGTGAATGACCTCCCTGGCTTCCAGAAATACATATTCAGTGGTTGAGGTTGTGCACCTTGACCCAGAGTCAACACAAGGGAGACCACAAACACATTTGTTTTCAGTCATTTGGGTTCACCTTGACCATGAGATCACACGTGTTAAACAAAACTTCTGGCACGTTTAAAGCACCGGCGCTGTTTCAAAAGTACAAGTTTGGCACCAGTTTTGGGTAAAAAATAGGTGATACAAATCCATTATTGTAACAGGCGTTGTCTGCGTTCTGTCTGTGTAGGAATCCAAGATCCTGAATATAAATTGTGCAAAACACTGTTCATTTATTCATCTTCTTCCGCTAATTGAATTCTCTGGTTCCTCCAACTCTGTGTCCTTCGTCTTCCCACCTCACTCAGGAGAAACTGAGCCACCATCGGCTTCTCTCTCTTCTCTCGATCATGTTGTTCAATCTTGAAGGAGTGAAACTAGAGAGAGAGAGAAAGAGAGAGAGAGAGGTGTCATTGTTCTGCAACAACGAGCCGGCTGCACTGTCATTTCACAAAGTGGGAGTTTTCCTCCTCAATGACACGGTTATTATCTTGGTCACTTAATCCTCCAGAATGAGATTGATTTCTCCTTCCAGGGCCACGTTTGAGTGCCGCTGTCGGGAGATGCTCTGGCCGTGAGAACCTCTCACCAACGCTGGTGCTGGACAGCTCCGGGAGGACTTAGTTATCACAGGAATGTCGGGATGCATTTTAAAACTTTGCATTTGGTCAGAGTGCCTGGTGGTGAAGTGGTATGTCTTCCTTGTGCTTTCTGGGGTGCTCCAGTTCCCTTCAATCTGTTCAGGGTGTCCCCTGCCTCTCGCCCTAGGCAGCTGGGATAGGCTTGAGCGCCTTGTGAGCCGGGAAAAAAGTGTTTCTAATTTTACTTAATGATTTGAAAGACTTGGATGATCTTTTAATTTTTTATTTATGATATAAGCTTTCTAATGAAAAGTAAAATAAGTTTTATTTGACATTTTAATCAGCAATTAAGTTTTATTCCCATTTAAATTGAAAAACAATTTGGCTTAACTGATTTAGTCAATTTATTTGTTTATTTTTTGATTAATGTCATTGTAAAGATACATAAACACAGAATTTGCTTTATTAGCATAGAAAGGGGGAAAAAGGTAATCAAAGAATAAACTAGTTAAAAAAGGAAAAGGAAGGACATTTAGACAAATGAAAATAAAACACCATGTTCTTACATTTTATAGTTTATATTTACTTTTATATTCCCTAAATGCATATGAGTCGAATTATGGACTTATAAATCGAGACATATTCAATCATGGTTCCTCTTCTTCTTGGGTTTATCCAGGTTAACATGTAAAAAACTTAAAAAATGACAAATAAATAAATGAAATATACATTGAATCACAAAAGACCATGAATAAAAAGTTTAAAAAAAATGAGATAATGAAGTGTCTTCTTTAAAAAACACTTCAGTAGCAACATAAGTGGAGATTAACTAACTCTCAGTTTTTCTTTGACTCAGAAACTGTGAATTATGACACTTTTGGGCTTGATTTCAATCCAACCCGACATTAAATTCCTCGGTGAGAAGACTTCGACAAAACCTCGACCTCTACTATCAACTTCTCACCTTATCTCCATTCAGCCAGATATGAACATTAATTCTTTTGACTGGATTCGCTGTGCTTTCATGCCGGGATCTATAGAGTTGGTTAATAAGTTGGGGGCGCACTTTTCATTCGAGTGTCTGATGCTGTGTACAGTATTAAGGTTGAACAAGTCACTCTTTCACTCCCGAAGGACGATGGCGCTCTCTGAAAGCGCACATAGCATGTAGCAGTGCTGCCACGGGTTCAAGGAGATTGGATCACTTTTTGTTTGCGGCGCAGCCTCCATTGAGCCTCCGAATAAAGCCGGGGAGACGTGGCGGGGACTGAGAGAGAGCAGTCTTTGTGGGGTTGAGGCAAAAGGGGAGGATGAAAAATTGCCCTGATGCATCAGTTTTTCTCTGATCCCGACTATAAATGTATCAGAGAGATGAGCTATCTGTGCAGGTTGCGCCACAAGCAGGCCCTTTCTTCCCTCCGTCCCTGTGATGAGTTAGCAAGACCGGCGGTGATAAAGCCGGTGGATGGGCCGCTATCAGGTGGCAGTTTGGGTAATTACAACTCTCTATTTGGGAGCTTTGCGGCGATGCTGTGGCGATAAGAGGGAAATAATGAGGAAGAAAGGCTGGTGATAATGTATCTGCTAAACGGTTCAAACGCGTCCACCATGGGAAAAGTCATCCCGGCGCCCCGGAGGGAGAAGAAGACCATGTAGATCTGCGGAAAGGTTTAAGCTGAACATACAACCAGAGGGGCCTAACGGCAATCAGGTCACTAATCTGACTTCTCTCACACAGGATAGACAATTTATTATGAACCTGGAAGTCCTGTTTTGTTTGGCCCTCAGGAGGTGGAGGGCAAGATTACATATAAACTCTAAATTACCCTTTATCCAGGTAAAAGAAACCTGGGCTTCCATTTTTCAGTTTCGTCGTTGAACATCTTCCTCAGATACCTGGATTGAGCTTGCGTTGCTACTGGTGGAGAGTCTTCTTGTTTTGACACTTTTAAAACATCCCACCAGAACGTCTGGCTTGTCTGACTCATATAAAAAACACCAGCTGAACTAGGAGGACTTAAAAGTCTGAAATTTATTTTTCATTTTTTGATACCTCTTCTACGGTAATCAAGTACTTCAAATACCAAATTAGCTGTCTTGAATTGGAAGAACATCAGCATGTTAACCAAATAAAATCATTATATTAAGACCCAATTCAGGACTTAGCTGAGCCAAAGTTATGAATTTTGGTTAATGTACAACGGAAGTCATTTTAGCAGAGTGGTTAGAGGGGGAGATTTAAATAGCAGAGACGACAGTGACGTTGTCGCTTCCGTAATAGGATCCCCTTTACAAGGCAGCCTACATCTGAAGAAAATTACAAAATAAAAATTCAGAATAAGAGATTAAAGAAAATTTAAAAAAGTTAAAATGGCATCTCTAGCTAGAACATTATCAGCTTTGTTTTGAACAGCTGTTCAGAACAATGGAAAATAGCATAGAGACCGCCATCTAGTGATAATAATGACACTGCTTCATGAAGCTTCATTAGACCATCACTAGTTATTTTTACATGACCATGTTTATACGACCAACTATTTAGCCTTGATGATCTGTGTCCTGAGGTGAATATTGTGTAGGTTTCTTGTTGCAGAGAGTTTGAATGATGTTTGTTTTTTTTGTTAGTTTGAAAGTTTTGTGTGTGGAGCGTATGGCTTGATGCTGTTGAGTCCAAAAGCGTTTATTCTTCTTTGGAGATTAAAAAAACGATGCTTCAAGTGTCGAAATTCTTTGAGCAGTGATATCAGGACTATTGTCCACGCTGTTGCCATGACGACATGAGTGATACATACGACTAAGGCGCAGAGCCTTTCGTCGTATAGTCGAAATTAGGAGCACCAGCAAATGACCAAAAAAAAAGTAATGTTTCCCTGTCATAAGATTCATTTTTTTAGGGAAGCACTCCCCTATAATATTGACATCCATTTTTGTATTCTTATTGTTTATTTAATTTTGAACAGTAATGACTCATAAGGAAGAACTCTTTATTTATCTATTATTTTAACGATGCTTCTCACTATTTAACTTTTCTATATGTATGGTGTAAAGGTTTAGCTAGCAACCCAGTACTGTAGGCTAATAAATTACCAGGCAGGAGGTTCACAAAAGATGGTTTAATTATCACAAGAAACAAGATGAAGATTACAAACAAAACGTCCACAAGATGGTGTCAAGAAAGTTCAGAGTCCAAATCTCAGTCCAACAGAAGTCCAAACTAGGCAAACAACACAAAAGGAAAAAAAATACCACCAAAGCTCAACACAAAAAACAGCCTAGAGGTTAACGTCCAAAATGCAAAGTAGGTTCACTAAACTAACAACTGGGAGCTTTACCGAAGGTCTAGAGAAAATGTGCTGACGTCGGTAGTCGACAGCCGTTGACTTGCCAAACACCGCGATCATCGACTGTCAAGAGAGCAAACGAAAACGCAGGAGACCCAGAAAAATACGAACCCCAGGAAGGTGAACGTGACCAACAAACCTCTTCACAGTCAGAAACTGTTTTTTCATATGAAGTTCTGACCTTCTCAAAATGTGCTTATAGAAGCTGCTACTGAATGGAGCTCTACCCCAAGTCCATGCTGAGTGACAAAGCTCACGACTTTATTGCACCAGCTCATAAGGAAAACGTAAGCTATTAGAATTCATATTATCTGGGAAATTTAGGGAGACAGAGGTTTAATTCCAATTTTATATCATCACAAATTTCTCCACAGGAGGCGGGTTGACGTTTAAAAAACAGAGTGGTTGTTGGATTCTATTTTATTCGCCCTTCAGGAGGTGGATCTCATCAGGAGCCTGAGTTCACATGAAGCAATTTGACAGGCGGTGTAGCTCGAGGACAATACTGTTATCAGTCCACCTACCCAAATGTTTCTTGTGTCTCCCCCCCCACCCCCCACCACCAAGTTTGTCAGCTCCGGTCCCTGAAGATTGAGCTGACAATTGCTCCTCTTTCGCCATCCCCGACTTTGGCTATTTGCCTGAACCCCAATCTTCAACACACACACACCCACAACGCTCGTGTTTTGCACGCTTGTTGTGCCGGATGATGCCTCACTGAGGATCATGACCACCATCAATAGTATTCCCGCTAATGTGATTAAGTTAATACTGCGCTCTATGAGAGGATTATTTCTCAATTCCTCCCTGATATGCGTAATATTTAGGTTGTGCTTGAGTAAACATTCCGTTTTTTTTTCCACCAAAATAATTCCCACTGAGACAAAGACAGCAGAATATGCCCCGGGGAGCAATAAAGACTGTATAATTAGAATGATTAAAGAAGTGCACTGCTCATTTGGCACTTACTGAATGTGTTCTGGGAAAATAGGTCACATATTTAAACCAGGAGAAAATATCAACTTTGTTTGCTGTGGATTTCCTGTTTGTTCCGACATACATTGGAAGTAAAGTCGCATTGTCTGCTTTTGCAAGACGATCATTGTTGAGCGCAGCGATTATTTCTTCTGTCTATTGTCGCGCCTTCGCTCATTAGGGGAAACGACTTCTGATGCAAAAGCAATTATCTTAAGGAGTGATCAATCACATGGTTAAGTACTCAGGTCTGTTAGTCATTTAACGACTTGCTTTGGTTAGGATGACAAATTTGAAGAAAGAATAGCTCTTTGTCCTATGATTTACAGTAGACGTGTTGAGGCTCTTGAGCCACCGCTAGGACGAACAGTTCTCTCGCGTCACTTACACAGGAACTCCCATCATGCACCCCATCGGTAGGAACACTTAACTGTCAATCATTCTTTTGATCAGACAGATATGTGGCCCTTTGCCTGTGTTCAAGCGGCGGGTAGAACTCAAACGTACAGTGTAGGAATGTGACATTGTTTTAATCAAATCTCTGAAGTAATAGTTTTGAATGTGTCACTTTTTTGGGGGACTTCATTTGTTTTTCCAATTTGGATATTAAAATCCATAATTCTAACTTAATTATAGATCTAAAGAAAAAAACAAGGAATTCTTGGTTGTTCTTCCTGTATAAGGCTTATTCAATTTATATTGTCAACCGTAAATGAGTCAATTGAAATACTTCCTGTATCAGTTACCTCACTTCCTGTGATCTGGGATTCCAAACATTTGATTTCCTTTTTCTTTTATGGATTTTCTGAAATAAGAGTTCAGTTGGGCTGTTAGAAAAAAGTGCTAAGAGCTTTGGGAGCTGAAGATAGAAGTGGTTGAAATGAATTTTGAAGCACACAAACTATTAGCGCTGAAAATATTATGGACTTTAAAAGAAATTGGTAAAGAAAAAAAGAGTGATTAATAATTAAAGTTATTTTTCTTTAAGGGTCTTTTTTAATTTGTATTAAGGGCACAAACCTACATCTTCTTACCATATTTCATTGATTCCCTTATTTCTGTGAATATTTTTCTATTCCTAATTACCTTCGATTAACTTCCAGCTTTGAAGTATAACTTCTACTCTGGTGGTTCAAGGATGGTTTCAGGATGTTGTGAAGCTTGCAAATGAAAGTTAATTTGACTTTATAAAGCTTTAACAGAAACAGAGTTGAAGTAATTTCTTCAACATTGTGGAGACATTGTCAAATGAACAGTTAAAAAATATTTTGTCTCCACAGCCACGTATAAGTTGATGTGCTTTATTCATTCAATCACATACTTCTTTTTCATTTATTCAAATTGGCAGTTTTTTTTTGTGAGAAACCACACAAGTGAATGATAAAACCTGAAAACCAGATGGAACTACAGAACAGCACCATCTTCAGAGTGATCCTTATGAATCACACATGGTTACAGATGCACGGTTTTGTTTGTTCAGTAAGAATCAAGCGGAAAAATATAAAATATCCTGGTGCTGGTTTTCTGTTGTCAATCATGTATCCAACAACAGTCCTGGGGGCTTAATCTGGCCCATTATTTTATTTATGAGGTCCTTGAGACTGGCTGTGTTGAATTGGGTGCTGACATTGCACAGAAATGAACTCACCATCGATTTCGTTTTATCCAAATGATGTTCACATCTTGTCCTCCCGCAACTAGGTGGCGATGTTTCCCCTTCTACCATTCTAAAAACAGTACAGGGGATTTTATAGGTGGCCATGACTGTTGTGTTGCAGGAGCAGTTTTCTGCCTTTCATAGATAATCCTCATGATGCGAAAGCAAATTTAATAAAAATATATATATATTTAAAATGTAATAAAGCATGTTAAATAGTATAGCTTAATGATAAATTATTTTCTAGAAAAGAAAAGTGTGATTTAATTGAAAACATATATTAAACAACACTTTTCCATTGTGTTGTCATTTTATCTTATATGCACATTTGTGGTGTGTTTTTTTTCCACCATAATCTTAGATTGACAAAAATAAATATCAAAAAGTCTATTTATCAGTGAATCTCCTGTAATTGGCTTATGTAAAGATAAATAAAGCTAATCGTGGCAGAGATGAAGAAAGACGGGGATTATTTCTTGTGCTCGGCCTAAGAAAGTTGGAGGCAGACAAGCAGAAAGAAATCAGGTACACAATCAGGACCCCTCCTCTGCCGCTTTCTTCTTCATAATGACAGAACTTTCATGTTGCGGTAAACACTCAAAGTTCCCGACAGAAGATACGGTTGTTTATTCCAGATCTGATAAGCGGCGGTCAACTTGTGCTCCATTCAAGGCAGTCAAAGGGAGATTCCGGCTGCATGAAAACAGGGCCTCGTATGCAGTCCAGGGATCTTCATCAACTCTGATTTTCCGTCAAGCTGAATGAAGTGTTTGGTTCGTATCAAGACTCCGGCACCTCAGGGGCTCCTATGTATTTCAGAGTGATGGCTTTAAGAGTGAAATGTGTGAGATCTCTTGGAAAAAAAAACCTCCCCATAGGCTTGTTGTTGCTGCTGTCTGCCTTCTATATTTGCATGATATTTTTCTATTCAGTCTTATCGGCGGAGTGCTGTGAGGTGGGAGTGCTGGCTCCGTCTCAGAGGCTGGACTCGGCCTTTATCGCCAGGTAATTCCCCCACTCTCACCCACTCATCCTGAATTATTGAAGTGTTATTTCCAGAGCCGCCATGACGGAGAGGAAGCAGGTAAAGATGTTATTTCTCCCACAACAGATCCTCCTGTTTGTTTATGAACACGTTTTTTTTTTAACAAAGACAATAAAATACATGAGATTTTCAAGCCTATATATTTGACTGTTGCAGCTATTTAGTGTCAAGACTCATATTTATTCTGAATGAAAATACATAAATGATATTAAATAACCTCTCTGTAATTATTCTTTGTAATGTTTTCATAACATAATGAGTCCATTATTCCATTTTCATCAATACAAATTTGGAAATGGATTTAAAGACCTTTTTTGCGTTACTTTTTCTTGATACATATCATTATAATAATGTTAAAATTGTAATATTTTATTTATTTTACGGATAACTTGTTATTTAAAAAAACATTTTAGCTTGGTTTAGTTTCTTTAACTCTTTTCTACCATCATGTCAAACGTGTCCTTAACGCCATCATCTTAATTTAATTTTCCTGAATTGAAAATTCGTTTGTTTAAAATTTAAACGAAATTGATCATTTCTGATGGAATGAGTTTGAGGTTTTCAATGATCAAATCTACAAGTTGTTCGAATAAAACACGATCATATAATTATGTATTGAGATTATTTCGATTTTTTTTTAAAATATATTCAATAATTTAAATTAACGTATATGTGGAATGGCAGTAATCCAGATTTTTTCATCTGATGCTTTGGGGTTTGGTTAAAACATTTCAATTTAGATAAATATATAAATATCTAATAATAATGCGGAGTCAAAAAAAAAAAGGCAGGATGCATATTTTAATAAATGTCCGTATTTACATTTATTTTATGGATCAAATAAATTGGATCCCGCGCAGGCCGATGAGGATCAGCTGACGCTTCTTTAATGTCCGACAAAACATCCTTTTTTTACTCTTCTTTTCTTTTCTTTTTTTGTGTGCAATAACGAGTGAAGAGGAGCGAGGAGGACGCAGGAATGTTGTCGAGCTGCACTGCGGCGCAAATGGATTTCACACCATTTTAAATTTTTTTTTTTTTTTTTAAACTAAAAAAAAGGATATACATTCTCACTTATTATTTTTTAACTGACACCTTGTTGACTCCATTGACGTCCCAATGGTTGGAAGCCGCCCTTCTTCATTGGCATAGGAGCGCGCGAGGCGCCAGAACAAACCACTTAAACCTGCGATTTACTCAACAAGTCCCGCAGATAAGTGTAATTGCTTAGTTGAATGTGCGACATCCTCATTTTGTGACTGGCTGCCCTTGGGAAGCTCCTTTGAAGTGGAAGTGAATGAGCAGAAATATAAGAAGGGAAAGTAATTAATTTCCGCTCGATTAGAAATAATAAAAAAAAAAGTGAGTTACGACGGAGGGTCCGTGTTTACGGCAAATAATCCCAAACGATGACCAAACAGGTGGATTATTTTGATCGGGGAATAGAATTTAATCAGAGGTGACTCACATCGACGTGCTGTGTGAATGCGGTCCTTTATATGTTTTTCTTTTCAGAGTCAGGATGAGAAAAAAGGGAGAAGGAGAGGAAAAAAAAAAAGGTCCGTCCCAGCGCTTGACGCCGGTGCGCATGCGCGAGCGCCACTTTCACTACCTGCCAGACAAGCGTCTATTTCACACGGAGCGAGTGGGACTGTCATCCACTCGTGTCAATGCAGCAGCCGAGAGTGGGCTGAACGCTTTCCACGGAGGACGAGGACAACGAAAAACGCTGTTTTTTTATTTAAAAAACTTCCACGTTTGTTTCTCTTAATCCAAAGCGGATGGATTTTATTATAGAGACAACAAGTTAACTGAAGTGTCGCCTTTTTCCCAAAGAGAATCAATGAGGAATGAAGAACTAAAGTTTCAAGTAAGTTTGGATTTATTTCTAATAATGTAAAGTTTATTTTATTTGTATTGTTGTGTGTATTCATTTTTGTGTTGTTGTTGTCGTCTCCAGACTAAGTTTTGTGCCAATAATGTCAAAGCCAATGGATCACGTCAAGCGCCCGATGAACGCGTTCATGGTCTGGTCCAGAGCCCAGAGACGGAAGATGGCCCAGGAGAACCCCAAGATGCACAACTCGGAGATCAGCAAGAGACTCGGAGCCGAGTGGAAACTTCTCACCGAGTCCGAGAAGAGGCCCTTCATCGACGAGGCCAAGCGGCTGCGCGCCATGCACATGAAGGAGCACCCCGACTACAAGTACCGGCCCCGGAGGAAGCCCAAGACCCTGATGAAGAAAGACAAGTTTTCCTTCCCCATGCCCTACAACCTCGGGGAGCACGACGCGCTCAAAGTCAGCGGACTAACGGGCTCGCTCGCCGACTCCGTCATGGGGAACCCGGATAAAGCGGCGGCGGCGGCAGCGGCGGCGGCGGCCCGGGTGTTCTTCAACCCGGCCATGACCACGAACCCTTACTCCTTTTTCGACCTGGGATCCAAGATGACGGAGCTTTCTCCGCACTCGTTTCCGTACGCGTCGCCGCTCGGGTACCCGCCCGCGGGCGCCGCGGCGTTCGCCGGGACGGGCGGCGCCGGAGCGCACACCCACACGCACCCGTCCCCGGGCAACCCGGGCTACATGATCCCGTGTAACTGTTCCGCCTGGCCCTCAGCGGGGCTCCAGCCGCCCCTGGCCTACATCCTGCTGCCCGGGATGGGCAAACCACAGCTGGAACCCTATTCCGCGTACGCGGCGGCGTTATGATAAGTGGACTTATCTGAGACTGAGACAATGTGAAAAAGAGTTTTATTATGCATGCACCAACATGTGAAGAAGTGCTCGTCGTCTCACATGTGTTTGTATTTTTTTGAGTAACGGGTCATTCTACTAAACCGGTTTTCTTTTAAATCATCAAGGCCAAGCACTTTGTTTTTTAAAGACGCACAAAGCCAAAACATATTTTCAATTCCAAAATAGTTTTAATGTGACAGTCGCCCCAGAACAAAAAAGACCGTGTTTATTTGAAACAGCCATGTATTTCAAAACATGTCTTAAATATTGCTTATAAGTTTATTACTTGAATGGAGTTGAACACAATTTAGACTCAAAGACACAAACTTTTTACGGTGTGTTACATTTATCCCGAGAATAACATCTATATGTTATTTATAAGTTTAGCAAACAGGTTCACCATTTAGTTTAAAAATATCTTAAAAAAATACATTTAACAATTTCCCTTTATGTTACAGTGGTGGTTAATTAAGTCAACAAATCTATCATATGATCAAACAACATGGAGAACTTGGCTCCCGCGAGGATTTGAGTGATGTCATCTGCTGGACTGTGATGTCACTTAAATAAACAGTGTGTTGGGAAGAGCCAGAGTGTCATGGCGTGGTATGTGAAACTTCTGTTCGTGAGTGAAACATGTTGTTTTTTTTATAGAAGAAATTATACTTTTATTTTTAAGAACATCATCTTGTTCATGAAATAAATCAAAATGTGGATTTTTAATTTGGAATAAATATGTTTCTGGACATGAAATAAATTGTCCATGTTGTCGTAAAACTGTCTCAAATGTGTATTAACAGCATATATTTACAATAACATATTGTCATATATATTATTGACAATGTAAGTCACAATTTATTGATCAACTTTTCAAACACATTTGACCCACTTGTACATTTTAAGGCTGATGAAGTGGCCCCAGTTTGGTAGAATGACCCTCCTGGCTTTTGTCTACAAGGTGAGATCATCTTCAGGACCGAAGCGATGTCATCTTCTCGTGAACACTCATTTTGACTTTCCACCTGTTGAATTTCCAAGGATGCTGAAGGATATCCCCCGCAAATATAATCTCCACCTGTCCCGTGTACAGACTTTTATTTCAAGTGTACAGACTCTAGTTTCATTTAGTGAACAGGTTTTGGTTATTTTTTTGCAATAGATGTCTGTAATATTTATTGTTTAGTGAGCTCCCAGCACAGTATGGGGTGTAATTTATGCCACAATGTATCCCTTGATTTTCCCTCATGTGCAGCAAGGCGGCGACAAAAAAAAAAGAAGACATTTTTCAACTAACTCTTTAAAGAATTTGTATGTTTTTTGTGTTTTTTCTTTAACCTCCAGTTCTGTACTCCAGCCTACTGTTCACCTGTCCGGCAATAAAGAGAAGCGTATTCAGATTTAACTGAATGAATCGCGGCTGTAGTTCTTGATGTGATGAACAAGATTGCTATCGCTTCTGTTCCCCAGTCCAGGTGAGGTGTAAGGTATCCCCCAATGGCCGCTTTTGTCCCACCGCTTGAATGACAACCACGGAGGGGGAAATCTAAATCAAGTCATTGTAATCAAGAACCCATTTATCACAATTTGAAATCGTGAATAGGAAGCGGGATAAGCCGGAGCTTTTCTTTTCCCAGGATCAAGAGAAACAGACGCTTCTTTGATGGCCGAAGAGGCGATTGATTTAGATCGACCAGAGTTTCGTGTAGGATCTCCTCGACTCTTAGATCCATAACGCTTTCGTGAGAGCGATCCAAGCGGAGCGGGCCTTCCTAGATTACACCGGGAGATTAATCCACGAGGACGGAGCGATTATGCAAAACTAATTTGGACAGTCCAGGGATAATTATCTCCGTCACGGTTAATTAAACCCTTTCATGGCTGTGTTCTCCATTGTAACACCCGCGATCTCCTCTCTCCACGGAACTTCCTTCTTGGCCCCGCGAAAAAAAAAAAAGCCCGGGCGCGGGAAACCCCCATGTGTTGCATTTCAATCCCGGATCTCCGAATTTAATTTATGAATTTAAATTTAAAGTTGCGTCACGAGTTGAGTGGCCACCTTTTATTATATTTTCCCTCTCTTGCGGGAGTTCTTTCAGCCTTTGTCGCCCCTTTTTTTCCCCTCAACTCTGGGAGCGTTTAGACGGTCAAGGGCGTTTTGTCTGGGAACAAAACGTGGGTTGGGAGGTTTTGTGAGGGTGTTGTTTGTTGAAGTGGAGCTCAGAAAAAGCGTCTGCTTTCCCTCATTGTGATGAAAGCAATCAGTGGTATTTGGAAAACTGTTAGCATTGTGCACTTCTTCTGTGTCCATTGTGGAGGATTTCTTTTCACAAGGTTTTTTTTATTTTCACCCGATCCAGCTGGCCGGAGTGAATAGCGGTGCAATGTGTACACGCTTTGTCCCTGTGAGCCCTTCAAGTAGCCCACAGTGAATAGAGTGAGTTGACACTGCATGACAGTGAAACAACATAATAAAAAATACATGAGCGTATGAATGGAAGCAGGCGCATAAATAAATAAAATGGGTGGCCAAAACTGGATAAACTGAATGACAAAACGGTGAAGGACGAACAAAAAGATATTTAACACGCTAGATTAGCATTAGAATGCCATCGACAAACCAGAACAATTGATGAATGGGTTTACCGGCCAAGAAAGAAATGGACTAAATGCCTTTTGAATAGATGGCCTGTGTTTTTTTGTGTTTTTGAAAAGGTGGAAGAAACAAGTGGGAGATTTTTTTTTTCTCAATGGTAAATAAAATCTGTTTCTCAGGACATGAATGCAAGACTCTCCTCTCTGAGATGATGACGGACGTCTTCACCTGGACTCTTATTGTTGGCTAGAATATGTTTAACCGGCAGAATTAAAGACGATGAAGAAGCTATTAAGTTACTGACGGATGTTTCTGTCACTTTGAAAAGCTTCTTTAATTGTGATTAATTTTGCATAAGCACTTGACAGACACCCCGGAGGAGCCTTCGCCTCTTATCTTCGCTGCTTTTAGAAGAAAGTTCATTTGTGAAAACACTTCTTCCTCTTCAGACTTCCATTATGGTTTAATAATTATTGTAATACAATGTATTTATAACATTTATATTTTACTGAAAAACAAATTAAATAAAGACACTTAATAAAAAAGGGGGCCCATTAATGTTTAAACTCTAATGTCTGTCATTTTGCTTGATTAAATAAAGTTGTATTCAACCATTTAAAGGTTTCTTAAACAGACATTTTTTTCTTATTAGCGAGTTTCATTATAAAAAAGTGAATATGATTATTGGATTAAAAAAACAAGTCTTGGTTTTGTTTCAGGATAAACTGAAATATAAAAACTCCAATAAAGAAAGATATATATTTAGTTACTGGGGGTTCTGCGACTGTTCATGAAATATCAGGGGTGTTGTTATTTAAAAAAAATTGAAATAAATAGAAAAAGATAAATGGAAATAAAAGTCAATACATTTTACTTACTATTACTTAACTCTTTTCAAATTTTGGTGCTCCATAGCTGAACATTTAGGCCCGTCAAACGTGTTTAACACGCACACACGAAAATGTATATTTAATTTATAATTTAGGAAAGTCACTTCTAGAATTTATACCTTTTTTGCTACTGCGTGAACAAGACAAATGATAAAACGTCCTTGATACTTCATGTGACAGGAAGAAAGTGTTCCATAAGCCCGTCCGCCCGATGCCCCGATATCATTATGTTTGAGCCTTAAATCCTCATATATGCCTGTAAGACATTTGTCGAGGTGAGATTAGGCAAATGAACATCCATATGTATCAGTGGTTGAACCGTTCTGACCTCAGAGGGACGTACAATGGTTCCCTCAATCCTAATTTGCCCCGGGCAGCATGTGGATTATCACTGGCTTCAATAGCCGGAGATGGATCATTTCAGTGTTTTCAGACATGAATAATACATCAATATTTGTCCGTGTTTGTTTGTCTTGGCTCTCACAGACATGCAGCCAGTGCTGTCAAAAACCTCAAAGAGCCTGATCACTGACTTCTCCATCTCATTTTGGGGGTAAATCAAAGTGTGAAAAGTCTCTCCCGAAGCCAAATCTCCACCATCAGTTTGGGATTGAGAGTGTTTATGAAGCCTGTGTGCCACATTACCTGTAATCTCCAGAGTATGAACCATGTATTTTTTACTTCTCTTTGCTCCCAGGAGGGTAAAAAATGCCAAAATTATCTTGCATTGCACCTTTTCCTGATACACCTTAACGTGGCAAATCAAAGCTCGGGCGCCATGTGCATGTCGCTTGTGCCCAAGGTCACCCGGAGAAATGAGAAAAGTGTGTGTGAGTGTGTGTGTGTGTGTGTGTGTACTGTACGTCTACAAACACACAGCCCTCTGAAGTCTGGCTCGCCTCTAACAAGTCCAAGTTTGCTTAATAGCACATAATGCAGTAAGTGGAAGGACTCCTGCAGGAGTTCAGACGGCTGAAGTCTGGGGGGGAGTCACGGGCGGAGGCGGGACTCATCAGGGTTGTTGCAACTATCACACACAGGAGCAGGATGTCGTGTTCAGGTTTTGATACGAATCACTATGTCTCGCTTCACGATCTGCCCGTGTCAAAATCTTGATATTTTCATACAATAAATGAAAAACAAATGAGCTAATAAATACCTTTCGTTAAACTCTCTTATTTATTAATGGAAATCAAGCATCCTTTTATTTATAAAATATATTTCAACCAAAAGAAGATATTCTTAATGCAAAATAGCACAATTTAAATATATTTTAGTCACAACATGAATTTTAAACTTCCAAATGTATAAGGATGATTAATTATTCATTTATTTTAAATATATAAATATACGCTTTTCTCTCATTTTAGTGGATAGTTTCATTATTTCGGTGGCTTCTGAAATCCAATTTTATTCTTATTTCAAAACTTGTAAAGTAAACATGTGGTTACCTAAATATACAACCACCCAACCCAAAGAAAGGGTAAAAAGCCTGTAAAACATTCAAATAAAATTATTTTTTGGTTACATTATCATATACACAACTAAAATATATATATAATATTTTATTACAAAAAAGAAATAAAAGAAAGACATTTAATAATAATGCTCAGTAACCTTTTAATCCTAACTTTCTAAATTTCCCTCACATTTCCTTTTTGTTGTGTAGCACCCTTTCCACCTTTATAGTCATGTTTATAAATTTCTTTTTGCTTTTATCAGACATTTTAATGGCAAAATGCATCAGGGGAAATCCGATAAAACAATCATGATTGAAAAAGAGTAAAATAGAAATATTTTTCCTAATAAATAAAACATACTTCTTGTTGGAAAGAGTGTCAACATCTTCACAAACTGAACCTATCAGAGGACACAGAAGCAAAAACCTTTTCATTGATTGATTTATTCTTGAGAAAACTGTGAACAAGTCAGTGATTTGTAAAGTGCCTTTCGTAGACCAGGTGTGTTCTTATACCAGTATGTTTGGGTGCAACCCTGATGGGTACTAAGATAATTATGCAACATCAAATCAGTTATTCTTTAATAGGTTTGTTCAAAAAATGTTTTTATGCTTATGTATCACAAGTAGAATCTCAACATTATCAAGAAGAGGGTTTTCAAATTTTCATTATTGAACTCAAATCATTCTTTAAAATATAATTCCGCTGCTGTCGACAGAATTTAAATGTAAATACTTTCCTCCATAAAGATCTGTTCGAGTCCCCAAAAATCATTACGTTAATAACCCAAAATGTGGGACATGGGATTATTCTGTGACTCCATCAATAAATTAGAATAATATGGACGAGCAGCCTCCAAATATGTTCTTCAAACTGACAAGACATTTTTTGTTCCACTTCCAAATGACCGCTGGCAGAGATTGCTGGCTCTGGTATTAATTCTCAGGTTTCCGAGGGGAAAAAAAAAAAATCTATCATAAGTAGAAATAATGAAGTTGAAGAGCTGATGCCCCCGAGGAGGCGACGCAAAGAATTATATCTTTCTTTAACACAGGACAGAGGCGAAAGATAAGTACCTGTCAGCTGGCATCCTCTCAGCTACATGTGCCTATCAATGGGTGAGATTAGTCCCCCCAGTTAGAGGAACAAAGATGGAGGGGCTTCATGATTGCACCTTTAATGAGAGAGAATCATTTCCCTCCGAATCCCGAACATAAGTGAGCGGTAATGCCACAAATTCCCCCTCTCCATTTTACAAGAACTTATTAAAATGAAATATAGCCGACATTAATTCACAGAGATTATTTATTACATTTTTAACAGGATTATGCCGCGCGGGATTCGCTCGCCGCATTGTGGCGCCGCGTTTTAACAGTCAAAAAATTCGCCAGACTACTTGTAATTAACGCGGGAAAAATAGATCTTTGCCAATGTGATACGCTGCTTATCTCGTGTTCAAAAATGATGAAATCCTAGAAAATGTGCTCGCTGCATGCTGACATGGATTGTGACGGCTTGTCATCCCACTTTTTTTATTCCTCGAGAGACGACAATGAGGCGCCGTTTATCCTCGTAGATTACTGAAGACTTTATTTTTTTGGAACATTGAGATTTTTAACGGAAACATTTCATTATCACTTTATTTAAAGCAGTATTAAAAGCTTATTCATCAACAATAACTGTGTGTTCAAACTATTGTGCTTTAAGGAAATCAGACTTTTGTTGTTTGACTGACTGTAAATATAGTGTAACACCTATATGTGGAATTATTGGCCAAAAAAGTGAGATTTTATTTGGTTTATCCACTTAAATAAATCCGCCAATCATCTGGCTCTGGGGCCACTTGTTTTATCTCATTTCATAGGCATGCAGCCTCTTTTTTTAGTGATGGTCTGATGAAGCTTAATGAAGCAGTGTCATGTTGTTTAGAGGTCAGTAGGTGGCGCCATTAGTTTAACAATGATGTGATGTTTCATTAGAACAGTTGTTCAAAACAAGGGAAAATAAGTGCAGAGACTGCCATCTAGTGGACTCTGAAAATAATGACACTGTGCCATGAAGCTTCATCTAATGAATATTTTAATAGGACATAGCATTCAGTCAGCAGCAACTATTGATGTTGTAGCCAGGGGTAGCGCCCTCCCAATTCTTAGTCGCATATTTCTCGCCCTTGACACTCCGTTTGAAGGGGTAGCGAAGGGGCGTAGAATTGGGACGCAGCCTTTGAATTTCACTATATATAACAAACTATAGGAGAAACCTTTTCTACCAAAGTGTGGATTTTTTGTTTTTAATTCTCTTTCGGAGATCTTCAAGGAATGTTGGAAATTGAGATATTAGGCAGAAAGGGGGAAAACAGATCATGAACATGAAGGGGAAAGGTGTGACATCACAGATTAAGAATTACATTACGAAAGTGAATAAACTATCATTCGTTTCAAACGTCGAATTAAATAAAGTCAAAGAAACTCTTGAATTTAACATCCAAGTCTGTCTGTTCATCTATCTTACTTAATTTGTACACTAGACTTAAAGTGATAGTGCACCAAAAATAATTAAATTTCACTCATTGTCTATTCACCCTCATATCGACTAAGGATTGGGATTATTATATTATTAATATGGTTTGTTTTTAGAGTTATCGACAAAAATGTATGTTCATTTTAACGTAGCAAATTGAGCTCATCTTTGTACAAAAAGACACACTTGAAATGCACAATGACACTTGCAATGTGTTTGAATGAGACAGGACTTCAGGCAGGAAGTGACATACTGGCTGATTTCAAGTGCGTCATTTTGGACGATGATGAAGACGAAGACAACTGAGCTCCAGTCGCTACATTAGCCAGTACATGTATTTAGGCCTATAAATGGAAAGAGGAACAGATTTCAAATAATAATCCCAACCCTTAGTCGACATGAGAGAGTAGAAAATAAGTGAAGTTTGAATTTCAATCCACCACTTTAAAATGCATTTTAATTAATTTAGGTTTAAAGTCGAGCATAACTACCGATAAAAACGAAAGTTCTCGATAGCAATAGAACTGAATAAGTGAACATACATCTGCTTCAAAATAAATAAATAACTTGAAATAAAAACAGGAATCGTTTTGTTTCGTCAACACCATCAGACGCTTCTTTGTTCTGACAAGATGAACAAATGCAATTCAGTGACTACATATCAAATCCTCACACTCTTCTTATCGAATTATACTCGAGCGGGGAACAGACAATAGACGTGACAAAGCGGTGAAATACAACATTAGTTATACCGATGAACAAGCATGACTTCATACCTCAACACAAGAGTAATGTGATGGTCCTCAGAACAAATCTATTTGGAACGCCTGTGCTGCAAATCACATGCCGAGGTTCTTCAGACATACTTTTGTCCTCGTGCTGTGATCGGGACTTTTTTCACGAGGAACAAAAGGCGGCGGAACAAGGTACGGCCTTCGCTCTTCACCGTGCATGAGTGTTGCACCTGCTGAGAGAAGTAGCTCATCTTTGAGGTGCACAAGAAAACTAGAAAAGCACCCGTTAAGACGCTTATTTTCATCCACATCAAGATTGTTTTAAATGAGTGTGTGTGTGTGTGTGTCTTTGTGTAAGTAAGTAAGTAAGTAAGTAATATATATTTATATAGCGCTTTTCGAGACCAGGGTCACAAAGCGCTTTAACAATCAAAACAATACTCAAAACAGTACATACTTCAAAGATCAAGATAACACCGAGAACAACACAGGAGTTCGAGAAATTCAAGGAAAAGCCTGAACAAATAGAAACGTCTGTGTGTCCTGCAACAGACTGGCGTCCTGTCCAGGGTGTCCCCCGCCTCTCGCCCCAAGAGCATGGGGTAGGCTCAAGCCCCCCCACTACCCCTATATTGGAATAAGCGGCACAGAGAATGAATGAAAAAAAAGAATTATTGATAATTAATTATTGATGGTCAGTTTCAAATGAAGTGATGTGGCCAGTAGGTAGCAGTAGTGTTGCTTGTAGTGATGGTTTGATGAAACTTCATGAAGCAGTGTCATTATTTTCAGAGTCCACTAGATGGCGTCTCTGCACTATTTTCCTTTGTTTAAACTGATGGGCGCCACCTACTGACCTCTAAACAACATGACTTCATGAAGCTTCATCATAGTTCCTGGACACCTATTACCGAAGTAAAGATGCTCTACTATCTTTCCATCAGGCATTAAAAAATAGATGTGCGACGCTTCCTGTTCTATAACAGACTTATGCTCTAGGTTAACGGTCTAGAGTAGAAGAGATCAGATAGAAAGATGATCTCACTCTATAAAGCCCTGCTTAGCCACTTATTTATTCCGAAATTGTGACTTTTTACCCAATACTATTATTCAAATTAATTTTAAATACTGTATAGATGTAGACATCCAAGGTGACAGAATTGTAAAAGTGAGATTCTCCAGTAACTCGTAACGTCGAAAAATAATCCAATGAGGAAATGCTAAAAACTGCAGTTCCTTGTTTGTGCACTTTAGGCAAGAAAGCCAAAAAGTCAAATACACACCCAGTCAATAACAGATTTTACGACATTAAAAAAATTGTTTACAGACTGGTCCAAAAAACAACTTCTTAACCACGGATTTCACTATCGACACACACTTCACGGGGTATCAGTATGTGTCTGTTTGTACAAAACTATCTTTTAATTTAAATATTTACATTAGAACTTAAGCCCCGCCCACTGAAAACGCTTAATTTTTCTGGATATGAAATATTGTTACAACGCCCACTCTGCTATGATTGGTCAAACACAGAGGTTTGTCAGCACAGCGTCATAAAATGTCATGACTGAACTGGATAAAGTGATAACTTTAAAACATTTTCATGATAAGAGATTAACTGCATCTTTGAAACATGTCAGTGAGTCAGGAGAGTTCGCTTTTAACATTAGTTGCCTTTTAATCTTTCTCGGAAGAGATAACAAAAAAAAATCAGCTTAGTTAGAAGATGACAAAAATACAAACTAAATAGAAAAAGGTTAATCATGTAATTCTTTGTGATGCCAAGGTTGATCACTGCTTTCCTGTAGACATTATATTTTTCAACATTGTCTTGTCAAAGCTCTATAACATTCTCACTTCCATCCCCTAACACGTTGATTTTTTGCATGCAGACCTTTTTGTCCTCTTCAGAAAAAAAGTCATTATATCATTAGCGTAAGGTAAGGTAAGGTAAAACTTTATTATTGTAGCATAACGATGCATGGGCCCCCTATTGATACCAATTATCTCCTATCTGTGTCTATATCCGAAAGGTTATCACTAGCTGTTGCTAGTTTATCTTTAAAAAAAAACACCAACTATTCCTTAATGCTGAAATACTTGAGCGAACTGGTGAATCCATTCGTGTTAAACATGTTCTGCACTGGTTTTCCAGGGTGACAGACGAAAATCTTTGTTGTAGCCACGTGTTGTCAGGAAAACAAGTTAGTCTCTATATAAAGTGAAGGTTTCTTCAAATTACTTGTCGATCCAGATAGTAATTCAGAAAACCAAATAAATGTAATAATCTGTTATTAGTGATGGTCGATATATATTTATATATATAGACATATGTCCGAGTACAGATTGAAATCCAGTAGAATTTGGAATACTACTAGTACACATTGGAATTAGTAATTGGTACTAGTACAGATTGAAATCCTACTACTCTATTGGGATCTGAATATTGGAATTCCAATCTGTCCAAGGAAAAATGGGAATTCTACCAGGACAAAGTAAATTCTGATTAAATCAAAATGTTTTGGAAAATAGCCTCTACATGGAATACCAATATGTACTAGTAGGATTCCAGATCCTACTGGATGCCAATCTGTACTGTATACTGTATGAGGATGATTGAAAAATTTCTATTCCGTAATTTTTCTTATATCGTTTCTATAGCTATTTTATCAATTTAAGCTAATATTACCAGTATATGCTAACATTTTCTCAAGAATCAACAACGGTACCAGGTACCAATTTGGTACCAACACACCAAAAATACAATGTTAGCTTGTTTCTGCAGCGCCAGTGGCGGATACTTGACAGATTCTATGGAGCCATGATGTCTTTGAAAATGGCTTCCGCAATTACGAGGGAGAAAGAGACCTTTTCTAATTTATAAAACAGCTGGATAAATGTAGAGTAGTTATTAACCCTTGGAACCGCATTTAATCTGTGTCTCCGCCGTTTGTTTATTTTTATTTTTTTAGGAAACAAAAGTTACCATCACCACTCTTTGAATGTATCGTATTGTTACTTTTGATAGTTATTATAGTTGTGTACTTCATCATAGTAATCATAGTATCCAGATGGTTTCGAAGTATAAAAACACTTTTAACTCCCAACAACATACTTCTAAAATAGTAGGAGAGAAAAAGTAAGCAGTTTCTGTATGTTGAACAGTATATATCTAAACTATATCGTGGTATGTTGTTATCCTGATAAAAAAAGATCATCCATCTCATGCATTTTAATCTCCATGTCCTATTATGAACATTCGGGGAAAATTACTTTGCTAACAGACGTCGCATTGACGTGTTCGTTAGAAATGAGTTCAGCGTTGCCTGCAAGAAAATAAATTAGGTCAAAAGTCTTTTATTTAACAGAAGAAAACTTGGAAATAATCACCGCACACATTCACCACTTGCTAAAAGAGACAAAGTGGATTTTTAAATCAGCTCAGACAGGTGTAAAAATACACACAGGTAAACACAGGCGTATAATAAGGGACGGCGGCGTGTGTGGCGCTTTAGAAACGTCAAGTCGATGTCAGCTGCTGTCAGATCCACTTCCCCTTTACGCCATTCACGGCGCCGAAGCCGCATCAGGTGGCGTGCTCTACCTCCCGAAGCCATCTGATCAACGGCGTATAGGTTAGGAAATAAACACACTCGTAAATCTTCTCTCCTTAATTTGACGCACAATGTTTCCTGACAGCTCATGCATATTTAGGATCCAGTGTCTGTTTGCCGGTTCAACGCCCCGCTTCTATCCGCTCTGTAATATTAGCGCCTGACCCCGGACGACCTCTCACCTGTACAGTCAATAGAGGTGACGCGGGCCGGTGAATGGCGTGTGTGGCGTTGCAGCCGGCAGCGATTACAGACGTAACATGAGGACTTGGAAGCGATACTGAAACAAGGCTTTTTTGTAGCCGTCTAAATCGCTGGACGGCTCCGGGGCTGACATTTAAAACACAACATCTCCAAAACAAAAACACATTAAAGGAGAAAAGCTGAGCAGGTGGCTCGCAGCAAGAGAGAGAGAGAGAGAGAGAGAGGGGAAAAAAAAGAACCTGAAATTCAAGTTTTGGCTACACAACTGACCCAAATTTCCTGCCCCTTCTCTCTCCTTAACATGCTTGTGCAAGCCCGGGCCCCGAGGTGACGTATCCTTTACACAGGGATTGCCAGTGCATTTACATAGCATGCTTAATGAGAGATCAACACCAGCAAAGAGCCTCGAATATAAAGCTTTCTTGTAAAAAAAAATAATGAGCGAGCGATTGATCCATACTCAAACAAGCCGGTTTGCTGAGTTAATACCAAAGGAAGATTATAGCCTGTGCCAAAAGTGCCCTGGCGTGCGACGCCTTTTGCTTAGAGGGACCCCCAAAAACTTGTCATCACATTAGCACATGGTCAAGGAGTACATCCCACCTCGCTCATAATCTGCTTTCCTGCACAATTAGCCCGCTATAATAAGGCTGACAGCGAGCGGGCGGCGAGGAAGAATATCTCTCTGAAGTCACGGAGGGATAATACGAGCCATGTGTTTGCAGATTGTCTTTATTTTAGGACACAAAGTTGTGACAACACGGAGGCTGCCTCCACAAAGCATCAATAAAGCCATACAGGCCATGGAGAGAGAGAGAGGGGGGGTGTCTAGCCAGGCCTGTCGAGATGTGTTTTAGCTCCCGCAATCTGAGGGAATCAGATGGAGGGTGGCAAGTTTTTTTTCTGGAAATAAAATAATAGATAATTTCATCCCGACAAAAGCCAGGAAACCGGGCGAGGGGACAAAATAGCAGGAAGGGATGGAGAAGGGAAGGGCTCTGAAAAGAATAAGAAGAATTCGCTGCTGCCTCTTGCAAGGAAAAGAGAAAAAAAAAAAAACATTGATGACACCCGGTTCCATTCTTCCACTCTCCCCTTTCTCTGCTCCTCGCCTCGCAGCACGGCGGGCTAAGCTGGGAGCTGTAATGTCATTAAATTGCAAATGCTTTTTTTTCATTTTCGACACACACTGTTTACTTATCTGGCAAAAACATATGTTGGAAGGAATCCGTTAAATTCTGCCCATTGCCTTGGGTGAAAGTGCAATAGAAACGGGCCCACTGAGCTCCTTCTGTCGGCTCCTTTTAGCACTTTGCCTTATCTACAAGGCTGCTTAGCAGCAAACTGGCGAGTTCAATGAAAAATGAAGATACAGAGCGAGATTAGGGAAGAACAGTGAGGGGAGAAATGCTTGGAGAGAGGGTCATCCCATTGCAAATGATTTCACTCCTCTCCATCTGCATAAATGACTATTTTTAAGGCATCTCCAGCGTCTGTATATTTTTCTCACTCTGCCACACATTTAATTTCACGCCCCGTGTTCTGAATATGCTTAAATGCATATCTCTGATGCACCTTTAAGCCAGAGGAAAGAGGATGGGGTGGCGGCGGAGGAGGGTGGCGGAGGGGGAGCGGGGAGGGGGGGGAAGGAAAATTAAAGATAAAATGGTGTGATTTGCACTACAAGTCTATTACTTTATGGCATTTACATATAGTTTACCTCTGCAATTCCAAGATTCCCCTCCTTCCTATCAGTATTTGAACTTGTATAAATATGTATAAATCTTTGTCGGGGAAAATAGAAACCCCAGCACTGCACAGGAAAGTTTGAGGGGTGCACTTTCTTGCTTCTGTGGGACTGTCAGCATTTCCTCCGTGGGGTGCGAGCCCCCAACAAAGGCTTCAAGCGTTCCATCCCACCCCCCATGATGCCCTCCCCTCCGAGGGACCCGGGGTCAAGGCTTGGGTATCTTTCTGCCGAGGCCAGAGCTGGATGCAAGTCAGAAGTGTGGGGGGTAACACGGGTGTCACGTAGATTGCCATCGGACCTCAGACCCCCGTCACACTGACACCATGAATAGAGCGCCTCGCTATCAGCCGCTGTTCTACAGCGGCGAGGAAGTTGGAGTGGAAAGCCCGCCCTAACAACACGGAGCCGTGGATTGGCCTGGGAATGAAAAGTGAGAGACTATTCAGAGCACGATTCCTTCTCCCTCATTGTCTGCCCGCTCGGATTTGAATACGCTCACTCAAAGCAGACAAGGAAAACGCTTCAGCCGCTCGCATTGTTGCCTTTTCTCTCTCTTCTTTTCTATTTGCAATTAAATGCATTTCAAATGGAACAACTGTACAGAAAGCATTTTTTTTTTGATAAGACCGGCCTTAGCCTCCTCTCTGATGGCTTTGCAGTTTCTCAACACTCTGGCTATAAAGCGTGCACAATCACAACACAGCGCTGAATGAGGGGTGGGATGGGGTGGTGGGGGGGGGGGCAGCATACAAGTTGAGTGCGGCCTCAATGAAAATTAAATAGCATTCATAAAAAGCTTCTTCTCCTGTTTGTGAGCGCCATTGTTCTCCGACAGGACCCCTGGTGTCCCGAGTGGCGGCGCACATGAGAGGTCCAAGCATGGGATGAGATCAGTCAATTAGAATTAATGTCAGCGGGTCATTTACAGCTAAACACCCTTGCTGTGCATTGTGTTGGCTTTGTGTGCAGAGCATCAACTCTGCGAAAAAAAACCAATCTCATCCCCCAGACATGAAATTTTGAAGGATTTGAACGCTGTAAATAACTCCAAACCCTCTCTTACGAGGTTTACCCCCGGAGCACTTTGTAACTTATCAGGGCCGCCTTGTGCCTCCTCTAATGCTCGCATTATGCTCAAATGTAAATCGGTAAGCTGCCAGAAAAGGTGGGCGGGAATCACCGAAGAAAGAATCACTGAGGGGTCTCGCCAATATTCCGATCGGGGCAGGGTAAACATTTTGATATGTTGGCTCCTCGAAAAACTCTCATTGTGCTCCCACAAAACATTCAGCCAAAAACTTTCAACCCAAGCTGTCAGTAATCCATGAAAGAAAACTTTATCAACACCTTGTAGAAAAAAAAAAGACTGAGAGCGAATGACGCCGGAGGGTTTTGGTTAATTTCCATCTCTAATGGTACAAGACACTGATTAGTAATTAGGACAGACTTGCTTTAAATGCATGTAATGAGCGTTAGAAGTTCCCCGCACACTTCAGAAGATAGTATCGTCTCCAATTTGAACGCATGTTGACCTTTAATGGCAATTAAGCGACGACTCCTGTTCGTCCTGGAGTATCTCTGGATCTCCTGGAGCATGTTTCACACCATTCATCTGATTTTCCACCCAATAATCTGATCAGTTTTCTCCAGAGAGGTGGCGTCGACCGACAACAAACCTCGGGGATGTGTGGCCCCTAGATATTAATTTGGAGACGGATAGGAGTCTTAAAGAGGATTAAAAACTCTATACACCATACTCATCTCACACGAGTGCATACCAGCCGCTCCAGTGTGTCTGCCGTCAGTCACCGCTCGGCATGGTCCAGATTTGAAATGGTGACAGTTAAAGTACAAAGATGTGCAATCCTAGACTATTTCATGGCACATTTGGTCGAGTATCCTGTAAGAAATGCAAAGTGTTCGCGACTTCCCACTTGATTGAGGAGCGCAGGAAGAAGCAACACTGCCACCCATCTGTCATCAGACGACATTGCACCCGCGACGTGTTATTTATATTCACCGTCAAAGTAAAAACTATTCAATTCCAGTTCCCCGTTTGAATTTAAATTTAGTTTTTGACGATGATATTTGTCATAATAATAAGTCGTATTAACATTTTATTATTTATATTTATTTCATAGAACAGTATTACTACTGCTGCTAATTGTGAAAATACGTATGATTTGATTTATTTAATTGAACTGCAACTCTTTTAGGTCAATAACCCCGACAAAATTTCAAATATGTACTCATTTCATGACGATATTTAACCATATACATTACATACAGAAATTTTAACTTTAAATTCCCCCAATTGTAAGGGACACAACGGGAGGGGAAATACCTCCCTACAAATTCAAATATGTTGAATTTGAATATAATTTTTACAATGCTGTCACAACCCATTTTTATTTATTTAAATTAGTAATTATAATTTCTGCAATTGTGAGGTGTTATTTGTTTCTAGTATTTATTTTTACCCAGGCTATTCAACTTGTTCTAATATATTATAATAAACCATAACGATTTTTTAATGTCAATAATTACGTTTTAAACATATTCAGTTTTAGTGGAAGCCAACAATTATACTATCATTATTCCCACAAAAACTTTAAATTATCGTCAGTAAAAAAAAATGTATAGAAATTTAAAATATAATGTTAATAACCTCCCGGAGTATCTTATATAAATAAGATTATAGTATTATATAATACAAATAATACTCTAAAGGTTGCATTATACAAGGTTGAGGAATGCATTTTTTCTTTTTATCATCTCTGCTAACAGTTTTTATTCATTTAATATGAAGAACTAAAATACAATGAAGTTGTAGAACTACACACAGCGTATTCAGCCATAGACATATAGAAACACTTCAACTCAGAATCCATTCACTTTGAACTTACATTAACACCAGTCAAAAAAAAAGACGCCATTAACGATCGTACCACGACCACGTGAATTACTTGCCTCTCTTAGTGGTCACAATGTTATTGTTCTCATGTGATATTTTACATGTCAATAATCTCCTTTTCTCTTTCCATCTTTTTTGTGTGAAGCATTTTGAAAAGGCTCTTTGTGTATCAAGGTGAGACAGTTTAAGAGTAAACCACTTCTCCAACAATGAGCCTTCTTCTCTCCGGCCTTGAAACCCTCTTTCAAAAATATCTCACTGACAAATCTTCTTGCATCAAAGTAGATTTTTAATCTTGAATTTAACTCACAGTATTTCTGATCGGCTGTCTAGCGCCACTCAACGGTCAAGTTGGGAATAACAACTGATTCCTTCGTTTGTGTAAATTATTGAGAAAAAATCAGAAATGTGTTTCAGTTTTATGCCGAATTTTGAAAGAGTTTATCTACCAGTCACTATTACATTAATCTTCCAATAAATATGAGTTAAACTGACGTACATAATTATTCTCGCTCACTACCTTAAGAGTCCACATTAACTTTCATTTTTCATTCTATCTCGACCCCAAAACACAAGATTATTATTTCTCTACACCACTGACTGTGACAGCGGGAAGCTACAATCAACTCATAATTACATTCCTTGTCAAACACTTGTAAAAACATGTGAAGGATTTCCACAAAGGCTGGAATTCTTGTTCCTGCTAATCTTGTGAGTGCACTGACCCTCATGGGGCCTGTTGTGTACACGACTCACACCAGTTTTCCCTGTTGTCTCGTGAGTGAGCTCTTAGTTTCTTCCTTCATTCAATAGGTTCAGTGTTAAAACAAGAATAACAAGATAACAACAACACAACTGTTGATATTAAAAACTAGTTTATATCACAAGTTTGGATCATTTTAAATCATAGTGTTAAATCTCCAAAACAAGCTCTCAAGCTTGAGGGTATGATCAATTTCTTATACTCAAATGTCCTGTAATAAAAACAAAAATATATATTGTATGATTTAAATGAAAACACAATTGTGTGACAAGCTTAAAACTTTTGTCTATCGGAACATCTGAAAAATGAAAAAGTCTTCGTGTTATAATTTTGTCATTCTGTTTTACACTTAATCTGCATTTAAAAACCGTAAAAATATGTATTTTTTTAAACTGAAAAAAAGAGCAATTTTTAAGCCTTTCTGCTAAAGTTTAATTTATTGGACAAATAACTTAACAATTATTTTATTTTATTTTACACAATCTGCAAATAAAAAATGCATGACTATCAATGTCAGGATCCACGTATGTATGTATATGTATTTGCTTTTATTTTGACACCAATAGTGTCCCTTTTGTGTTCACACAAAAGGAAATGAGACCCACAATCAACACCTGTGCAGCCTCTATTTAAGCTCCCTGGTTCCAGTCCGTGGTGTCAGATCATCGTCATTCCTACTGTAAACACTGAGCTTCGAACTGCTCCTATATTTCTCGTTTTCTCTTGTATTTTCCTTGGTTTTTATCCTGTGTACTTTGGGTATTCTCTATTTTTCTTCTTTACTGGTGTACACTATTGTTTTATTTTTGATTAATCTTTGAGAATAATCATTCCTTATTTTGGTTCTCAACCATGTTTAGAGGGATGGATGATAATAACCACTCATATCGGACTCTTCCTGTTTGGATGCATAAGAATATGGTCTGAGTTCATGTTGCTGTGGGTAAAGTTTTCAAATACACATGTCGGATCCAGTTGGTAGAAAACTGCTTGACAATAAAAGATTGATGAAAAGCTTGGACCCCTCGAGATCAACCAAAAAACCTTATGGATGAACAAGAATGTGAAGATGACAAGTGTGACTAGAGTGTGATCGAGATTCATTTTAAGTTTTTATTTATACAGATTATAACAGACATCAGAAGTTTTTTATTTTTTAATCTGTAAAAGCTATATTTTATAGACGATTTGTTATTAAAAGAATCTTATTTCACGTGCTCTCGAAGATTCCCTCTAAGGCAATAGAAGACTCATTGAAGCGTGGTTGGAACAGGGGCCTCTTACTCTTACATTTCCGACTTAAACAACAGTCACATGCTGAGCTGCTGCCTCTGTGCTGCGCGAACCAGCCTCATGACAATGGACAAAGATCTCTCAGATGTTTTTACCACCTCTTAGAAAAAACAACTTTTTTTTCATGTCTTCCAAAAATTAGATTAGATCTCTTCCTTTAACACGCCTCTTGTATGGTTCAAATGTCATTCATATTGATTCATTTTTAGCAATGAATTCTGCTTTTATTCGTCTGTTTATGTTCAATGAACCTGCTAAACTGTTGAAATGTTTTAACTTTATGTTCAAATCATCGAGAAAATGGTAATTAAATCACGTTACATCTGAAAAAAAGGGGCACAGTGGTAGCACTGACAACAATAAAAATACAATAATAAATGTTACAGTGAAATTTTACAACATGCGAAGCTCGGTGTTACCAGAATTGAAATCCTGTTTTCAATAAGCCAAATAAACAGCTCAAATTCCATCTAATAAAAGTGAGATCAAGTCCAAAGTCCTGGAATAATCTGTGCTAAGTCTGTGTTAGTCGGCCCGAATACTAAACCTGAAACACAACAATCAAAGTTTCACCAAAACAGTTCAGGATTGTGTTGTTGACCTAGAAAATGATTGAGGCGATGATGCATTTATGTGTTGACAGTGTGTGAAGGTTGAAGTAACTAGCAGACGGACCCGAATCATGAACCAGTTTCTTTAAGTCACAATGTACTTAGTCTATTGACTAAGACACATTTGTTTTGGAGAGAGAAAAGTGTGGACCCCTTTGCTCCGACTACTACCCCAGCGACCTGATCTTGGATATGCAGTAGAAGATGATTTATTAATATAAACATGACTTCATCCTCTAGCAATAAATTGTAGTTTCTTTTTATGTTCCATTCCCTAAAACATTTGACAAAACTTAATATACTGTACTTACTACATTACTTATTATGATTATTATTACATTATTACAGTTACAGTGACAGTTGCTGAGAGGAGATCATTGAACAAACTACTGTCCATCATGGACGATGACAGTCATCCTCTCAACACTGTCATCAGTGAGCAGAGAAGCAGAATGAGTGAATGAATGCTCCTACCCAGGTGCAAAACAAATAGACTCAAGGACTCATTCATTCCTCTGGCTATTATATTGTACAATTCTGAGTTCGGGGGCAGGAGTGGAGTAAAAGTACCACAATGTTCTGTTCTATGTTAGTCTTTGTATCCTTTGTCTTCGTTATTTTCATTTTATCTATGCTCTTTATCTTTATCTTTAGACTTAGATTGTATCATCTTGTTCTTTCTCTTCATTTCTCTTTGTTCTTGTTCTTATTTTACTTTGATTTATATTTTGTGAAAAATTGCTGTATTTGCTGTGGCTATTGGAAAATTTTTTTTTTCCCGAAGTAAGTAAGTAAGTAAGTAAGTAATATTTATTTATATAGCGCTTTTCCAGACCAGGTAGACCTCCTGAGTTTAGTTCACCTTCAGATCCACGACTAAAATAAAAATAAATCTGATAAAAAAAAAAATTGTTTGTTTCTTAACATTTTTATCATTATCCATAATTTATGTATCCTAAATAGTTTGATCCATTAACTGGAGTGATTTCACCCCATATTGATTTACAAAAAGGCGTGAAAAGGCAAATTGTCTTCGTTCATTCCAAGAAAGGTTTTTTTTTTCACAAAATGTTGCTCAAATATTAAGCAAGTAACAGCCTTTTTTAAATGTCACAAGTTCTGCAAGATTTTTGACGTTATTTTTTAGCTTTTAACAGCTTGGGCGTCATTTTCGGAATCTCACGCGATCCTCCCAGAAAAGGGTGCTAACATCCTTTGATGTCCAAGCAAGCATATTAAAGGGATAATAAAACTAAATTACATGTCCTTTGTTTTGGACCTTTGTATTTTGTATCTTCTAAAAATAACATTAATGTGTAGTATCTTGATGACAATTACACTTATTTAACGCTTGTTGTTTTACCAACACGTTATTTGTAGATTTGAGATCTCCCCACTGTTTCACAAATAGTGCCCAAAGTGTGATTGTCATTTGGTTGGAAGGACTGGAAGCCATAAAATAAAGTTTTTCTGGAGTCAGAGACAAAAAATGAGACTGAAGAAAAGTAGAAATAATTTTATGACCAAAACTTTAAGGAAAAAAAGTATGGTGATGGCAAAATCAGGGAGTAAAACTAAAGAAAGCCATCATTTTAAAATACAATTTAACTGTGTGGTTTAATAAAAACTTAAAACATATTTATTACATACAAATTATAATTTCATTATTATACTTTAGATAATACATAATCATTCATATCATAAACTAGAGGCTAATGTTTTAAATCAGAACTGATTTTCAAAAATGTTGTTTACATAATAGCCACAAATAAACTCCTCATGATGCAATTTCCACTAAAATTAAAGAACATTTTGGAGGCTTTGATCAGTTCCAACTACTTGACTGCCCTCCTGACAAACATGGGTTGTCTTGCATAGACGTCTTTTATCTATTGGTATATATTTTTTCATTTTCTTCGTCAGTGATTTGCAATTCCAGCAAAGTAGCAGGAACCTTTTCTTTCATCCCTGCTGTGTCCCTTCAGGCTGCTCCCTGAGAACATTCGGGTGAAACACTGAACTCTGCCGTCAGCTGATCGTCACAAGACCAGTGACTTAATCCAGGACGGGCTCTACAAAACCCTCTGGAGAAATGAGTAGCTCCCTCAATGTGTGTCTAACTATCTGGAACACAAGATGATTCGGCTGTGAGAGTGTTTAGACAAAAATTACCACTGAGGCGAATCTGAAGACACACCAGCAGAGGACCGTGGCAGCTTCTGATTCCACACATCTCTGGAGGAAATAATTTATCTCATTGATCGACAAATTGATTAATCACCAGCTGGCTGGAGGAGCAAAAAAAAAAAAAGATGAAATTGCTGAGTTTAGGTTTTATTTGTTTGGCTTTTTGGCACAAACCTGCTGAGGCTCAGTTCCCCCGAGCGTGCTGCACAGTGGAGGGGATCCAGACCAAGCAGTGCTGCCCGGCTCTGGGTCCGGATCCTGCCAACGTCTGTGGCTCCCTGTCCGGGAGAGGAAGCTGCACTGCCGTCCGTGTGGACAACAAACCGTGGGGAGGACCGTACCGACTGAGGAACGTAGATGACCGAGAAAGATGGCCGACCAAATTCTTCAACCAGACCTGCAGATGCGTCGGTGAGTAGATTAACGGACAACAGATCACCTCTTTGCTAATAAAAATAACATCCGTTTGGCAGGTAACTTTTCTGGCTTCGACTGTGGCCAGTGCAAGTTCGGGTGGACGGGAGCCAACTGTGACCAGAGGAGGACACCAATCGTCCGGAAGAACCTTCTCGACCTGACCCCGGCCGAGCTCCAGGAGTTCCTGGACACGCTGGAACTGGCTAAAACCTCCGTCCACCCCGACTACGTGATCGCCACGCAGCACTGGCTGGGACTGCTGGGACCCAACGGAACGGAGCCGCAGTTCGCCAACATCTCCGTCTACGACTTCTTCGTGTGGCAGCATTACTACTCCGTGAGAGACACGCTGCTGGGTGAGTGCAGAGATGAACGAGCAGAACTACCTTTGGTTAAAAATAGAAGATAGAAGATAGAAGATAGAATTAAATAATGTTGGCTTGAATGTGTTAATTTGATTTTCTCATCACAGAGAAAATAAGGCTATTTTATCATAATTAAACTTGCTTATGGAAGCTTAAACTTTACATAACTTAAAGTTATATAAACTATTTGAATGCAATTAATTCAGATTAATTAAAATAATGTTTCCTTCTCTTGATCCTCATATCTTCCGACTTTTAAATTATTGTCTTTAATTACAGTTTTTTAAATAACTTTTTCCAGGCGGCATTATTTTAAATCATTATAATAAAGTATTAATTAAAAAATGTAATAAAATGATATGTTATGGTCGAGTATTGGAGTAAGTGTATTAAATAAATAATAACGATAATATTTATTATTTTGTAAATAATGATTAATAGAAAATTACATACAAGGTTTAAAAATGAAAATGAACATTAAATACCTAATATATGTGTTTTATATTTGATTAATTGTCATAGATTACCAAGTAACTAATTAGACTATTATAAAAGTGGTTCCTAATTTAATTGTTATAAATATTGATACATTTTTCTTATAGATTTACAAAAACAAAAAAAAAACGTTTTTCTAAACTTCCAAACTATACCTTTCCAAAAATAAGATAAGTTATAAAAATGATATATAGGAAACACAAAAAATTGGAAATTATTTAAAATGTTTATGACCTTTTAATCTAAACAAGATGATGACCTTTGGCAATTTTGTTTCGCAATAAGAAATGTAATCAATTCCCGTTAAGTAAAAAAAACATGAAATAATATTTTGATCAACATAACAAATTTGTATTTATTTTTCAAAAGGGTCATCATTTTATGTTCCCTGCAGGTCCTGGACGTCCATTCAAAGCCATAGACTTCTCTCATAAAGGACCTGCCTTCATCACCTGGCACAGGTATCACCTGCTCAGCCTGGAGAGGGAGCTGCAGGTATGAGTGACATCAGAGTTCTGTGTCACATGACTAAAAACTAACGACGCTCGCTCTTCCAGAGATTATCAGGAAACGAGAACTTTGCCGTCCCTTACTGGAACTTTGCCACGGGTCAGAGCGAGTGTGACGTGTGCACCGACTCTATGCTGGGAGGCCGGAACCCGGACAACCCCAACCTCATCAGCAACCAGTCCCGGTTCGCCAACTGGGGCGTGGTGTGCAACAGGTGCCGAGTCCGACTCGACCGGACCCCCTCGATGGAGGACTAACCTGAATGTTCTCGCCTCTAGTTTGGACGAATACAACCAGCTGGTGACGCTGTGCAACGGCACCAGCGAGGGCTTCATCCAGAGAGGCGTGATGGGCGGAGCCAACATGTCCCTGCCCACCATGAGCGACGTGAGAGGCTGTCTGGGCATCAGAGACTTCGACAGTCCCCCGTATTTCACCAACTCCTCTTTCAGTTTCAGGTTAGAGCCATTTCTTGGCAAAAACTCCTGTGCAAGTGATTTATATTGATATGTCCGTGTCGAATTTAAGGCCTGTGTCCAAAATCTGACCCTTTAGTTTATTTACGTGCCGAGAGCCTCAAGTCCAAGGGATACCCTGGAAAGGTCTCCACTCCGTCATACACACACCTAGGAGATAATTTTGAGTCATCATTAGCAAACTACTCTGTTGGACAGTGGGAGGAATCTTGACTCGGACAAAACCCTCAGCAAGTACAAGGAGAACGTTAGAACTGTACAAAGAAAGAGACTGAAGTTTGACCCATGATACCTTAACTCCAGGGACCTTCGGAGAAACTCTGGTTTCCTTCCAGAGTTTATTGAGAACCATAAACTCAACTCCCCTGTCCCGGGACTGGTACTGGACTGGTAAAATTATTAATATAATATCTATTCTATTGATAATAACTCTCTTATTTTATTTTGAAAAATAAATTCTATTTCCCACAAATAAGTATTAGGATGTGACTCTTGACACTCATATCAGTCAAGTCTACTCACAATATAAACCCATAGACTAGTGAAAACTGTTT
The DNA here is from genome assembly GCF_982586985.1 of Callionymus lyra. Classification (NCBI taxonomy): domain Eukaryota; kingdom Metazoa; phylum Chordata; class Actinopteri; order Syngnathiformes; family Callionymidae; genus Callionymus; species Callionymus lyra. The sequence goes on from NC_141829.1 coordinate 23,498,895, forward strand.
ATTTGAACTGTTTTAATCTGAAAGTCAGTTTGTGAATATAATACTGACCTTAAAACGGGCTGACAGGCTGGTGACCTGGTCAGGGTTTTCCTTGTCTCTTGCCCCAGGCAACTGGGAGAGACCCCAGCCCCATGTGAATCTGATAAGAGAAAAATTAGGTAGAAAATGTCAGAAAACACATTGTGTTATCTGAGGGTCATGGTTCAACCAGAGACAATTGATTCAGAACTCGGCAGCAAGAATTCTAACCCGCTCTAGTAGAAGAACTCACATTTCTCCGATCCTTAAATCTCTGGCTTCCAGTTTCTTTAAGGATCAACTTTAAAATTCTGGTTCTTACTTTCAGAGCTATTCATGGTCAGGCTCCTCCTTACATCAGTGATCTGATCCAGCCTTACACCCCAGCTCGGGCTCTGAGGTCTGTGGATCAGAATCTACTGATGGTTCTTCGCACTCGTTTCGAACCAGAGGAGAGAAATCCTTACAGGCTGTTGCTCCTAAGCTTTGGAATGATCTTTCTCTCTCTCTGTGTTTGGTGGATCTACTGATTCCTTCAAGATACATCTTAAGACTTTCTTATTCGTGCAGGCTTTTCCCTGATTTTCTGAAACTCATGTGTTGTTCTCGGTGTTATCTTGACCTTTTAACTATATATTTTATTCGGTATTGTTTTGTTTGTTTAAGCGCTTTGTGACCCTGGTCTGGAAAAGCGCTCTACAAATATAAATAACTTACTAACTTACTTACTTACAATACAAGGGATACCACAAACACATTTGTTTTCGGGTCACTGGGTCACCTTGACCCTGAGATAACACAAGGTTTAAGAAGGTTTTTTTTTTATCTTCTTATTTTAAAACAGAAACGCACTGGAAGGCTTCGAGAAACCAGACGGCGAACTGGACGAGTCGGTCAACAACCTCCACAACCTGGTTCACTCCATGCTGAACGGCACCAGCGCTCTGTCTCACTCGGCTGCCAACGACCCCATTTTCCTGGTCAGTGAGCGACTTCACAGGCAAAATGATCCACACAAGCAGCCTCGCTGAGATTATAATCCCCCCCCCCCCAGGTGCTCCACGCCTTCGTCGACGCCATTTTTGACGAGTGGATGAAGAGGTTCGCTCCGACCAACGCCAGCTTCCCGGATGAGATGGCGCCCATCGGTCACAACAGGGACTATAACATGGTGCCGTTCTTCCCGCCCGTGACCAACGAGGAGCTCTACATCTCCTCGCAGGATCTGGGATACTCCTACTCCATCGCTTTGGAAGGTGAGAAACTGAAAACCTCAATTATATTGGATTTTATTTAATAGTAAGATTGAGCTTTTTGCTTTTTATGTTAGAAACAATACATTAATTAAATGATATTTTTTAAGTTTCTATTAATTAACTAGTCATAATCCAGAAATAATCCAATGTTAAATTAAAAATGTAGTTAATGAGAAAAGAAAAATGTTTACGATCATGTTATGTTGTTTCTTAAACAAAAACAATTATGATTCCAAGAAAACTGTACTGCACTAAAGTCCTGGGAACACCGACAATAACCAGGTTTTCTCTCCTGACACCCGCAGACACGGAAGGCTCGGCTGTGTTCGTTCTGGGCTCCACTCTTGGAGGAGTCTTTGTCGGGGTCCTGGCACTGCTGCTTATTTTCGTGCTTCACGTGCGTCAGAGGAAGAACCGCGGCTTCGAACCTCTGATAAAAGCCGACTTCACCAACAGGAAATATACGGAGGAGGCCTAAAAAAAAGAAGAAAACTGGAAGAGCCTGACATCTCTTAGATAATTCTCAAGTGATTCTTTTGATTCATGTTAAATATCAAATTAAAATCGGGCACCACAAACGCTGAATTTTATTGGAATGTCTTTTTAATAAATATTTATTCCCAAGAACAGTAACAAAACACAATTGCACTGAGAGAACGGTAAGGCATACAGTATCTGCTCCTCTGATCCTCAAAAACCCATCCAATCCATCGTGATGTATAAAAATCTGACTCAACCTGTGTTTTTTTCTCCTTTTACATCAAAAATATCACCAATAAAATGGCATTCAAAAGCATAAAGGGGCATTGTATGGCAATAAAGAATGCTTTCGAACGACAGCGGCTCTGTTTGTTAGCGTGAAGCGAAGTTAACGATTGATGATATACTGTAAAGAAAGACGGAGCTGGCCGGCTGGAGCTGACAGTCTCTCGGAGAACACTGGATGTACCTACAGGCTGGTTTTTTCGACGCCCCCCTCAGCGGCGCCAGGCCTCTCACATTCTCTGCGAGTACGCTCTGCTGAGGAGCTTCGCTGGAGCGTTCAGGCCTGTCCACTCTCCACTCTCCACAGATTCTCATTTCACAGGTGGCTGTGGTCGACTTGAAGCCTGTCTGTGCCGCAGACACGGCGTTCCACCTCTGCAGATAAATTTAGGTCCACTTTTCTTTGCATTTAGAAAAGAAATGGGAAAAATATATAGAGTTTTTTCCTCATAAACAAAAGACAGTGAGTTGCAATATGAATTTAAATGTAATCCTTGTATTAAGAAGGACATGACCGATGTTTTTCTGCGTATCCTGGGTCGACCCCTGGACCTCCCCCTAGGCTTAATGTGGAAACACATCAGTTCATCCGCCACATGACCAAGCTTTCTATCCGTGATCTTTCTGTCAAACCTAAAGGAAATAAGCAGATAAAGAGCGCTTGTCTCTTTGCTCCGCTCTTTCTCCTCATGACTGAACACACTGCTTCCCTCACTCGTGATCTTGATGATGATATTTTATGTCTCGATATGTTTGTCACAATATTCACCTGAAATATACGTTTCTGTTTTGGAAACATTTTAGACATATATCGTTTGTTTTCTTGTTGTCAACTTCCTGTTGGTGAGAATAAAGAACGTTCAGAAGAGCTTTTAAATAGTCAAAAGGAGCTAAAACATTAATTGAAATTGGACCTCTTTGAATTCTAAGGACGGTCTAATGCTCCCCTTACAATTCACTCAAATCGCGCACTTCTCTAAGTGCACTGCTTTTCATTACACTGTAAGACAGCTCTTACTCGCACAGTGTGCAAATTTCAGCAGGGTAGTTCTGTCTTAAATCAAAAACTGCTGCTATGCACTTACAGGAAATCTTTTTCTACTACTTTTTAACGCTAATTATAACCATTTATCGCCAACAAGCTATTACCTTTTTTTCATTGTGTCAATATTGTTGTGTTGTTTTGTGGCAAAATGAGTGTTTTCTCAAGACATTTACTCCGGTATCTGCTCCAAAGACCCGTGGGCACTGACGTAAATTCCATTTAGCCTGATCTATGTCACTAAGATGGCGGCCTTTAAGGGTGGAAAATGTCCATCGATCCTCACTCCATTATCTGGGTATTTTCACACACTGCTCACTGCACACTCAAAATATCGTGTAAGTGCAGAAGTGCGCGATTTGGGACACACTAATGGTTTTTAATTTAATTAGAATTGGATGTATTTATTTGTCTTCTTAGCCTTTCTCTTGACCTCATCAAGTTGCTCCCCTGATATAATCTTTTAATCACTATAATAAATTTTGTTATGTGACTTTACTGGTAAAATATGTTACTTTTAAGAACTGTTTGTCAGTTATTTTTCACCGAGCAATGATCTTGAACCATTTATTTGATGGTTGGTTTGTGAAATGAGCTCCTTGCCAGAGGTATGCACAGTGTAAATGCCCATCTGGTCAGTAATCATATTGTTCGATCTCTTCAATATCACCTACAAAACCTGATGAATCATTTCCCATCCTATCTCTCTCTTTTCTTGTTTCTCGTTCTGTATGTACAGCATGTAATCTTCATTTGTTGGTTATTGTAAAGCGTATTTGTGTACTATGAGCAGGGCTATAGAAAATGTATGTATTGTTATTGATCTGAACTTGATCCTTGTTCTCCTGACGATCAACTCCAGCAGCCGAGCAAGTGTCACACACGTGGATATTGTTTCGCGGATTATTCTCTGGCTGTAAGCAAATAAAAACGTGTCATCAAAAGTGGACAGTGAGACAGATATTCCTGCTGATATGAACCTGGGAGAATATGCTTGAATAGAAAAATAATACTATCGGCATTTAAAGGCAATGGACGTTTTTTTGTTTTTTTTTAAAGAAATCATGTAGATCACCTTCTTCCTGTTTCACATTAAACAACCAATCACGACACCGATCTCCTGTTGCTCATCCTGGACATGATCAAAGTGCATGATTGTGCACTTTTCACGTGCAAAGTAATCCTCGCGGAGAGTTTGTTGGCATTAGTCTAAAGATGGCACAATCTTTGGGAAAAACTTCTGCTTCAGTCTTGTCACAGTTGGAACACGGTTGCACGGACTTGAGCTCCGATCTACAAGAGAAACTGCAAAATGAATTTTAAAAAGTAGTCCTTTGTTGGGTTCCTCCGTCATTATCTCAGCTGCTGGTGGAGGGCCAGCGCCGACAGGAGCAGAGTGAAGGATGGCACGGGGAGCAGAGCGGAGTCCTCCACTGGTCCGCCTCGACCCGCTTCTAGAACCGGAGCCTCGGAGGACGGAGAGTCTGTTTCTGTGGGGCAGGCGTCTGTGCAGCCGCTCCCGCTCCCGGACCCACTGCCCTCGTCACCTGCAGATACAAACCAAAGTCACGGCTGGAACGGTAACAAGAGATGACAAGAAAATCACATTTGTGCAGCCCTCATGATGTTGGTGTGTAGCTACTAAACATGATGAAGCTTCATGAAGCAGTGTCATGTTGTTTAGAGGTCAGTAGTTGGTGCCACCAGTTTAAAAATGATGTGATGTTTTATTAGAACCACTGTTTAAAACAGTAAGATAGTAAAATTGTGCATTTCAATAGAACAGTTTTTCAATACAGATGAAAATAGTGCAGAGACCGCCATCTAGTGGGCTCTGGAAATAATGAAACTGCTTCATGAAGCTTCATCTGACCATCACTGCTTTCTACTATTTATAGATATAGTGATATTTTATGAGGATATTTAATGGTAGTTTAAATATTATTTCTCAGTATTCACACTCATTTTTAAAATTCTATTGACGTTTATCTGTTGCTTTATCAATAAGACAATTTGACTATTAGTAAGCAAAGAGGATACCATTTGTATGTAGTTCTGGATTCTCCATCTCGATCCAGGAAGTTTAAAAAAATTAATCTTTTACTTTTTAGTTTTTGAACCAGATGCTGCTTATGCACCAGAATAACTAAAATCACTAATCATAACCACCACGATTTACAAAAAAATAGGGATCAAGTTTTGGGGATAAAATACGCTTAAACATTGTTTTAGGGTTACTATATAACCAAAAGCAATCCTAGTTATCACCTTGGCGCTGGTATGTAATAGCTTAGTGCTCTCGCAGTGAGTCAAAATATCAACAATTTTAAATTGTCTTTACTAAACTGATTTGAATTTAGAAATAATTTGAGTTATTTCCTCAGTTTTTCTTGTTCCTTTATTACTGTGAAATCCTTCAGTTCTTGTCCCAGGTATGTTCTATCTAATTTTAAATATTAACAATTTTATATAATGTTTCTATGGCTCAATAAAAATCTAACTTTTTTTATTTTTATTTACATATATATTGCCTTCTCACTTAAACATGTATTCTTAATACCTACTGTAAATAATTAAGTATTATGTATTAAGTATTTAATACATTTTATAATTAATTTTAACTTTCCTTTTTATTAAAAGAAAATATATATAAAAAAAATCAGACCCTTTTTATATTCTTACTTCAAGTTTTTGCTTTCCTGTGTGACCCTAAATCCTATGTGGCCCTCATGGGGTCAAAGATCATGTAGAAACTACAAATTTGGTTTTGTATTTCATTATATTATTCATTTCTTGTCTTTAAATATATTACAGTATTTCTATTTTAAAGGTTCTTTGAATTTCATTATTAATTGACACTCATACAATTTTTGGGTTTGATTTTATTACTCTTTTTTTATATACATGTTCTTGTTAATTTCTACTGGATGGCCTTTAACAACAGCCACTGTATAGGATTTGGCCCCTGAGGAAATTGAATTGCCCACCATTGCCTGAACCTGCCACTAAGATTTGTGTTTGTGTTTAATCAGTTTTTCCTTCTAGACAAGTTTAACTATTGAACTTTTTATTAATTCATGTTTCTGTCAGTCCAGACAAAAGTCTAGCAAACGCTAGAGTTATTAGCAAGAGCTTACTTGAGTCCTGAAAGTAGATATCGTTGCCATTGTAGGCGTTTTTCAGCTTGTTGGTCATCACCCTCAGAGCCATGATCTGTTGACGGATGAGGGTGTCTGGCCGAGTGATGTCCACGCTGACTTCTGGGTTGTTCACCTGGTTGGTCAGACCGTCCTTCATCACCTCAGGAAAATATCTTTTGGACAGAGACGTCGACAAAATCAACAATCGTTCTCCATATTATTCAAAAAGAAACTTGCGTAGATCAGAGGTATCGTGACGAACATGAGGTGTTTCTTGAGGGGTGAAAATGTGTCAGCTGAGGTAGTCATGTGAGGCTGTACGACACACTGTCACACAACTGGAATTGTTCCCAGATTAAGGCTTAGGGCGAGAATCGTAAACAGGATGGAGGTGAAAGGAGTCGTAAACTTTACAGTGTGATGTGCAACACAATCACATGAGAAATCATCTCACCAAGTCAGACTTTTAGGCATGTGGAGCAGCCTCAAGTCATTTCATGTAAAAGACTGCAGCGTAGAGGTCTACCACAACTCAACACAGCCCCAAACACGAGAGGTACTCGTGAGAATTCCGACTGTACTATGTTAGAGTCTGGTCGATCTGATCCCGGGATTAGGCGGATTAACGGAGAGCCGGTGGAACGGACTTCTGAGAAATGAGCCTCGAGCTTGACCCCGATTTACCTGCCCTTCGTGTGCCCATTCCAGCATTCCTCGTCGGTAACGTTTCCAAACGAGACCCGGTCGCCCGCGCACACCTCCTCCGGCAGCCCCGACCAGAACCTCTTCGATCGTTTGAGCTTCTCCTTGATGTCGACGACCTGGAGAGACAAAGAAGAACTTTAAGTCAAAGCGCATCGATAAACTGACTTTAGTACACGAGCTGAACATCTCTGATGATCATCTGAGCAATATTCAGACCTGCTGATGTTCTTGGTGATGGTCTGATGAAGCTTCATGACGCAGTGTCATTATTGACAGAGCCCACTAGATGGCGGTCTCTGCATTATTTTCATCTGCATTGAAAAACTGTTCTAATGAAACATCGCATCATTTTTAGATAAATGGCGCCACCTACTGACCTCTTAACAACATGACACTGATTCATGAAGCTTCACTACTGAATTTTGAATTTTCTAGTCTAAAAAACGAAATTGTAAACTAGAAAGTTACAACTGGACTTGGCATATTTGGAAGTCGAAGAATAGGAAGTCTTGAACCACTATTCTAAAAGGCACAATGAGCAGTACACTTATTAAGAGGTTTTGAAAAGGACTACTATGACATCCACAAGATAGTTATTAGTAATTGAAAAAGAACAAAAACAAATACTCCAAAATGTACTTTTTACAACAGGAATACATTTGGTGTCTCAAAGTGTTTGACATAATGGAGATGAGAATTCTAAAAGAGACTTAAGGATATTTGAAAATAAACTTGGCAACCAAGAGAATTTGAAAAAAAGACTTGAGTCCAACGTGAGTTCTAACCGGTCAACCAGGATGCCTTAAGACAGACACATTTTAAACAAGAAAAAAAAAATTGATAAGGCCCAGAAACAGACTTGTTGTATCTCAAAAGTGAAGTAGAAACTTAAGATAGTCTGAAATAGTCTTTGTAAACTTTTCAAAATACACTTTTGCAAATTGGATCCTAAAATGTAGTTGAAACAGTCTTTGGTGGACCAATATTACGAAAAAGACTTGGAAATAACGAATAACACTGAAATAGACCTTTCAAACTAAGGTTAAAATTGAGTGGGAAACTAGAAAAGTCCGAAACAGACGTGGTAAAAAAGCAAGTATGAAGTCAAATTTGTAAACTACCATAAGGAAAAAAAAGAATCAGATAAAGACACGATATCTTTGTTATGGCTCTTGGGGTGCCGGTTACCACCAAGACTGCAACTAACGAAGAAGAAGAAATGTAAATCTGTCAGTCACGCGATAAAAGTCTGAAATAAATCGTAAACGCGTGTCGGTTCAAATCTCTCGCTCCCTCCTTTGAGTTAATGAAGTTTTCTTGCGTCATACGTTTGCAGAGCAACTTTTCTGGCCGCAATCACTCCTCGCCTGAATGTCGTCCGTGCGTCGCGCCATGTGACATGACCAGATACGGTTTCCGGTCCTGAGCCCGTTGAGGTCCAATCTTTCATCAAACACACAGAATTTGACATATTTGACTGAAGCCGAGGAGAAAGCCTGATAGCAGCCGGCTGGCCCCATTATCTTCCCCAGGTCTGAGTTGCTGCTGGCTTACGTGAAATTGTGGTGAACCTGAGCAGAACTTGAAAGGTGCTGCAGCGCCGGTGTGGGCCTCCACGCTGCTTTTGATGTGTTAATCCTGTCACAGAGATGCCGAGCGGCTCTTGAGCGGCTCTGATACTGCCCACAGGGTCGACGCTCAATGCGGCAGATTGACTGGAAATGTTTGACTAAAACTTGGATCAACAAGGCAGCACTTTCGCCTCGTCTCTGCATCGCAGGGGAAATCTGAGCAAGTGTGAATTAGAATCGAGGAAGAATTACTTTTGGGGAGAAAAATAAATCTTGTCCCCAGTCGCTCACGAGGCGTTCTATAGGCTGCTTATTACATAACTTGGTGTTAAAGCGAGGAAGACAAGAAAAATCCAGATCTTTGCATCAAAAATATGAAACCGAGTCTGATTCTCTTCGAGATTTGATTCATCAGCAGCAGAGAAGACTTTTGTAATGATTCAATAGACTTAAAATAAGCCCTTAAAGTCTCTGCTGGCTACCTCATTTTTTAAAAATATATATTTTACTCATTTTACTTATTTTACTTACTTTATAAGACCCTTTAACCCACCAAATAGTACAATTCCTTGTGAGGAATATAAGGAGCAGCCGAAAGGAAAAGAAGAAGATTGTGAGGAATATAGAGGTTTTAATTTTAAATTTTTAAATACATATTTCCTAAATTGTGTATTTATATACATTAATATTTATATATTTCACCTATTTCGTAATATAAATAAGTAATTTATCCAAAAGCATATAAGTTTTATTTTATTGAAATATAACTAATCTAAACAAATATTTTTATTATTTATTTATTCATCAGTGACTTATCGTATATTTTTTAACTATTATAATTTTACTAATATTTTACTAATAAGTTAGAAAATTTGATAAATATAATTTAGTCACTGATATACATGCATACATATAAGTAAGTAAGTAAGTAATTTATATTTGTAGAGCGCTTTTCCAAACCAGGGTCACACAAGCGCTTAAACAATCAATACCCAATAAAATATATACTTAAAAGGTAAATATAATAATATTATTTAATTATTACCTTGTACATCATTATTTTCTTATTGCAGTGGTTGACTGTATCTCTTATTTATTTCCATTACTTTGATGATATAACTTCTAATATAAGTCAATTTGATTTAAAAGGGAGAGAAACTATTAAAATATATGCTTAAATTAGAGTACCATATATATAACTAGTTAGTTTAAATCCATTTAAACAACTCACTTTTACCACATAAAAATGTTGAACATTAAGATCGTAATATATCCATGATTTGATGTTTTTATAAGGAAGCAGAACATCATGAGTTCTCAAGCCTCCTTGTCCACTTTCATCACCGCAACCACTAGATGGCGCACTTTACCGAGTTTAAAAATGACATTCAAAAAATAAAGTAAACAAATAATGCCATCTGTCGGACCCTTGAAGAAATATCATGTATTTAATACTATATTATATTAATGTAGGATATTTTATGGGGGATACATTCAATCAAGCGTCTGTACATAATCCCAGAAACTTTTTGAAAGCCAACGTAAACTACCATATATTATTAAAACATTGCTTTACAAGTCACACTAAAGTGTAACTCAAAACTATGACCACTAGATGTCGCCGTTAAATTTATAGTGACATTAATCACGCCGACATTATTCCACCTTAATTTCAGTCTTTTATGTTGTTGTAAAGACCTAGTTAATGATTAACCACGTGATCAAAAATGTTAAATTTTTATTTGTTTTTTTTAAAAACAATAGTTTTAGTTTAAAAAAAAAAGAAATCAGTATATATTTATGTTTTACTACCTATTGTGTTATTCGTGAATTGCCTGTTATAAGCTACATGTAAATGCAAACTATGTTTTATTTTTATAAACCGAGGTAGTAATCTTTGGCTCTGATCTAATGAGATACTCAATGAAACCTGGCATCATTTTGACCGAGAGCGCCATCTAGTGGCCTTTCAAATAAGATCATGATAAAGGCATCCCTGGCAAATAAATGAATATATTCAAAGCAATTTCACAGGTCATTGTAAATTGTTGAATATTTTGGTTTAAAGTCTGAAATATAAGCATTCTTGTAAAAAAAAATGTGTCATCCTTTTTTGATCAGTGCTGCTCAGACCGGAGCTCATTGCTACAATGGGTTTGGCAAATGAATTCAAATCCTCGTTGAAAGTCGAATTTGTGTGAAGACTCTCGGGGAGCATTCAAGGGAAGGCTTGCGATCTGACTCCATGAGACACAGAGGACGGTTAGCCTTTAAAAGTTCAAGTCTTTCTGGAGATTAATAAAGACGCTGCAGCCTTTCTTCCCTCTCGCTGTAACCTGTCATGAAACATTAACTCATTTGTTTTTTTTCCTCTCTCTGCTTCTGTTCTTCGTGCCTGCTACGACTCCCGCCGTCTCTCTCTGGTCGTTGAACATGTTACATTAGTGGCAGAGAAGGTTTCAATCCTACCTGGCCTGTGGTTCTAAACACAGTCTTCATTCTGAGTCTATATTAGACTGACGGGGCCATCTCTGCCAAACTGTCCGCCCACACCTCCTACTCTTTTAAGATGACAGCGGCAGTAGATCCAGATATCTTTATTTAAACATGTCATGATTTCTACTGCAGGTAACAGACAGCTGTAATTACAGTCACGCCCAGTTACTTTCATTGTTACAGCATAAATCACGTACTTGACGTGATCGTACACATTGTTGTTTCATTAGGCATAAGTGTCTCCAACGTTAGAGTGTTAGTGTAAATATGTGTTAACATATGTTCCATACTATCATCATGTTACATACAGTACATATTATCTCTTTTTATCCTCATTTATTGCATGTTGTATCATTTTAAAGATTAATTAATTTAATAATACAGGTTTATATGAAACCTGTATTATCATAGAGGTCTTGAAACACAATTCAAGTCATAAATATCATTAAAGTTAGGGATGATTAAAATAGTTTATAATGAACCTTCTTAATACTAAATCCATTGGGTTCAATATTTTAGGTATGACTACTTTTTTTTGTTGAATCTGACTTTCGAAATGTCATAACTTGCTAAATATTTACCCCATTTGAAAAAAGTTGGTTTCATTGGAAAGCTTGCTAAACAAAGAAAGAAGAGGTATCATTTTTTTATCCATTCACGTTAAATTAAAACATTTGGCTCTCAAAATATGCATGGGAAAAACGAATTAATAGCCCAGATTGAACGAATAAAACCATACACCCTTACTTTTACAGTAATGGAAACATAAAGCACAGTTACAGAGTATTTTTATATTGTGAGTATTTGATAAAATTCATAAAATTACCAGAAGTGAAATTGCAGTTAACATGTCTGGTTAGACTCAACCAAGCAATTGTTGCAATACATGCATAAACATAAATGAATAAATACCAATTTACTTTTACGTTTATATTTATATTTCAAATGATTATATTGTAAGTGCAAGAGGTCAAGGCAGAGTTGTTCACGGTTTCACTTGTTACCACGTGAAAATGTTGATGCTCACATTCAGATCGTTATCTAACCATGGTTTGATATTTTTATAATATTGAACCCTATACAGCTGTCAGGCCACTATTCATATTTATACATCAAACTTCAAACGAACTGAGTGTCCAATATCCAGGAAGCTGCAACTGCGTACATACCTAATATCCGCCTTTATTTCAATACTGTCAAAATACAGTTTGACAGTATTTAGCTATAATATAAACATCTAATGAAAGATACAGTGGAAAACTACAGTTCATATTGATATAGAGAGAAAATAGGGTAAAATCTAAATGTAATGAGTGTTTAAATTAATATAATTTGACTTATATTCACCATTTTTACTACACTAAAGGTTAATGTCTAGTTTATTTTTAGTTCCAACATGCTAACACTGCTAGCTCACATTTTAGAAGGTAACGATACATTATCCTTAATATACACATATAGCTTCTTGCTTAATAGCAAAAAAAAAACATTCTTTATGAAAGAAATATACCTATTTTTAATAAATGTAGTTCTTTCACATAATAACTTTTTAAAAAGTGAGCTAAAAGAAGCTTAACATAATGCTAAGGCTAACATTAATTAGCCTGTCAGGAATGAAACAGTACCTGCCCAGTTAGAACTTGCAGGACATATTTAAAATCCAGGATAATATTTATCCAGCCGCTCAAACAGACACTAGGAATTGTTTTCAGAGAATAATTACGCTCAGAAATGCAGCCATATGTGAGGAAGAGATAAAGGCTTGTTAGTGTTTACAATGCTAGAAAGTTTTATTTTTATAACATTCATCTGTGTGTGTGTAGTAAGTTCTGCCGTTTAGATCAAAACTTTGAGGGGGAAAAGAGCGCCACCTTTTCCCTGTATTTTTTAAAAACTACTGATGTTTCTGATGCCCTTTCCAATTCTCAGATCCAAAGCTGACGTGTCAACCGCTTTGAAGCAGCTGTCGCACTTCTGGCGGCGGCACAATGTCAGAAGCCTGCGAGGGCTTATCAGGTTATGCTATGATGCAACGGCGGGCTATCGGGCCTTCAATCACTTTATCAAAAGAGGAAATGTGTGGACGGAACTTTAATAACCTCACAGTGCTGCGTCGTCGTTGTCTTTTCTCTCCCAGCAAACACTGACGTCTTTAGAAAAGTAGTCATCAAACACTTCCTGATACAGAGTTTGCAGTTTTTTTTTTTTTTTTAAGTCTAATCATAGAGCAGGCAGCAGGTCTCGCCACCAAACCACCAGGGGCAGAAAACTCCTGGACTTATTTTCTCTGGCATCGGCTGCAGCCGTCTCGTGTTAAAATAGTTTTTCATTTGATTCCGATGCTCTATTCTTCTTGCATCTCAATTTAACGGAGGTCAGCGAGTCGGTCAGGCTCATACCGGACCTCCGCCAGGCCAGAAGTCTCCTCCTGTCCGGTGACCACTTTGAGGACGGAATAGAAAGTTTCTCACAGGGCACCGAGGCCGCGGTATGCTTAACCATAACCTCTTGTGCCGCTTCAGGCGCTCGTGTTGATGGTCTCGCTGATCCCCAAAGCTCACTGTCCACTCAGTGGTCATCCCTCGGTGAATCATCGTATATTTTTAAACCAAAAGTATGTATTTTAGTGGTTATTTTTAGCAAAACCCAGTTCGGTGGAATACAAGACCAGATCTTCACCGCCAAGGGTTTGGACATTTTAGGTCGGAAACCCCTTATCATGTAAAGAAACATTCCACACAAACGTTTAAGACAAAAATATGTGACATTGTAAATATCAGAAGTATAGACTTACTTTCATTAAACAAATATAAAAAACACAATAAATATGATTTTATTCCTCATTTGGAAAACTCAAAACACCAAATATGTTGTTGTTATGGCCACCAATCTGTTGATTTCAGTGTCTCTTAACTTCATCTTGGACCTCTATTGTACTCATCAGTATTCTTAAATATTGTAGTTTTAAAATGTGCTTAAGCTCCGCCCACCGAAAACACTTGGATTTTCTAGAGCTAAATCTTGTTTACCATTACCACACCCTCTCTGCTGTGATTGGTGAAGCATTTAGGTTTGTCACGCAGGGTCATCAATCCAGGAACTCTCCACCTCCAAGTGACTCGTTGTATAAACAAAGCCAGGCATGATTACAGCTGGTTGGAGTGAAGCCCATTAATATGTCATAATGGACTCCACACTTGTAACTTCTTGTTCGCCGAGTCAGTGAGGAGGGTTTTGTTTTTCACATAAGTTGCACTTTTGATAATTATTTTTATCTTTTATTTTCATCTTTTTATGTTGTAGAACGAAGGTCCCCAAAACTGTGTGTCGGGTTCCATTACTGGCCTATGAGGCATTTCTTAACAGGGCCACACGAACAGAAAATAATATTATTATTACTGTTTTACTGATTATTATTGTCCTAAAGCTGTTTTATTTTGAGAAAAAAAGAGTTACTTATTATTAGCCTGTGACTCTTCACACATCAAAACAGGCGATTCTGTTAAATTTACTCAGATATTAAACATGTTAACAAATGGAAATAAGTTCAACACAAACTAGATCATCACAAATTTGGATCATCTTATTGCAGAGAAACTAGCCTGGAGATCCCACTGATTCTGAGTCATCGTGAGATGTAGTTTTTATGCACTTTATGTTCATTTCAGTCAATCATGCTATTTTCCTGCCGAAAATAAACCAGTCTGTGGTTCAAAAAAGGTTGGTGTCCCCTGGTGTAAAACACTTATGATCAGACGTCACCCACAGATTACACCCTTGGACACCGCTGACTTTAAAATGAACATGGCTGTGTTAACAATATAAAAAAAGGATAAAGAAAAGCATTTCAGTGTCAGATCCGATCAAAACCCATCGCTTGTCAGATGCAAATACATCCGCCCTTTGCAGAACAAGTCACCCGTAAATGCGCGTTTCCTAATTTAGAAATATTTGAATGGATCGATGGACGGCCCGGGGTAAGACAAATTTGATGTGACAGTTAAATAGCTGCTTTGTTTTCGTATGTTTTAGCCACGATCCGTCGAGCAGCTCGCTGTTGTCCGACAAGCTGCTGCCCCTCTTGTTTCGCTTGATTACCGCTGGTTATGTTCCATTACCAACAAAAAGACGCGTCCGTGCCATGTGACTTGCTGCCTAAAAGCATCAGATGACAGCTCTTGGATTGAAAGACTGTCTAATGTGGTGCCGCTTTATTTTCAGGTTTTTATTCCACCAGCCACATATATTAATAAAAGTTGAAACTGAATAAGTATGGAGGACCCAGGTACATAAAGAAGCGATTGCATATTCATTGTTTCTCATCGAATTAAGCTTTCTGTCTCAAATAAACTGCAGTATAATGAGTGTTCTTGTGTATTGAACAGAACATCAACCGGAAATGTATTAAATTTGTTTTTATTACATCTTCATCTTCTAAGAAAAAGGAAAAGTAGGTACATTGAAAGTAATTTAAATGGACTTTTTTCATATTTCTGATTCAAAGAGTGATCCCTCCCAATATTACAGCTATTTGTGTTTTGCTTCTTGCTTTGTATATAATCATATATTATAGTGTTCCTGACTGACAAGGCTTGAAGACAGTCTGTGGATTTTATCATTTTATTTTGGAACTGATGCACAGGCTAACATATATCGAGCAACTGCCAAAACACAGGTAGCTCGTCTAGCTCTGTTGAACAACAATGACTTTCTCTCCTTTACCTTTACCCCCGAAACCGAAACACACTTGATTTAAGTGTGTCTTAAATTGATCTTGGACTCTATTGTACTCATCAGTATGTATTTCTTTGTACAAAACTCTCTTTTCATTTACATTAGAAAATCTTTGTAAGCCCCGTCCACTGACAACACTTTGTTTTTCTGAATATGAAATCTTTTTTACCATAACCACGAGTGCGGTCAGAGGAGCTGTAATCTATTTTATTTGAGATATCTCTAACAATTCCATTCAATAATGTACGGTTTTTTGTAGACAATATTAGTGGAACATATTAATGACAGTTTGAAAAAGGTTTATAAAGAGTGAAGGTAGGGATTTTGAGGCCTCAATATTCACTTGAATATAGTGAGGCAGCACATCAATGTAAATAATCCTCATAATGATTATGCTTTACAGTGAAATCCTGTTTATCCTATTTTAAGCCTTTCATTGCTACAATGAGGGATGTCAAGGCTCTATTTTGATTTCACAGCTTTAGATTTGTCAACCAAAAAATGTATGACGATCTAGTTTTGGATAGTTTTAATTGAAAAAAGAAAACTTCGTAACTTGGTAAGAAGTGGAAACAGACAGAGATTTTGCATCTGAACAAGTTGTCAAATTTATAATGACATACTTTCAATTCATGACTTTTATTTTTCATGTGTTGACAAGTCAGTGTCCAGGTGTCTTTAGCTGCTGTGGTACGACTGGAAACATTGAAGTGGACCTAAACTAATACTTCTTTAGGATGGTTTTGAGCGAAAATGCAAAACATAACTGAACAATTGGTCCTCTTACTCAAGTTAAATCACTTTCAGACTCAATAACTGGACCCACTAATAGCTCCACTCACTCACCGGTTATTTATACCGCCATTCTCTTTGTCTCACTCCCTTTTATTTCATTAAAATAAAAAAAGGCCCCTTGGTCTACGCTTTCATATTGATATATGTTAGCATCCTGGGTCAACTGCTCCCCGACTTAAAACAAAATCCAAACTGCGATACCAGTCAAGAGCGCCACAATCTGCTTCATCACGGGTGAACCGAGAACAGATGATCCCGTGGTGCGAGAAAAATGACAGAACATTGATGAAAGAGCGGTGAGTTGGCGCCCGTGGTCGGCCCAGGGCTACTACACGAGAAGTTGGCGAAGGAGCGATGATTAAAGAGAAGCTAGCTCTGTGGAGAATAGAGCAATCATCTGCAGGCTCGCTCTCTCGGCTCCGGCGAGTTCCCCCGAGACCCCGCACCCGGGAGTGTAATGGGGCCAATGTGCCTCATTAACATGTGGACAGATATGAAAAGTAGGAGCCTTTGTGGCAACTATGAGTCTAACGACGGAATTTACTTCAATCACTGACCTTTGTTGTGAGGAACCGTGTCGGGTTCGTAGCTCGAAGAAACGGATCGTTAGGAAAAAAGCGCACGATCAACAACGAACAATGTTCATAAAAGATAATTCTGCGTGTAGTTGAGGTTTTATTTCGTATTAAACTCCAAACATCGCTTACATCTCAGAGTATTAAACTGATATATGGAGACTTATTTAAGATAATCCTGAGTTTCCGACACAGAGCATGGATTTTACAGACAAAACTGTCGCTCATTTTCTACCCATCCTCAACCCAGTGTTGGGATTATTTTCAGAGTAATCTGTTCCTATTTTAGAATTATAGGCAAAAGTCCATTTTAATGTAACACTGATGCTCAGTTGATGTCCTATTCATCTTCGTCCAAAAAGAACAATTTCAGAAACAATTCCTTGTGTTATGTTCTTCAATACAAGATGGACGTTACAGACAAACACCATGGAGGTATTTGGATGTTTTTAAGTGTCTTTTTGGAAAAGATGAAAACGAAGACAATTGAATGTCAGTACATAAATGAACTTACATTTTTGACTATGACTATTAAAAGGAACTGATTACTCTGAAACTCATCCCAACCCTTAGTTGACATGAGGGTGAGTAGAAAATAGGTGTGAATTTTGAGTGAACTATCATCTTAAATGGTCATGAATTAAAACATGGGAAGGCTTTGATACGATTGGTCGAAACAACCTGTATGATGTATACAGAATGAAAAATATGTATGACTCGAAGTGAACTCAGGTAAATGACCAGATGAGATGAAAAAAATAAATAAATATGTATAACAACGGACCCTCGCTGTTGGAGGTTCGGCTCTGAATAAAATCCCTTATGCATCGCTCAATACAAGTAAGTAATGTGCTGAAAAAGCCTCGCCTGCATGGCCTTCTTAAAACCTTCCTCTAGGTTCAACGAGGTGGAAAGTGCTTTTCAAGAACACCTGCCTGTTGTAAATGAATAATAGCGACGGAGGCTGAAATCCGTCGGCAGATGTGGGGAAACAGCAGGGATCGGCTGTGGTCACGCTCGAGGAGATGATGGAGGACGAGGGTCCAGCGTTATTCAGGGATGGTCAACATATTTGAACGATACAATCATCAGTTCAAATGCTGCAAGAATTGACACGCATTGATGTTCAGGAGAAGTTTGTCTCTAAAAGCACCTTGTTGACCAAAACCTGTCAAATGATAACAGCTCATCTTTTATTTGATTCCTGCATGATCGTATCAAATCTTTTATTTGCGGTGTTAAAGGTGGAAGTAAGAGGTTTATGTCACACAACCTGAGCAAATAAAACCTGAAACTATCACAACTGTGAGTCGGTCAGACCCTCAAAATACATCTAAACAGAAGTTCTTAGCAAAAGGTTGTTGGGACCTGAACACACACACACACACTCACCTATACACACATACACACACACTAAAACAAGTTAATCACCATATGTTCTGACAGAAGTGTGGAAGGAAAATCAGCACAAGGACAATTCAACCAACTTCTTTTATCGGAAACTGGACAAAATTCAAACTCAACTGCTACTTTAATGAACCTGCTGCTAAGTAATAAATGCAAAGCCCCCAAATACATTTAACAACGCCCCAGGAGAGACACATTACAAGCCTCTGATGTGCTTTCAACAAAAGTCAAAAGGAAAGTTTTTCAGTAATAAAAAGTCACCATATACAAAGTATGGCAGACAAAGATATAGGAGGCTTAATCAGACAATAAAAAACTTAACTATATCATGAAGACATTTAAAATCACATCATGTATATATATATACACTGTATATATCTATAAAAAGACAAGACCGAGGAGAGAGCAACTGAGTGTGAAAATATTTATCTATTTGTTTATTTTGACTTCTTGTCTTATCAGTCGACATCATTATACATGTTTGATTCTAAAGATCAGGGAGAAAAACATTGATATAATCTCTGCCTCTTATTGGATGAATGGATGGATGGATGGATGGATGGATGGATGGATGGATGGATGGATGGATGGATGGATGGATGGATGGATGGATGGATGGATGGATGGATGGATGGATGGATGGATGGATGGATGGATGGATGGATGGATGGATGGATGGATAAACTTTATTGATCCCTCTGGAGGTCTCATGTTTTGTTTATAACTATAACATTTAATTTTCACGAACGTAAATTAACCCAGAGGATTCAGAGATAACGCCTTTATTATAAGATTTACTCTTCATTTAAAATCATAACATGGTGTCGATGAGTTGAAATACATTTTAGAGACTACTTTGACATTTTAAAATCTCTTCAGATCAAATCTCTCGTGTTTGTCGCGGTGCTTCACTGACGGAACGTTTGAAGACATTATATGCTCAATTCATATTCACATCTTGAACCCGTCCTGTAGAGAGATTTAAAAAAATAAAAAAAACCTTGCTCAGCACCTTCAATGAATATTTACTTTTGTGTGGTTGGAATGAAAAGTTTTTGCTCCGTAAGAATCTGTGGAATCTCCATAATTGTACGGTGTGGGAGAGTCAACAGATGAAACAGATGGAAACGTGGACTTTGCTTCTGTATCCAAAACAAGAATGTCATGCGCCTTAAAAGAAATATAATGCCCGGGTCAAGAATTCGGGAAAGAAAAGGTTGCGCTTTTTCCTGACGACTCACTCGGGAAACCGCACACAGATGTTGAACCAGCTGACCGAGGCTAAAGACTGAGAGGAAATGTACTGTTGTGTCCAGTAAATGTTCAACCATGAACGACACCCACCAGGCTGTCAACAGCAGAGAAAAACAAAGATGATTAAAGAAGGCCACCTCCTAGCAAGCAAAAGTTACACAGACTTACACGGATACATGGGCTGGGATGTTGCTGTTTTTGCTGTCTGTCTGATGGTTGTTGGGGTATTTATTTAAAATGTGAGAGAAGCAAGTGTACTTGGAGTTCATTTCGTCCAAGGTGCTAAATTGCATTTAGTAAAATGGCGCTTGTGAAGTGCAATTAAAACAAATGAGCTGTTGGAGCTAACTAAGATTAAGTCTGGAGAGAATTCTCTTGCTTCATGTGTATAAAGAAGCACAAAGCTGTAGTCAAGGTCTGAGTCTCTCATCAACTCAAAACCATGAAAACGATCTTCTTTTCACGCTGAAAGTGGTCACTTCACAACAACAATGGTGGACTACAGAGAAGTGCTTGTTGGTTGAAGGGTAGAACACCAGACCAGCTCTTTAGGGGTCCAGATAAAGAGCAACTATCTAAGACCTCACAAGGTCCAGAGCTGGAGCTATGCCTGTGGGGGGGTTCTCATGGGTGGGACGCGATGTGGATCTGTCTTCTCATTGGCCTAGTGCCTGCTTGCGGAACCACATCAGCCCTGCTTTTCGAAGCCCTTCAAAACCAGACCTCCCCTGATGTGTGGCTTCAAGCCTTTATGTCCTGATACTTGAGTTGACATGCACATTTAAAATGATTATACATCCCTAAAAGACTTGAAGTTATTATAAAAAAGGATGAACTAAAATTCTTATTGAACTGCAGATGCATCAACATTCACATAGGCTTTTTTATTTGTCTGATAATTATATCTGACAGATGTACCCTTTTTTTGTTTTGTTTATTTGCACATTTATAAGAAAATGAATGAAACCATAACCTTTCTTTGAATTAAAAATGTTTAATTGTGAGTTTCATTATTTTATAAAGATGTGTACTTAAAAGGACAGGGTTCTTTTTTGTTTAATCATGGTATCGAAAGGTAATGAAGTATCAAACATTTGAAATGTTCGCATCATGACAACCCAATATACAGTATATATATATGTATATATATATTTTACATCTGCGAAAATATAATTCCCCTTTTTCTTATAGACATGATCTTCTTTCTTTGATTTTTTTTTTCTTATTGTATCTTTCCATTTCTAAGGAGATGTGCTGTTTTTATTAATCGATGTGGAAACTCAACAAACTTATTAAAAAAATATATATATCAGTAAAAATAACAACTCCTTTTCAATAATGTAGATGCATGATAACAGTAAAAATCTAGAGACATAGAGCTCCATTGAAGAGTTCATTGAGTGGGATTGCGAGGAAGAGAAAGCAGTGTTAGGAAACAATTTGGAGTGTGTTGTAGAATATTTATCAAGTTAGAAAGTCAGTAAGAAAGTGATTTTATTTGAGTTAAATGACTCGTTTTTCAGTGTTGTTCCACATGTTTGCGTTTCACTCAAAATAATAATTGATAAATATTAGTTTAGTTTCAGTTTATGAATGTTTCAAGTCCTACCACAGCAGCTAAAAACACCAACGCACTGACTTGTTAAACGGTTACACAGTCAAACACTCACCGTAATGTTGATGTTTTTTTGGAAAATGGGACAAACACCCTCACTCATTGTATATGTAAACAAATGAAGTCATAAAAGGGTAATTTGGAGTCACTCGGAGATAAAACAACAGTACAAATCACTATTATACATTTTTAAATCCTTTACTTAAAGTTTTCATTTAAAGCAGTTGGTTATTTCTATTACAGTTTGTGAAAAGGCCGTGACACTAGAATAACAATAAGACGTTGCTGCTGGGAACATGATTTAATGATCTACATTCTCTTGACTTGTAGCCATCATCTGGTTCACAAACTAAATAAGATCCACATTCCTTTAACATCTAAACATGACATTCAATGCTCCAATTTAAAATTGACAAGAAGTGGGAGGCAGGACACACGCATCACCTTGACAAGACTATAAATATATTTTTATTTTCTTCGTACGCCTCTGACTGACTTGCAGGACATATCCTCTGCCAGCGCTTTTAAAAATAGGGCGATATAATTTATGAATATAAGCCAGAGGTCAAATGATTCAATCTCTGACAAAGATTGTTCCCCACAGAGTCCTTCCACAGTCTAGACTCGAGTGCCGTCCTCTCATCCTTAATGGCGCAGCACTGATAAAACGTCAAGTGTGTGTAACACAAAGCCGAGCAATAAAACTACACTGAATAAATTGCGCCAAATGTCTTACAATGTCAAATTAAAAGCTCCTCGTCTTATCTTTAATGCCCCTCTGAGTCTGACAGTGTGTTGTGCCTTCATCCGCTCCCCGGATATCCAAATCTCCATTTCGCTGGGAGCTTTGAGGGCGTGTGTATGCTCTGACAGAATGTCAGGCAATTAAAGCGTCATGGCTCATTGAGCCGGAGGTGGACCTTCAGAGATGAACACAGCCACTTCATGCCAGCCCTTCCAGATCTCCTCTACATGAGAAACCAGACGCAAGTTCCCCTTTCGTATCAAAGGACACTTAGAACGCTCACAAGCCTGAGCGGTTTGACTGTCACGGATAATTATTCCTCGCCACAATGTAAACAAAGACAACAAACAGGGAGGCACTCAATTCCCCGCAGCAGCGGCTTCACCTGGTAAATACTGCTACGTGAACGATCGCAGCTGCGAGCCAAATTTGACACCTTCACATTTGTTAGAAGCGACGTATGAAGGAAGAGGTAAACACAAAAGACAGTAGCCGCAAGTAGAAAGACAAAAGCTCTCTTGTAAAAAAAAAGGGAACAACAAAACAGCAGGTGTTTATTCAATTCCACAAATTCATAAAGAGATCAAAACTGTAGCCAGAGCTATTTACCAATAAATGAGGCCCCGGAGGCGACAAATATAACAGACGCATCCCGGAAAAAAGCTTCAACAAAAAATAATTCACGGATCACAAAACATAACTTCCACCTGGAGAGCAAGAATTCATTCTTTTGACATTTCATTCGTTTCTGCACTGGGGTTTTTGAGAGCATTGATGTCCCAGCTACATCGGGTGAGAGGCAACTGTCAACTCATACCTACAAGCAATGAGATTCAGACATTAACTTCTGTATGTTTTTATACTTTGGGAGGAAAAGAGTCCCCACAAAAACAATAATATTCAGTTTAATATGCAACTTCAACAATGAGTGTGTTTTAAAAAAAGGGACGTATTCTGTCGTGCTTGTGGTTGTTGAATTCTACAGCCTCCCAGAAGCTGAGCTTGGGTCAAACATTCTTCATGTATGTATTGTAATTGAAGATCTTCTAGAAAAAGCTATGGATGTTCTAAATATAGCCGCCTGTAATGACCCACTATGGCTGTGGTGATGTTAGCGCAGCAGCTCTGAATGTTCATGGAGTCTAGGGACGGTTCAACAGGTTCATTCCAAAAGTTTTAATGCATAGAAGCCCTCAAACAGGATTCCTTTTCTTACTTTCACACTTCACGATCCAGGTCACCATTCTTGACTGGGAGCCTCACAAACTTTAGCTGATTCGCAGAAGCTGAAGCTGAACTTTAGACCAATTAAAACAGGCTTGAATGCTTGTACTGTACCTCCTTAAATTCACTAAGAATTAGGAAATAGATGAAAAATAGATAAACATTGTTATGAATCATTTAGTATATGTATTGAGCAACAGGGGAGTGTCTCCTCATGTTATACACCTGGTTAACAAAAGGCAAAGGGAATGCCTCGAGTATATTTGTGTAGATATTTATTAGTCCATTTGTCGTGAAATCTTCTACTTCCATGTCCGGCCTTGATGCATTATCTTAACTGGAGCTACTTGTCTTACCATATAACCCACCTTGATGGAGTCTACTGACTCTTTCAAGAAACATCTTAAGACGTTTTTATTTGTTCAGGCTTATTCTTGGAACTCCTATTGTATTATCAGTTTTATCTTGCCCTTTAAAGTATATACTTTATTTAATATTGTTTTGATTGTTTAAGCGCTTTATGACCCTGGTCTGGAAAAGCGCTATATAAATAAAAATTACTTACTTACTTACTTTAGCATGTGACCTGACGGTTGCCTCTTACTTGTTACCGTAAAGTGCTGCAAAGTTCCCTAGATCAGTGAAACTACATATTTTTTTCAGTCAAATTCATTATGGGTGAATAGGTCATCAAAAATAGCTCAAAGGCTTGCAGGACTTAGTAGAGACTTGAATGACTCCTTAAGGACCGGTAGACTCCTGCTTTACCTTTAAACAGATAGTTCACCAATATTCAAACTTCACTAATTTTCTAGTCACCCTCATGTCGACAAAGGGTTGGATTTATTTTCAGAATTATCCGTTCCTTTTTAGTTATAGGCAAAAATCTGTCCATTTTAATGTAACGACTAACGCTAAATTGTTGTTGTCCTCATCTTTGTCCAAAATACACACTTAAAAACATCCAAATACCTTCATGGTGCTCGTCTGTAATGTCCATTTTGTATTGAAGCCTCTACATTAGTGATTCTTCAGGAAAAACTGAACTGTCTTTATACTTTTAAGTTAGTTAGTGGAAGTAGTGGAAGTTTTTTTTTCATTTTATTTTTATTTCTGGGTGTTTTTATTTTTTATATATTGCTGTTTAAACCGAATTTCCCCTCGCGGGACGAATAAAGGATTCTGATTCTGATTCTGATTCTGATAATCAGTCAGGAACTGTCTTTTCCTCATTGAAAATGCCCGATGAAAGGTTTAGCCTTAAAAAAACACCACAAGCTTAAACTATAGATTTTTTTGTTTCTCCGGAACAATTCCTGCTTTCGAGGCTTCAATACAAGGTGGACGTTACAGTCGAGCACCACAGGAGATTTGGATGTTTTTAAATGCAAAATTTTGGACGAAGATGAAGACGACCTAGCAGTTTGACATAGCATCGTCCGCTTAAACGATCTTAAGATAAAGACTTGTTACATTTTCTTTTAAAACAATTCCTCTTATCAAGGCTTCAATAGAGTTGATATATCTTTTGGCGGAAGATAAACCTGAGCACCAGTCGCTTCATTCAAATGAACATACATATTTGTCTATAACTCTTAAAAGGAACAGATTACTCTTAAATAATCCTAACCCTTGGTCGACATGAGGGTGAGTAGAAAATGAGTGATATTATCACTTTAAGTTTGGTCATGCATATCAACAAAGCCCCTTCGGGATCAATAAATGTACAAGAGGGAAAAAAAAGTTTGTAAAACTATTGGAAAATAGGTTTCCTGCAATGACTGACAGTGAAGAGCTGTGGAAAAAGTGATTCCACCCTCGTGTAACAACCAGCCTGCCCTTATGAATGGTTCAAATGTATGATGAAAACGGACATTTAATGCTCTCACAAAATCCGTATCGACTGCTCTTTGAGTCCTTCACACAAGTCCACTTATTCCCGTGGGTTGCTCATGAGCATCAAACACGCTGGGTACAATAGCCTCAGGTTATCACACCACTTCTCACTCCATTTCTAACCAGCAAAAGAATAAAAAATACAATAAAAATAAAGTATTAGTCATGACTGAAGTAATCCAATGTTTTCATGCTTAAAACCTTGACAGATGAATTTTGTTTTCAGCTGTGAACTTCAGCTTGCATCAGCTGCTTCAAAGTCGCAGGTCTGACAGGAAATAGCTGTCGCATTCTCCTGGAGGATATTGAAAATGCTCGTACAGTGATGGTCTGGAATTCTATCTCTGCTGATAATGTTGTACAGCGATTGAAATGCTAATTAGCCACACTAGGGGTTTTTATCAGAGGTGTTGGTTACTAGTATATTCCTAGTTAGTTAAAGCCATCATCATCAGTTGTTAAGCTAAGAGTCCTTTAGGTCCAAACGTTTTATGATCAGCTTCTCTCTCCACATTAACATGTAGCTGCAGGAGAAGACGGACAGGTCTATTGTGGGTCTGTCATTCACTCTCTCTGGCACTCAAGACTTACAAAGGCATCTGATTTAATTCATTTAAGTCCTTTTTTTTAAATGATGTGCCTCATTGTTCATGTGGCATCGACATTTAACCTCATGTTAAAAAAAAACACTTCACACTAATGAATATAAGCTTGATTCTGTCCAACACACATTAAACATGATTAAGTGGGACTAAAATAGTCGAGGAGGCTTCAGTGTGGTTCAGTACAGAAGGTTTTTATGTCAAGTCCAATCATTGCACCACCTACTCCTTTTAAACTCTTCTCAATGCTTGACACTTTTGTTTAGGCATTATTTCAAGAGTTATATTTATCAATCCAAAAATATAATATGGATATCAGCACTGTTGAAGCATCAGATCCATTTCCATCACAGATCACCTCGATCAGAAGCTCGACAAATAAGTAAGTTGTTGTGTCAGTCTGTTCCCTTTTCACCTCAATCTTTCTCATTTTGTCTGTGGTTGTCTGTCTTTGCTGTTCAACACTACAAATGTTCAAAACCATCTGAATTGTCTGATGAAGCTTCATGAAGCAGTGTCATTATTTTCAAAGTCCACTAGATTGCGGTCTCTGCACTATTTTACTTTGCTTGGAACAACTGTTCTAATGAAACGTCACATCATTTTATAACAGATGGCGCCACCTACTGACCTATAGACAACATGACACTGCTTCATGAAGCTTCATCAGCACATCATTAGTAACAACATTTAGTAAAAACGAAATAACCAAACCATAAAGGCAACAGTTCTGGCAGCAATGATAGTAACCAGACTGAAAAGCAATAGCTTTACGTTATCTTGGGAAGCATCTTGTGCATGTTGTGCATTTTAAAGGACAACTAATGTGAAAACCCAACTCTCCTGACTCACTCACATGTTTCAAATGTTCAAGTCTTCCTCTCCAAGATGCACTAAGTCCCTCAACATGATGATGTCTTGAAGTGATTAATTATAAAGTTTTTATTGGTTTGAAATCTCAGCAAAAGCAAGGTTACGAGAAAGTTAGCCTTTTATGATATAATAACTCCTCCTCCTCCAGCCAGCTGTAATCACGTCCCACTTTGATAGTACAACGAGTTCCTTGGAGGTGGAGGGTTCCTGGATTGACGTCATCTTCAGAATAACAAAGTGTTTTCGGTGGGCGTCAGCACATTTTCTAAAGTAAATATTTCAATGAAAAGAGTTTTATACCAACAAAACATACTGATGAGTACAATAGTGTCCAAAATCTATTTAAGAGACACTTAAATCAACACATTAGTTCCCCTTTAAATTATTCCTTAAAAATGTGGACATATTTGGCATTCATTGATTTGGAATGTATCAGTTTGGCCCCAGTATCTGGCCAAACCCTTTATGAGACCCATCCCTACTGAGGACCGGTCGATGCAAGAGGGCTGACAGAACAAGATGAGTGATGATTTAGAAAACACGGGAGGTTGATGCATTAATGTGTCTCAGCTTTGGCTTGGGAGAAAAGAGTCGGACTTTAGAAGTAGCAACTGAATTCTTATATTTGATTCCGAATTTCTTTAAAGGCCAAAAATTTCACAGTCGACTTCACTAGTCTCTCTAGCTGAGGTGTTTTGTCCTGGTCCAGCTGAGAAAAGTGAGACATTGTTAGAGTTGAAACGATCCTCAAGTGCGCTCAGATCATCGTCATTATAAAGCTGGGCGCCTTCGGTGAAAGTGTGAATCCTCTCTATTCCTAGAGGAGGGTGTTAAAATGACAGTGACAAAGATACACTGTGTGGCTCAACAGGGAGTATTTCCTCTGGATAAGAGCTACTTTGGCACTTGGTGGTGAACTTTGAAGCCGAAAATGTGTTCTGTTCTTGTGCATCTTGAAAGTATTATCAATATTGGACTTTAAAATATCTTCACTGGACGAAGATGAACATTCTCTGTCAGTCAACACTTTTTCTCTTGAGGTCACTGATACTATTAAATCGTGAGTGAGCTTCATTGACAGTAGTATGACAGAGTGTTTTATGTTTTAGCAACTCTCGGGAGTACAAAGACATTCTTTTTGGATTTTGTTTGCTTTGAATTTTACCCCGAAAATGTTTTCCCATTGCATATCATCCTCCCTCCTCCCTGCCCATTTTTGATTTATCCATTTTGTTCCAGCCCAAGTCAAGCTGTCCACCGCGCCCTGACTCCATTTTGTTTTTCCTTCTTGTGCATCGCTTTGAGAGTTGTTACATGTACCCGTTACACATCACAAAAATAGAATTAATAATTTGTTAATATTAATTTGAGATTTTTTGCCAAATAACGTTTTTTTTGTCAATGAGATAATAAATAAACAGATGTAAATACATTTGATGACGATGAGATGATAATTAATCACAAAAAATAGTCATAGTTCATTAAACATACATTGGTTTTACCTTTATTTCTTGTTAAATAAGTCATATTTTTATCATTTGTAAAAAGGACTGAACCTTTTTTTTAAATCAAATTATCCAAACAGTAAAAAATGTTTTTTTTTATCATAATTCCTTACCTAACCAGTGTTTGTTATTATGAATACTTGACTTTAATTAGACTCATTAGGACAAAAAACAAAATAACCCAAATTTAAAAAACGCAATTATATGTTTATTTTATGTTGAGTAAGGAATTATTTAGGCTTTTAGGATGATTTGAAAATACAGACTGATGATCGAAAGACAAATGTTTGTGAATTAAGAAATACAATGAAAACAATACTACTAAATATAAGGTAAGGTAAGGTAAGTTAAAACTTTATTGAGCACATATAGATCAATTTATTTATCATCCCCATTTTACATTGTTGCTTATCACTTGATATTTAATATTTATTATTAAAGATTTGGTCCAATTTATCTGCTATTTCATGTATTTTGAATCTTATTTCCACAGATATTTAGCAGAAATCTGCTCTAAAATAGAGTCTGAACTTCATATCTCATTTTACGAAAGATAATCTCACATCAGACCTTCACGTAGCGCCAATAACCAGCCACAGCAGATTCAACGCACGTTGTATTTTATCTGGTAGATAGGAATCGGTTTATTTAACTCACATAAAATCCTCCTGGCATGCGTTTATTGGAGCAGATCCTGCTGACTCATGTGGTGTCACAAATGTACAAACCGCCTTAATGCCACCGACAGCACCTTAATGTCCCCATGTTTCATTGCAACGCTGCTTTAGTTTGCTAATGCCGGCTGCATTTAACACTTCATTTCACAGCTCATTATCGCGGGTATAATGCAGTATATAAAAAAAAAAAACAAGTCTTCACTCTCACTCACTACAGAGTTTAAACTCTTGGTGAACTTGGAAATAGTTGCAGGTAAAACAAATCTATCTCAACAGATGGGAGGTGGCGTTGTTTGCACAATTAAATAATTAAAAACATATTGCTCTCAAGACCAGAGTTTTTGTTGAGATTTAATTTCTATATTTGGGAAATGAAAGACCGAATAATAAGGCAACTGTGTCAAACGTTTTCTGTAAACAGGAGGTTGATTTGCAAAATAATCTATCGCTTGTATTAAAATGACAACTGACTTCGACGATCAGGTTTTTATTGAGTATGAATCTAGAGATGTTATTATACATAGACTGAATTCTGTACAAAAATGTTCGTCATTTGCAGAGGCTTCACAGCTGAGCTCCACAGCTGAGACATCACCTCATCTGTCAACACAAACACAAACATCAATAAAACTGTCCTCAACAAGAAACGTACTCAACATTCACTTCAGAAAACGTACTACTGCCTTAAAGCCAGTCATCTCCAGATAGTGCTGGTAATGTTCTGCCTTTAAATGCTTCTCCACTTACAAAAAACATTTTCTTTATCTACACCTATTATTTCTTCAGTTTTTTCTTAACTGTAATTTCTTGAAAAAGGTTCTGCCAGCAAGCTAGCCGCTACATGACTGTTGTTCACTACCATTTAAATCTCCCCCTCTAATCACTCTGCTGAGATGACGACTTAAGTAGAATGATCAAAATCCTGATACTACTAAATCAAAAATCAACAGTAGGCTTCATTCAAGTATGAAGATGAGGATGATCTATTAAATTTATGTTATTACATTAAGTCGATTTTCTTTCAGGCCTCTTAAAGTGTAGAAGGTTAAGGTTTAACTTTTTATCTAGCTCTTTTTTCTATTGGAGTTCCTCTTCACTTTTTCTTTTTCACTGAGAGTGCCATCTAGTGGCCTAGTATGAAGCCACAAACTGTGCTAATTTTATTGGCTTTCATTTTGATATTGCATCCAACTGGAAAACAATAAATCCATTTGAATAATATAGTCAGTAAGTCTTACTATTCAGTTTATAGGGTAGTTACTTACTGAACTTCTTTCAAGTACCCTCACCATGCCGTGTATGTTATAGTGTAGCGTGCAAATGTGTTGAAACACATCACAATGTGACACATATGGCACTGACCCGATACCAAAAATAATGCAGCCGTGAATGAATTCATGCAAATATTCATTGATAATGTGTTCCCATCACCTTTGGAAAACAGGGGCCACATAAATCTAACAACTGTGAAACAAAACAAAATTAAATTAAGGTTAACTATCTCTTAAATAACAATTAAAAGTGTTTACCCTTGGGTGTGAGGTTTTTCCAGATAAAGCAACATGAACTCTATTACAAAGGCCCAATTTATGTGCTTTCCCTGTAATTATGTATCAAACTACAAATTATGATCCTCATTGCCACAGATCCGCACTTTTCCTCTAAACCACTGTTCATTGTCTCTGCTTCAAAACCTTGAAGATAACTGCTGTAGATGTTCAATCAGGTTTAGCGGAACAAGCTTTCAAGAGACAACCTGTGAAAAACACCTTTGATGGAAACACATTGAAAGTGTGATACAACCTTATTTATCCGTGGAAAACTGTAATGGACGCTCGGTAAGAGATTGCAGGATGAATGTCGGGAGGAAGTAGTTATTCAGGTCTTGCATGAATGTCATGAGAAGGAGACAAAAACCTCAACAACTCAACTGAAGCTTCTCTGCAGTGTGCTTAACTTAAAAACCTATTGACGGTTTTATTTTGTGATTCACATGCTGGAAAGACAGGATAACAAACCGTGCGATACATTTCCAAATTCAATTTTTTTCTCATTCTTTCGGCACTCTCACGTTGACTACAGATTTGGATTACTTCCATATTGATGCCTCTCCTTTTAGTGTTACACGAAGGAATGTATGTCCATTGGACAGTCATGACCAGAGCCCACTTCTTTGTCCAAAGATACTTGCTTAAAAACATCCAAATACCTTCATACTGCTGATCTGTACTTGATTTCTGTTAACTTTCTTTGCACCTCTTTGACATCCATGATGCATTCAATTTCAATAGGATTGCTATGGTGCGTTCAAAAACACGTGATATTTTAAAACTAAACACGAAACACTATAACTGAACAATGTATCACTTCAAAGAAAAAAGTAACACACAGAAAACACAGACATTTTGTCTTTCAGCTGATAAGAAAGTTTGATTTTTTATATATATTTTTTATTTTTTTATTTTTTTAAGTTTATATTGTGACTTTGATTAGTTTAATATTTTCTGCACTTTCTTGTTTTTTGGTTATTTAATTTATTTAACACCTCAAGTTTTGTATTGTTTGTTATTTTCCTTTAAAGGTAGTTATTAATTGAATAGGTTTGTGTAATGAAAAGGAAGCTTTAGGAGGTAAATAAATTGGGTATCGGCCTGTTGAGACTCTCAGAATTGGGCAATCTTTTTTTTTTATTTCAATTATTGTTCTTACCTATTTTCTGAATTGATTAATCACAGCATCCAACCTTTCAAGGGCCCCTTTCTCAAAACAGGTACAATTTCCCTATTAACCGGTTACTTTGAAAGTAATGAGTAACTTAAAGTAACATAGTTACTTTTGAAAGAAGTAACTATATCCTTGATTTTCTGGAATTCCTGTTGTGTTATCAGTTTTATCTTGATCTTTAAAGTATATACTTTATTGAATATTGTTTCGATTGTGTAAGCGCTTTGTGACCCTGGTCTAGAAAAGCGCTATATAAATAAAAATGACTTACTTACTTACTTACTTAATACTATTTAAAATGTACTTACCCAACACTGATAATGTCTGTCCTGTATTGAAGCCTCTGAGTGGGAAATTGTTCTGCAAAAACTTTTCTATGTTTTAATCTTGTTTGTATCAGAAGCTAAAAGGCTAACTTGCGACACAGACAGGAAACACTTAAAGGGGAATTATTGCGAGAGCTCAGAGTGTAGAAAATGGGAGCTTGTATGATATTTACCAGGAGTATCAAAAAGATACTCCGAAAATAATCCCAATCTTAAATCCACATGAGTGTGAGTAGAAAATTGAATTTAATCTTAATTGACATATAAGATCCCCATGTTCGTAACACTGACACAACTCACTGGAAGTTGAGGTAAATTTGGAGAATGACTGAGGTTGACATCACGTCCCTCCACCACTGCTGATTTACTCACCCAGCGCTCGCACCATATAACAGCTGCTGATTGCAAAATCTGCACAGCTGTAGTCTGATATGTTGGTCCTTTGAGAATAATAATCATAATGTCTCTCAGCAATCAGACGACTCGCCAGGACTATGAAAGCAGTTTTGGGCTTCAATGTGTAACGCACAACCTTGGTTGACCTCTCAGCTGTGGTTTTCGCAGACTGCAGTTATTACTTTACTCCGCCCTGCACGGTCTCACTCAGGGGGTAATTGGAGGGTGATGCATCTCAACATAAAGGACGACATTAGTTACGCGCCCGTTGAAAACCAATTCCAGGATAAGCTAGGTTGACTTACTGCAGTCTGTCGCGAGAGCAAAGTTATGAAGTTCATCTAACCACTTTGCAAATTCTTTTTGGCTTTCAAATCAAATGTTATGGTTTATATTTCAATAAAGTGTGTATAAAATAATAACTCTTTTTTTTAAATTTAACAATCAATCTGCATTTTTCACAGTGTTTGATCATTTTTGTGTTGCAATTAAACTTCCAGCTGCTAGGTGGCAGCAGTCATTTTGTCCTCTGCAGCTAAACAAACGATAAAATCCTTCAAGATCCCGGCGATAACTTAAGACGAGAGGATACAGCGACTTTTAAAGATCATGTTTGGACAAATTTTGGTTTCAAAACAAGTGAGAGAAGTTCCGACTTTGTCAAGATTCATGCGGTCTGTAAATCCTGTAACAACATAGTCAAGTACTCGGACAATACTACAAATATATATCCGTGTTTCTAAATTATCGCAATATATTGTATAGTTAACCCTGTATCGTGATACGCATAATTCGTCAAATTCTTCCCAATACGGACCACTAATAACCAAACCAAAAAAGGAATGGTGTTCCAGTGTTCAAAGTTATCGGGATCACAAGGGCTGGAGTCCATCCCAGCTGCTTGGGGCAAGAGGCGGGGGACATCCTGAACAGGCCACACAGAGACAAATAACCACTGACACAACACCTACAGACTATTTATCTAAGCCTGTTTTTGGACTGTGAGAGGAAATGACAGTGCCTGGAATAAATCAACACAAGCACCAGGCGAACATAGAAACTCCACAGTCATGCTGGAAGCGAACAAACAACCTTCTTGCTCTGAGATAGTAGCGTCGACTACTATGCAAACATGCAGCGGGTCCAGTATTTTAAAGAAGATAAGAACAAGATTGTGGGTAACAATATTCCTGCAGTTTTGGGATAAAAGCAGAAGTCAGCCATTTATGTTGGCCTCACGAAAAAAGCTTTCAGATTGGCTAAAATGGCTAAAAGGGTGAAAGTGTCCACTTTTTTTACCCAGACCTGCATCAAGGTTTATTCATTTCATTTAAAATGGCTCTCCTGTTCAGTTTTAGATGGCATTTTCCATAAGGCAGTCTTCTTCAATAGAAAATGTAGAAAAGACAGAATTTAAAGGAAGCAAAAAAGGTGCATAGCAGAAATATAAAGCACAAATTACTTGTTTATGATTTTTTGTTAAATTTACAAATTATGTTATAATAATAATAAATAATAAAACAATAATAACATCTAAACATTTGTTTTTTTTTACCCTACTGGGATATTGTGGATTTTCTCTGTATTAGTGGGTGAAAAGAGAATGTGAATTAAAAATAATTTAAGATAAATAGAATTAAAAATATAAATATGTAAGTACTTGTTGTAGTGGAGGTAGTTTCAGTAGAAGCGGAAATAGAGAATAGGTAATCAAAGGAATAGAAGAAAAGAAGAAAAGTGATGATGGTGAAGTGCTGAAGAAGATGGTAAAAAAACAAACGAAATTGAGCTGTCAAACATGATTACATGACAGAAGAAAAGCAAGAATAAATTCAGAGAGGAGATGGATTAAAAAGAAGAATAAGTGGAAAAGGAGGTTGTAGCAGAGGTGTTGTCAGAATGAAAATAATGCAGAAAAGAAGGGGTAGAAAAATAAGATGGTGAAGAAAATAAGACATAGAAGAGTCATTATCGGATGGAAAGGAGAAGAGAAAATAGCAACATTAGAAGATAAGAAAGAGAAAGAAGGTATACGTGGAAGGGGAAGTATTGTTGAAAGAGAGGCAGAAGTTGCCGCAGTCGTATCATTGCAACGGGAATAAGCAATAAAAGCAGAAACTACAGAAGAGATGTCAAAATGTAATGGCTCACCGGCACTAACATCTTCATGCAGATCATAGAAAAATGTTCATCTGCAATGAAAGCCAAACCATAGAAGACACTTTTGCTTCAACAAGACGATGAGACAATGAAAATTTTGTTCTGATGTAAAGTGGAACTCAACATCCCAGATTAACGTCCTCCATATTTAATGCCGGACGTCTTTTCCGTGGATGTCCTCATCATTAAATCAGGCTTGACCGACACGAGTAGTTCACCAGCGCTTCCGTCCCAAACTTAGCTTCTCACTTTACATCTCACGCGATCTTGCGTCTCCGAAAACCTCGGGAGCACGAGACGAGAGCAAAAACCACACAAAGGCCCGGAAACAGAAACCAGCAGAGAAGAGAATTAAAGTTTAAACCTTACACTGTGTTGCATGTCATTCCAAATAGTCCTCTGGTGAGCAGCAGGAAGACAAGAAGAAGAAAGTCTTAATTAATTCAGTGGAGGTGGAAGAAATAGTTGATGGACACGCCGAGCGCGAGACATCAAGCGCTCGCAGAACATCAGAGCAGAATGGAAAGGAATTAGATGGTGCGGAACATAATTAGTATTGAGTTGAACAATCGGAAAACATTTATTATGGCGGACACCACCGACACAGCTTATCACAAACATTCATTAAGTAAATAAACTTCATTAGTCTGCCTCTCTTAATGAAGGCCACTCACATTGAAGAGAAAAACAAGGAGTGAATAAACACCAGCGAGATACTTTATGACTTGTGTGTCTTGAACTGATAAATGGGCGAGTTGAAAAAATAAAAACAGTTCATAATATAAAGGAAATATCATTGTGACCAAAATTACCGATGAAAGAAAAAGGAAAAAAATGGAAAATAAAGAAGTGTGGTGAGAAGAGGGCAATATATTTGAGCTGCGGGTCTGCTCCTGGGCCTCCTCCCAATTACCCATAACAGCTTACTGGTAACCAAGGAGACCTCTAGAAGCAGAATTTCTACTTTTAGTCTCTCCTGGATGACTGTAGGGGGTGTTAAATCAACTTCTAAATTATCAGCTCAGTCTTCTGGCTCAGCTCTTTTATTCAGTGTGACAAACAGAGAGCCATTGCGACTGAAGCAATTCTGAGATCTAGACAGTGGAATGTTTCCGTTACTTAAATAAACAAACCAAAAAACATAAACAAACACAGAGGGAAAACAAATACTTGTCTCTGAGTCAAGTAGACCCAGTGACCTGAAAACAATTTGTCCTTGTGTTGTCTCTGGTTCAAGGTGAACAACCTCCACCACTACATATGTATTTAGGGAAGCCAGGGAGGTTGTTCACCTTCAACCGGAGATAAGACAAGAGTTTAAAAAAAAGTAATAAATATAAAAATGTAAAAGGTAAAAACCTGTCAAACAACTTCTTTAAAGTAAATTTGATTTATATCAGAGAACAGTTAACACACGTATATATAATAATATGTTACATAAATCGAAATACTGTACATATGAAAATATTATGAAATTATATTATGATAAAATGTGATAGAATTTTTTTTCATGACTAAAACAATGAATAAATAATGACAAAAAGTATGCAGAAGTATTTACTATAAAATGTAAAAGATAAAAGTTATAGTAAGATGATTATTATGTAGAAAAACAGGCCTGAAATGTTGACACTGAGAGGAAACCGGAGGACAAACAAAATTAACATCTGGTCCAAGGACCACACTGTCATGACGAGTGGAATTCAAACCAGTGACCAACGGAAACAAACTGCACGATGATGTGGATGAAATTAACAATTGTACATTTTTTTCTAAAGTCGACTTAAGCTCTCGGGGGCCGAGCGGCGAGACTTCAAGGTCGGACGTGGCCACGTAAAACATGAAAGTATTTTCCCTTGAAACGAAGAATGATAATTAGGGTAAAAGGCAATTGAAACGAGTGGTCGAGCGGCTTCAGAAATGATGTATGGTTTTTATAAAAATAATACCTCAGACTCATGACGAGCAGAGGAAGGTCAGCGACAAGGTAATCCGCCGCGACAAGCGTCCCGTCGCCGAATTGAACTGTCAGCTCGACCCTAACCTTTCGTCTGATGCAGCGTTTTAGCCCCCAAGGTCGCAGGGGATGAAAATCCATGTATCACCATTCAATCCAAGTGCTAATCTGATGGGACATGTACGTCTGATTTACAGCAAACAATTGACGCGGCGCTGCGGAAATAATCTGTCCATCTCCACTTTCTTTTATTTGTTTGGAGAGCGCGCAGACACACCGGAGGGGCCGCGACCTTCCTCCGCTCTCATGAGGTGACGCTGTTGATTTGTTAACACGAATCGATGGAGGGGCTCTGAATGGAGGGGCGAGGAATTAATTCCCGTCTGGAGGGGGAGACCGCTCCACGTTCATCAGCGTCGCCCAAGACAAACGATGTTTACGCCCCAGGAGGAGCAGCCGTTGTCTTACCAGTCGGTCCAGGCTGGTGCCAGATGCGGCGGTGGGCCGCTCCTCTGGGCTGTACGGTCTGAAGCGGGCGTTGAACACATCCGGAACACCGCGGGTCGACCTCGTCATTCCTGAGGGTTTGGGCTGCCCGCAGCCTTGGAAAACCTGCAATTACACCGAGTCAATTGTCAGGGACAGAAATGACTTTGGAGCGGGAGTTTGAGGGAAAACATGATGTTTTGTTAGCGAAGTGCGCCCGGGCTGGGCCGGGCTGGGCCAGGACGGGGCCGCGACGACAGCGCTCGCCATCAGCTCGGGGTAACCACGGCGATGGGTGATTCAGCTCCGCTGCAGCTATTTAAAATGAGGGACCCGGGTTTATGGCTTTGGGGGAAAACACCACATATACTTAAAACCATAAACAAAACAGCATCTGGTGTATCGGGAAAGCCGAAGGGACATTGGACTTGAAATCAGAACTGATTCCGACACTGTGTAGGCAGGAAGAAAAAAATCTTTCTTGACTACCTACACTTTTTTTTTCCGCTCTGACTACAATTCTGTGGGCGACGCAGTAAAACCCAGGAAACACATTAACTAGTCAAACTAAGATTATCTCGCCGGATGGAAACATATAATTGACAAATATAAGAACTAAACTTGGACTTAATGAGTGTGGTGAGTCTCACACCTTAGTCACCGTCTGGAGTCTCGAACCTTCTCACCATCACTTTACACAAGACTTGTCAGACACTGGAGTGAAAGGAGTGTTTGCATATGGAGGCGTTGAGGGTGTTGATAACTTTCGCACGATGTGTATATGAATATATATATATATATATATAATAAACACTTCAACAAGTAACATGAGATTGTATTTTACACTTTTTTAACTGACATTATAATTAGAAATAATTGTTTCGTTAGATTTAATGTAATGTAAAGTACTAAAAATAAATAATTTTTTTCCCATTTTTCTAATTCATATTATATTTTCTTACCTGCAGTTTTTCAACAATACTGTACAATTTGGTTAATACTGTAACTGTTTAAATTGAAAAAAACAAAAATATAACAATGTAAGAAGTCTAAACGGAGATGAAAAATCAAACTTAGATGATGCATTTAAAGTATTTGACATATTTACAATAAAAAACTTTCACTTCTGGACCTTTGTTATCCACGTGTTAACAAATCCATGTCCAGGTGTTTTTAGCTGCTGTTGTAGGACTTGAAACATACCTGAACTGAAACTCATTTTTATTCATGATGGTTTTTGAAGGAGACACAAAAAAAATGAAAAACAAGTGATTTAACTCAAATAAAATCACTTTCAGATTCACTATTTTACTCCAAAAACCATCTACAAGTCACTCCACATTCTATTTGTCTGACCCCCTCCCAGTGAACTTGTCGCTTCAACTATGCGACTTTAGCACAGTTTTGCCATATTGCATAAACCAATCAAAAGTCTCTTTACAATTTTTTGTCTTGTCAATCTTCTCTGCGTTCTACTGTAGAAGCTATTGATGCTACAGTAATGACTGTAATAAAAGCTTTGTCTCTCTGAATGTAGATGGGGTTTGGATTCTATAAGCAGGATAAACTATTTGAAGAGTCAAACTTGAAAGCAAAGTCAATAAAGAGTTTTTAGAAAGGCAGCAAGTTGTGTATTTACTTTAACAACAAATTAAATTCAAGGCCGGTGGACCATTTCTGGGCCTCCACTGTATTTAAAGTGGCCCTAAAGGTAGTGTGGAAGTTCACTAAGAAAAAAATCTATGAAACCAAAATAGACCTAACAATACACTGTGAAGTCTTTAAACCTGACTGATTCTGACAGTCTGACTTTTCATGACTTTGTATTGATCCCAGAAAGACATTTTTGGAATGGAATTGTTTGTGTTCTGTCCTTGAAGTGTGCCATATATAAACATCACTCCAGCTATTAAGGCTCAGCCAACGACGACTAGTGAAGTGGAACTCGAAGGAATTAATTGACGTACCCTGTAGGAAACTTCGGCGCTGCTGTCCTGCATATTCATGATGGCCTCAGAAATCTTGACATCAATGGGGTCCATGACAGATTCAATGTTGAAAGGTCCCTCCAGTCTCTGCGCCACCAGCAGCATGGCATCTGTCAGCAGCAGGAGACGAGAAGAAAGTGAGGACGTGGAGGGCAAAGAGCAGGTGGAACAACTGAGACTTCTCTTAAGAAGCAAATAATGAATCATAATTTCAACACATACACAGATGAGACTAAATCACTCAGGACACATTAACATAATAATGCAGGTCACCCCAGTCCAGCTGAGACAGAAAAACTTTTTTCTACGTGACAAGGATGAACTGGATACTTTTACTTTTTTTTTATCAACTTATCTATTATTAAGACATCCTGGATTTTCTTTGGAACAGTATAGAGAATCAAACTACCTATATTTAAAAGTTATAATACATATTTGACACATATTTATATATAATTATAAAATATACTATGATATTATTGTCCTCCCTTTATTCATCTTTAGAACATTTTTTGTTTTAAATAAATCATTTCAAACGCTACATCCTATTCCAAAAAAAAGTTGAAATTAAAGCAAAAGCTTTCAAACTTTGACTAAGAAAAAATATCAATTTCAAGCACTGTTTTCTTTTCAATGCATAAATAAATTCAGTTTCAAATTGAACATGTAAAAGCAGAAAAAATTGTTAAAATTAATTAAATGTATAATTTAAATTAAATGTTAAACCTTTTTTTTTTTAAATAATTAAATCTAAAATTAAATTTAAGAAAAAAGAAAAGAAAATTATTTTAATGTGTAAAGAAATGTTTAATGTAGAAATTTAACGTAAAAAATGTTAGAAATTCATATTTAACGTCTGATGGCACTACATAGATGTGAGTGTTGTATGGGCAACAGTGTCTCGGTCCAGAACAAACATTTGCTTTACTGAATGAGAATTTTGAACATCTTTTTAATCACCTGCTCTCAGATGGGACAATAGCTCCACAGCAATGATTCTCCCTTTTCCATTATTACCTCGCGCCGTCAATTACGTCCACGTCCCGTCGCACCGGCGCGCAGACATGAACGTTTCCGGCGGCGAATCTAATTTTTATGTAGATCGACTCAATCAAATGAGCGAAATCAAGTTATGCGGCGTGAGACAAGAGCGCCGGTGACTCATTGATTTAATGGAACTTTTGAAAGCCAAGCACTTATTTACATCCACCGCGGGCAGAGAGTAGCATGAGGTCAATGGCTCATTAATTTCATCGTGTGGACACAAGCCAGAAGGCCATGTTAAACAAGAAGCACTTGGCATCGCGTCTCCACGGAGCCCATTTGTTTTCATCACTTTCAATTAGCGCCGCTGATTGCGTTTGAAGAAAAGGTGCTGCGGAAACATGATGTATGTTCGGCTGCAGCTGCAGGTTCTGTGGCGTCTTACGACTCCTAGGAGACCGTTTCAACCACTTCAAGACCTTCGCGGTGATCTGCCTTATGAATGTGCGCCGACTCTTTAATGGAATTTAGAGGCTTTCAATCAGAGCTCCAACACGTAAATAGCCTCGGAATTCTACCAGGAGATTTAAGGAATTGGAGTTTTGGTTATTTCGCCGACTCAATAAAACCATCTTGTAAGTCAGCAGTTGTTATTATTATTTTTTTTCTTTAATAAAAGGTCATTTGACTGCATTCATTTCCAGTTAATTGTCATATAAATGGTCATGTGAGTCACTTTCATCACTGTTGTCAACATGCCTGAGTCACTGCTTTTCGTCTACATCCAGCCCAGACCTCATATTTCCTTTTTTCATTTTCCAGGGAGTCACATGAGTCACACATATTCTCCTCTATCCACATACATCAGGCCAGGACCTCTTTTTTTTCCTCATCACAAACACCTCACCACACAACAATATCCCCCCTTTTCTCTTTCTCTCTCTCTCTCTCTCTCTCTCTCTCTCTCTCTCTCTCTCTCTCTCTCTCTCTCTCTCTCTCTCCTCTTCTCTGGACATCAAATCCAGACTGAGGCTGGAGTTTTGCTTCCACAGACTCACCGGGAACATTGACATGTTTTTTTAATGGTGGAAAAATTTTTAGAACAAAAAATCACATTTTCAATTGAGTGATTCTAGATTCAAAATTGAATCAATATTTTGTGCGATTTGTTTTTAATTTGATTTAATTCTGAGCACTTATTACTATCTTTATTATTAAATTACTCTATATGTTGGAAATTAACAACACCCATCAGAAAAAAAGGCCATTTGACTGTCGTTCCAAGAGACGCTGCATGAAAAGAATAAGAGGGTCTCTATTGATGATGGACACCCGAGGGGGGCTCGAAGAGTTCAGGCAATCACACCGTTGGATAGTGAAACGTTTATCCTGGCACAATTGAAATATGGTGAAAAATATCTACCGTCAAGACTGACCACAAAAGCTCACAAGTGTATTTTGACAGCATATCTGTCCAGCGTTCTCTTCTTCGGGGCCTGAGATCACTAATGGCAGATGAAAATAGCCGAGACACATTAGCTCCGCTCTGGCTTCATTTCCTCCCCACTTATGTCGACAAGGCGGCTTTTGAAGAGCTCTTCTGGCCGTGTTCGCGGCAGATTGCAAAATAGTTTGTAATGCACCTGTGAGATTGCCAGACCACATCAGCAGAGAGTGTTTTTTTGTTATATGAGAAATGCTATCTCTTAGTGTGGACGGATCATTAGGTAGGAGGCTGTTTTGGTTCCTGCATTGTTGGGTCAGTCCAGTGTTTCTTATGCAGATCAAGATGATCTTTGAAAAATGGTACTTTAACAAGTAGATGGGATATGATCATAGCTGATAAGATATTGCATTGAATTGACCACAGATCTAGTGTAGCTGGTCGTTGGATCTATGTCGTCTCGGAGTGAATGCATTTCCTATTATTCCTTTAAATGTCATTAAAATGGCAATCCAAATTCACAACATTGTTTTGCTAATTCTATGAATATAAATGTGTTAAATACAAATATAAACCAACCGGGGTGCAGGACCTTCTAGCTAAAAAAACACAAACTATCACAAACCGCTACACTCACTCACACTTGGAACTGGCTGTCCTTAGGTCGGTGAACTGAGCCCCCTCCTATTTACCCTGCTGACATTAACTGGTTTGTCAGTCAATAAAACAGAGACAATAACCAACAGGAGGGTCCCAAAAATAATCTCTTTGTCTACATGATTAAAGATGATTTTGGATTTAATAATCTTAAAGATACTTCACCCAAAAATTCTAATTTCACTTATTTTCTACTCTCTCATGTCAACTAAGGGTTGGGATTATTTCAGATTAGTCTGTTCCTTTTTAGAGTTTTATCAAAAATGTATTTTCATTTAAATGTAGTGACTGATGCTCAGTTACTGTCACCTTCAACACCTGTCTACTAAAAATATCCAAATACCTCCATGGTGCTCATCTGTAATGTCCATCTTGTATGAAACCTTAAATAATTATGTATATTTTTAGATTGTTTGTTCATTCAAACACATTGCATGTGTAAGTATGCATGCATAATATTTAGGATGTTGGCCAAGCAGCTAGCCTAGCAGCTTCTGCTAAAACAATCTTAAAATATAGAGTTGTTTTAATTTTTTTTTTAACAATTCCTCTTGTCCAGGCTTCAATATAAGATGGATGTTACAGACAAGCAGTATGGAGGTATTTGGATGTTTTTAAGAGTATCACTTTGGAAGAAGATGAAGCCAACAACAATTGAGCGCTAGCCGCTTAATTAAAATGGATACACAATTTTGCCTTTAAAAAGACTGGATTACCCTGAAAATAAGACAAACCATTAGTCGGAATGAGGGTGAGTAGAAAATTATAATTAAAAATTTTGGATGAACTAACCTATTTAGAAAACATGCAACACCATGAATATTTCAGCCTGTTCCACCCATTGTTACACAATTTGTTGTGATCGCTCTAGAAATAGTTTTCATTTTGTAAAGGAAACAGGGTTTCTTCATTATTGATCTGCTGTTCTGTCGTTGATGTTTAAATCAAAGATGATAAATACAACCTAATACAAGTCAATAAAGTAGTGGAAGAAAAAGAAGAACCAGGTCAAACAAAGCAAGAGGGGAACTATGTATTTAGCACCACCTTTATGACGGTCGGCCTGGGAATATCGTCGATTCAGAGATAATGGATTGGAGGCAGAAATAAGAACAGACATTGACCAGGTTTAGTCGTTTAAAAGGAGGGTTCGATCCCAGCGGATGAGGGGCTTGTGAGCAGCATCCGGACGACTCTACCTGCATTACATTATTAATGACTCTCATTTATGGAGCTCAGTCCACTGTGACCCGACTGCCTGTGTGCATTTCCTCTGCATCTTTGGTGTCGCTGCCAAGATCGACCACTTCTGGTCCATGCTACCATGAAGAAGAGACTGTCCTGTCGGTGGCTTTGACTTTGATTTATAACTCAATAAACTTCAATTAATAATAATTCTGCTTGGTTTGCAAATAAGTTTTATATTTTGACCCCCTGTGTGATCAGCCAGAGTCGGAGAGTAGACCATTGGTTCAAACTATCTTCAAATCTAACAGAAACATCTTCCCAGCTGGTAAAAGGTCAATTTAAAAAGAAACTGGTAAACTTTACAAATTTTATCAACTTAACATACAATAAAACAATTTTCCGGACTTCCCTCACTCAGAAACCACCACAAGATCCGAGAAATAATTGTATTCGTCATTCGAGGGCTTAAGGGGGATGTCGTACCACTCCAAGTTTCCGAGATCAAACAAATCAGATTTTTGACACTGACTTGATCCCACTTGTGGAGATAAGATTCTGTCCAGGACTTCTCTGTGATTCACAGCTTGTAGGTGCTATTTTGGCCGGGGCATTTCGGTGTTAGATGCAGAAATGACGAAACCCCCAGATGAGTCAACAAGCCCCGATTGATACAAAACTAACTTGACAAAAAAACAAAATTTGGATCAGTGACCATGAGGCGGGGAATGGAAGACAGTTTCCGATGTAAACCGTTGAGATGGTATCTTCTTTGCTGTAGAATAATTGATCTAAAACAACAGACCGCCCTCAGCAGGCCAGGCTGAGTAGTGATTTAGAAGCTCACTGACTAGAACCCCGTGTAAAGGCATCAATCATCCTAGCTCTTCCCTGGAGAATCAACTGAGATGGACAATCCTGGGATATCCCATTAAGGAGGCATCAAAAAGACAAGTTCATTGAGCCACTAGCTTCTCTCTGGATGACTTAGCGTCTGATCTTATTTCGAGATTGAAGACTTCACAGAGCTGGTTACCACAGGTGAGAGTTTTGGGCTTAGCTCTGTCTTTTCGCCAGACCCCATCCATATGAACAAGACACCAGGGTTCTTGAACTCCAGCACCTTCAGCTCCTGAATTGGCTTCACACAGAGCCAAGTTTAATTCTAACACACATTCCAGTCGTCACCAGCCACTCCCTCAAAATCTCAGTTTTCCTCTCTCTCTCTCTCTCTCTCTCTCTCAGAAGGTTTTTACACTGCACTTCTGCATTTAAAATAAGTTCAAACTTCACATGTTTTTCTCTCTACAAAGTTCTTCCAAGTCTACTTATATCTTGACAACAATTTCATGGCATTACTGATGTCTACAGAAGTCAGAATGTTACATGCATTTAGTCGCAACAGAAACGCGTAATTGGTTTTAGATGGGATTTTAATGCTTCTGCTTATAAAATGAAGCGTTCATATTTGTGCCATCTTGCTAAACATCTAAAAAAATAATCTCAGTGGTAATATTACCCAGCGTTGCGGCCATTTATCGAGATTGATGTCCACTTAAATTCAGGCTATGTCAGCCAGCGGCAACCTCCGGCAGACAAGGACAAATAAGGAGAGTGAGCCGGCCTAT
This sequence comes from Callionymus lyra, assembly GCF_982586985.1. Lineage (NCBI taxonomy): Eukaryota > Metazoa > Chordata > Actinopteri > Syngnathiformes > Callionymidae > Callionymus > Callionymus lyra. The sequence continues at coordinate 23,543,725 of NC_141829.1, forward strand.
CTACAGCTCTCTGCCTGTGAAGAGCTCCGCAGGATGAAAAATAGCTCCGGTGTAATTTGGATTCTCTAAAGCATAGCTCATCTGCGGTTCAGTCAACCTGCTAATGGCTCTGTATGAAACACTCGAAAATGGAATCATAAAAAAAAAACTGAAAACGCGTGATGCTGTCACTCTTTGTCTTGCTTTAGAACATCAGTACATGCACAGGAAAGAAGATACTTGAAACAATCCTACAAACAAGTATTTTTAGTCATCGTTATGATCATGGGAGGATTTTTGAAAATACCCTGAAATAATTGTATAGTTAAGTCTAGGATTGCACTACTGAATAGTACATTATATAAACGGTATATACACAGTATTTGGAATATCAATTTAATGATTTATATGGTCCTTCTATTCAATATAACAATATAAATGTACATTGTTGTACAATGTTACATTTAACTAGCTATACTTTTTTAAGTATTCTGCAATGGGCAACTAAGGTGTTGATTTAAGTGTCTCTTAAATAGATCTTGGACTCTATTGTACTCAGTATGTGTCTGTTTGTACAAAACTCACTTTTCATTGAAGTAATAAAATCAGGAAATTTGCTCAAGCACTGCACACCGCTTTGTTTTTCTGGTGATTATATCTTGTTTACCATAACGACGCCCACTCTGCTGTGATTGGTCAAACACAGAGGTTTGTCACCCCCGTTGTTAATCCCAGATGTCTCTAAGGGACTTGCATAAAAAGCATGCGGTAATTACAGCTGGCTGGAGGAGTGAAGACATTTTACGTCATAGTGGACTCTGGTCTTGTAGCCTCTCCTTTGCTGAGATTTCAGACGAGGAGAAGTTTATTAAGAAATAGCTTCAAAAGATCATGATGAGTATGGAGGTATATCAGTGCCATCAGAATATTGAATGGATGAATTTAACATTTAAAATATTTAAAGGTTGAATTTCTTATATTTTCAATTCAATTATTCAATTTTGTTTAAATTGTTAGCCTTTTAAATTCAATATTAAAGATTGGAGCCTTTAAAATTATCTTCAATTTGCAATTCTTCCATTTTTTAAAATATTTAATTTAAAAGGCTACGAATTGAAAACTATTAAATAATTGCAATTAAAATATGATTAATTTAACCTGTCAATATTTGAAATATTTAATTCAACCATTCAATATTCTGATGGCACTGATATACTTCCATAGATGGGGGTCTTACTGCATCTGGGAGAGGAAGACTTTAACATTTGACTGAGATTTATTTAAATGGTATAACACAAAAACTTGGTCACCAGCGGAACATACAGTACAGTTGAACATTATTCCACAACCCTAGAATTTTGTCATAAGGCGCAATCACCAGAGTTTTAGTTTTGTCCACATTTAGCTGCAAAGTGTTTTTACTCAGCCATTGTTTGATTTCTAGCAAACAATTGACTAAGCTGTTCAGCCTCTGGGGCTCAGTTGGATCAAAAGAGCAGTAGAGCTGGATGTCATCAGCAAAAACGTGGTAAGAAACATCAGGAAATCTCTGAATGACTTTACCCAAGGGAAACAAGTACAGCAAAAACAATAAAGGACCTAGAACAGAACCTTGAGGGACACACAACAGATCAGCTGATTCAGACTTTATTTGATTAGCAGATTGAATTAATTAAGAAAATGGTGTTCGCTGCACACTAAAACTGCGCACAGGAAGGTATGACGAGAACCATTCTAACACAGACCCAGACAGTCCCACTTCATCCCTCAGTCTTCTCAGCAGGATCTGATGATTAACTGTATCAAAGGCTGAGGACAGATCCGAGAGAACCAGAACAGTGAATTTACCCGAATCAGCTGACATCATGATGTCACTGGACACTTTCAGTAAGGCCGTCTCCGTAGAGTGATGTTTGCGGAAGCCAGACTGAAACTTATCATGGATGTCACTCTGATCCAGGAACAATGATATCTGCTAAGAGACCACCTGCTCTAAGATTTTGAAGACTAAGAAGAGTGGAAGCTTAGAAATAGGCCTGAAATGACTGAGGTAAGTCGGGTCTAAGCCTGGCTTTTTTAAGCAAATTGTTATATGTAAATCGGTGGACTGCCAATCAAACTGCCATTAGTCTGAGGGAAAAGTTATCATTGGTGCTATTGAGGTTTTGAAGAAACTTCTGAACTAAGGGAGCCTGCTCACTATGTTTTGAAGGATATATACCCCACCTTTAACAAAATGATCAAGCGCTGTAATAATCAGGCTTTTAGCTGTGAAACTGAAACTCTATAAAACCCAGTCAGGGAGTTGATCGATCTAAAGTTGTATGACAATGTCATTGTTTTTCTATAGAAGTAAACACAGGTGATGTTTACAATGCACCGCATATTCTCAAATCTATGATGTATATATTTGTATACACATTTTATGTGTGTACAGTAACACAACCTATTAGGCTTCTATTGAAAAACATATATTTTGGAAAGTTTGACAAACTATATTCACAAGGATTACAGGCCTTTTGGTGGAAAATTGTTCTTGAAGAGAGAAAAAAATGACCTCTCTCACATCTCTTCACTGAAGCCTAATAGAATGTTTACCATCTTTCCATAGATATCAATTTGTTGAATTGTCACAAACACAATTACGCTCCAGACCCCCGACAACCACTGATCTGTTTTTGCCAGTATCAAGTCGTGATCCAACAAAATGATCATTGCTACATAGAAAATGATGATTATATTGTGGCAATGTGTGGTTCATTTGATTTCATTTTTGTAATCATAACAGCAATGCTGTCCCATATACATTTCAATAGAAATCATTTGTTTAAAATATTGTTTTGATCTATTATGAAAGAATATAATATAATCCTTAGAGATAGACATCAGTGAAGATTCCTGGATGCATGACAATGTCCAAGCATTAATCTTGATTTCATGGAAAAATAAACAGTGTCTTAAAAATGTGAATATAACTGACTAACTAAGCCCTATTTTCTGGTTTTAATTTTTTTGTACTAGCACCTGCTTTAATAAACAGTTGGTGTGTAATTTGGACATTAAATTATACACACAATCAGAGTCTGAATCTTGTATGGCATATTAAGAGAAATCACTTCTCTTGTCAGGCTTTTTTCATTTTTAACAGTGTACGCCCTCGTGCTGGAGATGACAGTTATCATGAAGGAAGGTGGAAGGAAGCGGAACAATGAAGTTGAAATAAATAATAATGAAGCACTTTAACAAGACTGAGTAAAAATAGAAGCTCGCACATGGCTAACTGACACTAATTTAGGCATGACAAAAGAGCCACAAAGAGCACAGACTCTTGAGGCGCATTTCTATTAAACCGGTTTCTACCAGATCCTGATCTGTGTTTACACTTTATTTTTGCTGGTTTCAAGTGGTGTGGGGAGGAGCCAAGAAGGCACGGTATTAAGAACCTTCTTTGAGACTTTACACGGTTAAGAACTTTATAAAGTAATAACTTAAGAACGGAGCATCATCATGATGAGGGAACGACATATCTTGGAGAGGAAGTCAAGATAGAAGAAAATTAGTTGTCCTTTAAAGTAGGAAATATTTACTTATTCTGTAAACACTAATTGTTTTAGAATTGGACTGAAATAGGGTTACCTATTTGTCTTATAAACCCATTTCCAGAGATGTTTCCAAGTCAGAGAAGAGAGATAGTTGTTTTAAAAGAGTCTCCACAAAGGCATTTTCTCGGTTTGAAAACCCTGATTCAACTTATATGTTTTGTTTCAGTGATTCCAGACGCTGATTCACTATTTCAGCTGCACGTGTCTCTGATCTTGTTCTGGATTAGTCAGGCCTAACTGCTCAGCTTGGTCTGAAACAGGGCAGACCAGAACCTTATTCATCTTAAACCGTTCATCCATCACTGAGTTTTCTCTTCTTTTTCCCCAGGTGACTGCCACAGGCAACGATCCTCTCCTGGATGTTCAACCTGCTTCAGAAAACTCTCTAGACGCTTAAGTCCAGGTTTATCGCCGAGACCCAGAGTCTAAAGTACATGAGGGTTGAAAATTGTGTTTCAAATTTGAGCTTTATCTTCTGGAGAAACCGTTTTGTTGCTGACACTGAGAGCTGTTGCTCTAATCAATTTTAACCATTTAAATCAACATTTTAAACTGTCTGTAAAGTAGGACAGAATAAATGACTGGTTTGAATCCCTAAGATGTAAAATTCATTTTCGTATTGATCTTTATATAATTATCAAGGCTGAAGACACAAAAACCTTTTTAATTCCGTTTCCGTTTTGTTTCATTTATTGCCATCTTTTCCTTTGGCGGCACCCTTCAGATGCATCTCTGTTAAAAGCTCATCAGGATTCATGCTGGTGTTCTTCAGGGCGTCCCCGAATGCACCGCTAGAAGATTGTGTCTCTAGATCTGTCACCGGCGTGTCAACTCCTCCAGCTCGTTCACCTTAATCTGAGAACTCTCCAGTTGTAGTTTTCTCTAGTGTCAAGTGCCACCAGTGTGTGAGCCGCCAGCCTCTCGTGTTCCTGTTTTCAACTTTGATCGTCGAGTCAACCAGTTTTAGTTTGTTACATTACATATTGTATTTATTAATTCAAAGAAATGGAACTAAAAGATATTTTAAGACATAATATGACCTCAGAAGGTTGGAAACTGTTGTTCACAAAATGTATATAAAAAAACATTGACAACTCACCTAAGAATATTTTAGATAATAATGTAAATTATTATGAAAGGAAATTTGATACAAATTGATTTAGAAACACTTAAATAATTGCATATATTTTAATGATTTCAGTGCCCTAAAACACGTTAAATTTATTTTATCAAGCAGTAACTACTTCAGAAGACTATCTGACCTACTGTGTCAAGATGTGTGTTTGTATGTGTTCGAAATGAAAGCCACTACAGCCACTAATTGGGCTTCCTGGTTCCAGTCCGTGGTGTCAGATCGTTCTACCTGAGTTGACCTCTTCAGCGTTCTGTCCATTGATTCCGTGGTGCATTCAGCTTAATAGATTTATTTGTAAGTGTTTTTAAACTGGTATGCAAGTTTTTTCATTTGTTTTATTTAGTTTTATTTCATTCATGTTTTTGAACTTCAAAGTTTTTTTTTTAAATTGTTTCTGTTGCTTCTAACGTGTATGTTGACTGCAATGTAATCGTTGGTTTTTCTTACTTTATTCCATCCATTGCGTGTTCTGCTCCAGTTTTATCTCTGTTTCAGGTTCATTCCTATGAATTTGTTGTCTTTGTGTGTTTTCCTTCTTCCTCTGTGATGCCTTTGGTTCTGCTTATCCTCTGTTTTTTAATGGTTTTCTCTGTGTGTGAGTTAATTGCTTACTTGACTCTTGTTGTGTCGAGATGCCTTATATCCAGTAGCGTTGTAATAAAATATTAATACACTTAAATATCAACAGACTGTATCGATATTCAACAGCACTGTGTGGATATAATATTTGTGTTGCAATTTAACTTCTGAATGCTGGATGGGGGGGACCATTTTGCCTCTGTAGCTAAATGAACAATGATATCCTACAAGATGACTAAGGACGAGAGGATACAGTTGATTCCAGCAGCTCTTAAAGCTGATGTTTGAACATATTTTGGTTTTCAAACAAATAAAAGCAGTTACAACTTCGTCAAGAGACATGTGGTCTGTAAATTCTGCAACACCAGCAGAGTCAATTAAGGTAAGGTAAGGTAAGGTAGAACTTTATTGAAATTGTTTTTATCCAATAGCCACAGCAAATAAAGCAATTTTTCATAAAAAATAAATCAAAATAAAATAAGAACAAGAACAAAGAGAAATAAAGAGAAAGAACAAGATGATACAATGTAAGTCTAAAGATAAAGATAAAGAACATAGATCAAAGAAAAAAAAAAAAAACTCAAGTACGACCAAAACTGGTACTTCCAGGCATTTCGGTCTTCTCCTCACATTAACTCGACTAAACGCTCAACCTGATGTTGAGCCAATATGGCTGCCAGATGAAAAATCCAACAGGTAGAACCCCTCAAAAGAACAAGCTTGATTTGAAGGCTTCGGTTAGGTGGCTGTTTTCAAACCATTTAAAATCTACAAAAAAAAATTGAGGACTAACTACCAAGTGAAACCAATGAACTAATTAAGAAAATGGTGTTCGCTGCAGAGGATTTCGCCGGCTCCCAGGAGGAAACAGCAACAGCCTGTAAACAGTAACAGCCTGTAAACAGCAAGGCGATGAGATCATAAATAATGCGGCTGCATCGTGAAACTGAATTTCAGACGGAGAGCGAGGCTCGCTGGTGGAAGTGGGAAGGCGGCTCACCACCAAAGGCGACACGAAGCCGTGGCAGCGAGGTGTGCGCCGTAATCTGAGATTATAAATAATGTGACTGATATTCAAATGACCTCAAAAGAAAGTCGGTTTGTGCAGACGTCCTGATAAGCAACATCCACCTTGCACAACAGAAGGAATAATTAACTTGAAGTAAACACTGTTAACAACAAGGCATCACATCACTTATGCAGCCGGTGTAAATGCTTCGTATCCCAGAAGGCTTTGCGTGCGAACCCTGATTATTTTTGACGCCCGGATCTCAGGTGCTGCATGAGAAGTGACAGCTGTTCATCATCTCCCTCGTTCTGCTAATTAACGTAATTAAAGCCTAATCCCACACTCGGTCACACAGGCTTTTGAAAAACAGCCGTGATTAAGCACACGTCTTATTTTAATAGGCTCTGAACAGAAGAGGCAACAAACAGATTTTAAAAAACACACCGTCGTGTGCTCTTTAATTGCCTGCTATGATAATTAAAGCACTGAGGAAGAGTTGGCCGAATTGACAGGTCAACCGGGATTAGTAGTCCGGAGGGATCAACTGGATTAAAGAGGAGCTGCTAAGCAAAAACTCATTTAATCTACTGTATGATTTATTCACTCTCACTTGCTTCTGTGAAACAGTGATGAAAGCATGCAGGTTACAGTCCTGTTGCTATGAAACGAGCAAGCGTATGATAATATAATTCAGTCAAATTAGCGGTCCGGAACAACTTGACTCCACACACGTGGGAACACAACATGTTTCAAGTAGAATACGAGTACATTTGACAAGTTCGATTTTTTTCAAATTTAATCAACATGTTTATCTATGAAGCGAACCTCAAAGCAGCCTTCAAACCTGAGATACTGTCAACACAAAATGGGCAAAAAGTTCTCAATTCTCCCAAGTTTTTGCAATTTCCCGCTTTGGCTGACCTTCGTTTCTAAGTAGTAATGGTTGTCACTGGTTTCCCTTGATTTATTTTATTGTTTTTTGTCATAATATGAATTCTAACAGTTCTCCAAAAAAGGCTGTCGGCTGTCCAATCTGACTTCCGCACAACACCAGTCCAACTCCGTTAAAAAGTCCACAAAGTAACACGGACAAGACACGCCTGTGAAGTTAAAACCATATCATGTGACCACATATAAATGTGAACACAGAAACCGCCCAATATGGATCTGGTTTAGGCACCAATATTTCTCAGTGTTTTTGGGGTTGAAGATTTCAACTGCGACTTATGATGACATCACAGTAAAACAGTTATGTTTAGCTTTAAATACAATTTTAAGTCTTGAAAACAAAGGATGACATCAAAATTACCAACTAAATACAAAAAAAGACAAAAGCATGTGTACCTTAGACATTCGTACACAGTGAGATGTTTTCTGGTGTAGCAATTTGTTTGTCCATAAATCCACCAAGTTATTTTACCTCTGCTAAAGCTTTATCAATTTTCCAGAAGGAAATTCTGCTGTATTTATCACATTTGTTTAGGCTGTCATTTTAGTTTTCTCTACGTCTTCAATCTTTAAATTTCCTTTTTAGTATTTTGAATAAATGTTCGGATCATCTCTATAGTTAATCCAATTTAATCTGCAAACCTCACATGTATTCTCTTGGACAATAATCTGAATCTATTTGGGACTTTATCTTGGATGATATTTCTTATTATGATGGTTTATTTTAGATCCATCATGACTCATGTAGTGAAACTAGCTGTCATTTCAACAGTGTTTCAACATTTCATACTTTTTTCAGGATGAACCGTAAGTCTCTGAATTTCCATGTAACTACCAAACTAATCTATCAGTATTTTCAAATGAACTACTGAAAAACTTTGTTTTTTAAATTTACCAGGAAAGTAAAACCACAAAAAAATGAAACAGAGGTTCTACGACAGCTAGAACAACCAAAAAAAGGTTTTTGTGAAAAGACTCTCAAAATAAACACATTGCAAAAGACTAAAAAACTGATCTTTGCCTTGGGCAGTGCAAGTTCGACCAGAACTCGCGTCATGGTTAAAGCTACGGTCAATGTCAAGGCGTGTTATTTTCACTCCTCTCACCTGGAGGAATCATTTAATGAGTGGGAGTCATTTCCTGCAAGTGCTCTAAGAAGGTGTTATAGAGAGGAAAAAAAAAATCATTGCTATCGGGGGCATAGCCTCCAGCTTGAAAGGATTTCCCACTCTTTGCTTGGATTAGTTTTCATAGCTCCAATATCTTGTCTCTTCTCTGGTCAGCGGAGCAGGCATATGATGTTGGGCTGAATGGACGCCACAGGAATCAAGATGAATATCTCAGCCTCCAGTCTCTGTCAGTACCAGCAATTTCTCTCCGAGCCTGCAGCGAAAGCTGCTCTCTGCTGTCAGGAGAACAGGAACTAGCTGCTCTTAAATCGACTGAAACGTATAAATAACAGTGAGATGACTAACTGCCAAGAGAACTAATCGTTGACTGTCACAGAGGAGAGCAACACATTTGTATACCGTGATTCATCTCTGAGCGCTGCTGATTTATACGGCAGCGCAGTTAAAAAGTAAGTCTGCTGAATGTGAAAGAGTCTCCACACAGTAAATATACTGGTATTTACTCAAAATGTCGAGTAAAAAAAAAGAGTTAGAAACCAGTTTTATGATGCTCTCTGGAAAATCGGATTTATGGAGCCTTTATGTCAACCATCTTCAGCTTGGTTATCTGAGAACCAATAAATTATGAGTAAAACGTGAAAAGCATTTTCAAACAATTGAGCAAAATCAACAAAGAGTATTTTTGTTCAGTTTATCCTGATCAGTTGCACCCAAAGACCAGATGGTGATTACAGAAAACAACATAAAGATCAAGATGATTAACAAATGTGTTTGTGGTATCCCTTGTGTTGTCTCTGGATCAAGGTGAACAGCCTCCCTTGCTTCCATAAATACATATGCAGTGGTGGAGGTTGTTCACCTTGAAAAAGGCAACACAAGGGATACCACAACAACAATATCACATTTGTTTTCGGGTCACCTTGACCCTGAGATAACACAAGGGTTAAGGTTTCATATACGCCACACTCGCTGATGATGACTTTGGGTCGATGAGTTAAAATTTGTATTTCTGTTTATTTCAGTGATGTTTATATTAAAACACAGAAAGTTCCTCTGTTTCCATCAACTGTTGTTGTAATTTGCCATATTAATATTAAATAATATATTATTATTATTATTATTATTATTAAAGAGCAACTACAACTTCCACTACAAAATGCAGTAAGTCCCTCATCATGACCATGTTTCAAGTTATTACATTACAAAGTTCATCTCTCAGCGAACGAGAGGTTACGAGAGTGGAGTCCATTATGATATAATAATGGTCTTTACTGCTCCTCTAACCAGTTGTAATCACGCCCTACTTTGTTTATACAACAAGTTTCTTGAAAGGTGGTGAGAGAGGGAGATGTACCTTCAGATAAAGAGAATGTTGGGTCACTAGCTTTTAGGGTCATTTGCAACAGCTACTGTTGTGGACTTTCTATTCGCCGAGAATTTTTTTTATATTAAAATGTTTATAACATTTATAACATTCATACTCAATATCACTGTCAGTCATTCTAGGATGCCTGTTTTCAGGTATGTGCTATTACAGTATAATAAGTCAATGTTTAACAATCTATGTATTAAAACAAAAAAAAATATTTTTAATTTTGTCACACAAATGTCATTCAAAATGTCTGATTATTAGATTTATCAGTTTATTATAGTTAATTATTAATGTAAGCGGCCACCTTAACAAAAGTTAGTCTAGGATTGTATTATTTTAGATAATATAATGATAGCAATGACATAATTTTGAATTTGTATTTGTAATTTAATGATAAACAAGAAAAAAATAGGAAAAAAAACAATTTCCCAAAGGAGACCTCCTGAGGGATCAATAAAGTTTTACCTAATGTATCATCGAGATAATGTTCTTTTAATTCTCATCTGACGCAGGAACAACACAGATGATCTCTGACTCTCATAAGTGGTGGTTCAACAGTTACAAAATAGGGTGTGAGCAAACTCAAATATGGATTTGACTCATCCAATTTCCTCCTGAAAAAAAAGGGCTTTCTTGCAGGCGGACACACTCGAGCCGGTCCTCTGACATTTGGAGTTAAAAAGGTCACGTCCAACAAACAGACAGTGGCAGACGAGTATTCGAACATGTGTACAGTGGAACGGCACAAAATATGATGAATTTATTAAGTGACTCCTCAATTATTTATTGAAAGCATGTACCGTGGGGAGCGCTGCCGACGAAACAATAAAAAAGATAAGACGAGGTTGATTTAATTTTCCTGACACTGAGAGAGTTGACGCCCCACCACAAATGCAGGATCTCTGAAGACTTGTTTTTGTTTGTCGTTTTTTTTTCACATCAAACTTAATGATTTAAAGCAAGAAACTCGGTAGGCGCATATCACTAGTTTCTAATGGTTCCATGAAAATAACCTTTATATTTATATAGTATATACTGTACACATTGAGTGATAATAACTTAACCAACAAATTAAAGTACTTCACCTGAAATTCGAATTGTTCATTTTCTACTCACCCTCATGTCGACTAAGGGTTGAAATTATTTTCAGAGTAATCTGATCCTTTTTAGAGTTATAGGCAAAAAAGCATGTTCAATTTAATGAGGCAACTGTAGCTCAGTAGATGTACTTCCTCCAAAAAGACACTTAAAAACATCCAAATACCGCCATGGTGCTCGTCTGTAACGACCATCTTGTATCAAAGCCTCGACTAGAAAAATTGTTACGAATTGTTAAGAATTAAATAAGCCTTTTTTTCTCTAAAAAGGAATGGATTAGTCTGAAAATCCAAACCCTTATTCGACATGAGGGTTAGTAGTAAGTGAAGTTTGAAATAACCCTTTAACACACAGAAAAGATCAATTTGCATGGATAAACAGGAGCTTTGTCTGTCAGAAGAAATTCTCTTTTTAGTGAAGAAACACATGCCCTTTTTGAAGTAATAAATGAAGTTAGCATTGGGGGTTTGATGAGTTTACTGTCTTTTACATTTTTTATTAGTTTTATTGAGTTTTGTAATCTTATTTACTTTCCTTTGAAGGTTGTTGGGTTCATTTTTAATAGTTCAGTTGATCAATAATAAAAAATAGTGACAATTTTGTGTGTATTTAAGTTACCTCCTGTTTAGAAGTAGAAATTGGCTATCAGTTAAAAAAATTAGATCGGTAAACACAGAGTAATCACAACACTGAACACTGTACTAACGGCATCAAGTTACTCATGTTCTTGCTTAACACAAGAAGTTGTTCAAGGACGGCAAAGTTGTTAAGATGCCAGTGGTCACACTAAGGTAGAGAAATGAATGGATTGTCATCTGGATTGTCGATTTCTTATGTGCATTGTATATAAATATGTCACTGGAAGCGCTACGGACGAGTAAATCTAAACAGATAAGAACATTTTAAAGTGGATCTTGTTTTAAAAATGGTTGGGAAACCCTGTTTTACATCATCAACATCCAAATTAGTAAAAAAAAAAAAAACAACGCATTTATCGGTATTTGGTTAAAACTGTTGACCATTGTACACATATAAAACAAATATAAATGAAAACAAATGATAATAAATAAGTAGTAAGTATATTAAAGCCATAATGAGGGTTATAATTTGTCAAAATAATACAAATATATGTAACAAATATGAACAATCTTTATATTTTCATTATTTTGCATAGTAAAAGAAAGGAGAATAATATCACATTAGTGATATTATGCTGGAATAAAAACCTTGATTTATGCTGTGTTTCTTGTGTTTCTCATCTTTTTATTATTCTGTTTAACTGTTGTTTATCACCACAAACGTCTCTTCTGCTGTCATAAAAGGCTTTATCACGTCTACCATACTCTCAGATTGAATGAGCCTGTCGCACATTCCTACAGTTCCCTACGGTCTCGTGAGGAATGAATAAATAACAGCCACATTTCAGAAGATGAAATCTTTCCCATCATGAGGAGCAAACAAATTGTTTGTGTCAGCCAAGACGCTCACATTGTTCACATCCTTCCTGGTTATTTTTTCCCCAGGATTCTCTTTCAAGAGCTGCGAGACAAAAGAATGACATCGATGGACTCACCGATGTACTGGTTCCACTCCAGGTCCAGATCCGCTTGGTTGGCCAGACAACCCTTCATCACGTTGAGGCAGTAGTTCTGGCACGGTTTCAGTGACGGCGTGCCCTGACAGAGCGGGCAGTAGAGCAGCTTTGTCAGAGCTCGGATGCATGATGGAGTACTGCTGACCTGCAACAACACATCAGAACATCATACTCATGGACCAACTAAAACATGGCAAACAAAGGAATAGATTTAAATTTAAGTGGTGTCCCAAATGACCATCTGAATTGGGAAATCCTTTGAAGGATTCACTGCTACAGCAGCTTGAAGGACAGTTTTCAGTAAAAAGTGATGCATGAATTTGTCATAAATAACAAAAAAAAAAACGTGACGCACCACATTACATACAGTACACATTGAAGTTGTTGATACATTTAAAACACAGGTTTTCTTGACATGTCACTTACGCCTCACAAAGGTAAGAATTTCATCATCCACAACTTGTTTTAGTAGCAGTTAAGTTCAGTATGTGAACCCTTGAGTTATTAAGGGAATAATGTAACATTTATGTTATTTTTTTAATGTATAAAATGGTAAGACACAAAGCCCTAGACATGACATTGTAAAAAAAAATGAACATGTTAAGGCCACGAAATACTAGCTCGTGGACACTGCTTTGTTGAGTTGAGCACATTTCTCAGTGTCGACTGTTTTCTATGCTCTTTCAACACTTTCAATTCATATTCTAAATTCCTAAAAACACACTTAAACAGGCCTTAACAACAATCACAAGTCACACTTGTGTGTAAATATTTAGATTTTTAACAAAATACAATGTAATTTCTACTAGTCCAACAAATCGTAGAAATACTAAGGTAGAATAATATAAATAATTTCCAAAAACATCTTAGAACAAGAGTAAAACTATTGTTCAAAGTTTAGTTATTCATCAAAATAAATGATCTTGTTATTAAAAATAAATATATATAATAAAATATAAAAGATTAAAAAAATAATCACTTAAAAATGTCAATACCGAGGCGTGTGCTTTAGCGACGAGCTACCATGGATAAAATAAAGGATTTAAATTGTGGCCACAACCTTATTATAATTTTCTTTTTTTTTACCATGACATGTCTGGGGCTCCATTGTAAGAAGCTTAAACAGACATTAAAAATCAGTCAAAGATGGCGAATCTGAACTATGCGGCACATACATTAAAGACTTTCACTCAGTTTTTAGCTGCTGTGGTAGGACTTGAAACATCCGTGAACTAAAACTTTACCAATAATTATTTATGAAGGGTTTAAGTTACAATTAAATATTAGTCTTTTAACTCAAACAAAAACATTTCTCTCTCAATAAACACCATACACCTCGCTCCATACCCTCAAAGTGAACTCAGAAGGGAACCCGGGAGCCAATCACTTCAGGTTGTGTTTGAAATATCTCGATCGGGGAAAACTTTACCAAGTAATTTTCCCCATCAGACTGCAGAGGCTCCATAAATAAAATGCAGTGACCCACGGGGGAGCACCATCATGACGGGGATGATCAAACAGATGATTAGAAAATGTCAATCACATCAAATAAGCGGGGATAGATATGATGATTATTTAATGATCTCCGATTGTGAGACGCGAGACTCCTGTTGCGAGTCATGAATCTCTCTCTTCATTTCTTGGACTATTAAAATAATATATAGTTAGAAATCAAGTTACGCTCCAGGAGGACTGACGAAGAAAGCCACCTCTTCTGGCCAGACGCCAGCAGCGTGGTGTCTTGTTACATTACGCTCACACACACTTCAGCGACGGCCTGTGCTCTCGGGATCAGCGGGTCTCTGAGCCCTGGACCCGTGTCTCGGACCAGAGGTCTTTTTTCAAATGTCAAGAGGGGACGCGGGGACGTGCCGGCGAAAAATAACTCCGGCTTAATGCTCACCTCTCGTACTCAGCGGACTCTTGTAAATGACCCGACGGCGTGCCGGGGCTACCACGGAGATGGGAAACTATTAGAGGCAACCTGCTAAAGGTTCACCAAGTGCTCCGCCAGTGGGTCAAACCAAAAGTTGATAATGAATATCCCTTGGCTCACTTCCCTGCCGAACGCTCTCCAGCAAGGTTCTATAAATAATTACACCGATAGTCGACTGCAGCTGACATTAACACGGCGGTGAACGACGGGGTCCGTGGTATGCTGCTTATCAGCGCTACCTTCAGAAAACATGCTGTTGTTGTGCCACTGTCTTGACTACATGGCTTGTTGCTTATACTTTAATCTTGCTGTGATGAAAACTGCACACACTCCCAGGGCAACATAGGACCATCAAAGAGAATAGTTAAGCTACATCGTGTTAATGGCCTCTCGGTAGAAGCTTTGAATAAACTATACAGTCAGAAGATGTGGAACGGTGTTTTCGTGGCCGGTCGATGTGCGGCGTGACCTGTTTTCACCATCATTTGTCCCATTACCCTGTGAGTTGCCGCTCCATTAATTCATATTTCACCTCCTATTCTCACAGCAAAACAAGTAGATTAGCAAACTCGTGTCAACAGTACTGATAAAGTCTAAGCTTATGTTTTGGATCATTTTAAACAAACTAATTATTTTTAAATGTAATTATGGTTATTAAGTTAAAGTCACGACTTTTTCCACACACTGTGAACGCTTATTAGGGTATATTTAAGGCTTATTTAACAGATAATGTATTGATTTGTACGGGTTATTAGCCTACAGAAGTGCAAGAGCGAGATATACAGTTGGAAGAAATGACACGCAAAGGAAGATGATAGTTTCCTTGAAAAGCTGGATGCAAACCACTGTTAAAAAAGCAGACAAAGACGACAGTTGGATTTTGTTTTGGACAGTCAGTTCCTCATGATGGAAAACACATGAAGAATCTATGCAATACAGATGATCAATTCGCCTGTTGAAGAATACAGATGCTCTACATGATTTAGGAATTAAAGACCATGCTGAGACGTTGGAGATGGCAGCGTAAAGTACTGATTGAATGCAAAAAGACAACCAGTAAATTGTTTCTTTTTTTTCTTTTTTTTTACTCGCTATTAGAAGCTATTTTCAGGGAAAGAAAACAATTTTCTAATTAGAAATAGAAAAGGTTTCCATGTACCATCCATCTTTCCTAACTATTGTGTTGTCTCTGGGTCACGGTAATTGACCTCCCTGGCTTTCAGAAATACATATACCGCGGTGGAGGTCATTCACTTTGACCCAGAGACAACACAAAGGTCAAAGCTTCATGAAGCAGTGTCCTTATTTTCAGAGCCCACTAGATCTGTGTCCTATTTTCCTTTGTTTTCAAAAACGACTTTCTAATGAAACATCACATTATTTTTAAACTGATGGCGCCACCTACTGACCTCTAAACAACATGACACTGTTTCATGAAGCTTCATTAGACCATCACCAGGTTAAGCGGTAAATAGAAATTTAAATAAAAATATTTTGGAAAATTCACCCATATGGAATTTGTGTTTCAATTGCAATCGTCTTTGATTTTATCTATTAATTAACGGTAAATAAAGCTAAATACCATTTTAACCAGAAAATATGTCAGTGGGTTACATTTGTATTCAAACACATTTTGTTATGTATGTGATGTTTCCTTAATTATACTGAAGAGAATCAAATGATTGACAAATGCCTTGTAGGTGTGTGATCACGGTTACAACATAAAAAGACCAGAAATAACACTGTCAACACATATTTTCACGCGTTAACATTGACATCTGTTTCATGTTATCACGATATTTAAATCCTCTATGATACAAAGGAACACTTAACATTCACTTAAAATTGAACAACTTATATAAATGTGTCCTAACATACAGTGTTTTTAGTATTCAATAACAATTATTTAATATAAAACTAATCCGATTCTCTTCTATGAAGTGAGACATTTCTCAGATCCACACCTGTTTCTGAGTATGCCACTTGTATTTACTCTGGAAGTCAAAAGAGCGGTGTTGCCCTTACACATAGCTGCACCCATCATTCTGTCAGAACAGAGGTGTGGCTGGAAAAAAAAAAAACACAGAAATTGCTGTACAAAATAGAGGTGACACAAAGGGTAAAAGCCACGTCGACTTGTTGAAATGTCTTTGTATAATTTAATTAAGTTAGTTAGAGTGCATTCAAATCACATTTTAATTATGTATTCTGTATTTTACCATTAACGATCACACTAAGTTGTGTTATATAAATCATTATGTTATTATATTGTCTTTAATAGACCAGGGTTGAATCAATCACACAAGGGGCCAACATCTTTTTGCTGTCGAGGTTGTGGAGCTGAACGAAAAATTTTGTGCGTCAAATTTCTCTTTTTTCTAAATCAGTTTTGCTCTTACTGAAAGTCTTTTTATAATTTTTGACCTTGAATCTCTGTCCCTTATTTTACTGGCATCTTTATAGGTCACCATATGAACATGAACATTAACTTATTACTTTATAAAGTTCTCCCCTGTCTGAAATGGTAATGAGAGTCCATTATGACATAATAATGTCTTCACTCCTCCTCCAGCCAGCAGTGACCTGCTTTGTTTATACAACGAGTCCCTGTAGTGTGTAGACTCACAAGATTGATGACGCGTGGTGATGAACCTTGATGCTCGACCAATCACAGCAGAGTGGGTGTGGTTATGGCAAACAACGTTTCAGTTCCAGAAAGTGGGCAGGGCAATGAAAATATTTGAATGAACTTATTAATTTCCTTTATTAATTTCCTTAATAATGTCAACCATGCTCAATTTGTTCCCTGTATTTTGACAATTCACTACTGCTGGTCATTTGTTGAATATTTTTTATCTATTTTATATCTATATTATTTTTGTGCTTCATTACCTCATTGTCAATCTATTTAAAAGGCTTTTTTGACGAAAATCTACATCACTTTCCACAACAACCTTAGAGGAATACAAACAAGTTAACCTAAGTCATGGATTGTTTACCTTGTAAACTCTCTGAGCAACCTCGCGGCCCACAGAGAGGCCTTGGACGAATGTGCGGGCGGCGATGAACGCTCTCGTAACCTGAGCCTTGAGCTTCTTGGGCACGTCTCCAAAGGGCTTCAGCTGATCCATGTACTTGCTGATACACTCCAGATAGTCCTCGGTGATGACATACTGGGAGTTGAGCAGCGTGAACATACGCTCCAGCAGGCGCGTCCAAAAATCGTTAAGCATCTCCTCCAGGTTCACGTTCCCGCCGGTGTAGTAGCGCTTCAGCTCGGCAAACAGGTTCTCAAACACCTCCGAGTTCTGCATGTAAGGCTTGCCATAAGTCCTGACAAACATCTCGTTCAGGGACCTCTCCGTGTTCTCCAGCAGCTCCAGGAAGAACTCTGTGTGAGACACAAAACATAAGGTCACACACTCACCTCACAGGGGCTTTTTATCTTATTTAAAAAAAATCCACTCATCAATCATCTGCTTTACACTGTAAAGAATCTGTGAATACAGTGTCTGAATTGAAGTGCACAGCACTGAAGAAGAAAAGGGAAAATGAACTGCGTTCTTTCTGACTGCAGGGGTTTGGAACTTAGCAATCAATCCTAAACTATCCATGTGGGAAATTGACAATCCTGAATGGACACAAGTGGAAATGTCAGTTCTGGATGAAGAATGTCTGCTATTACCAGTGTTGGACAGTAACAAAGTTCGTCAGTACATTTTCTCTTTGCTCTGCTACATTTACAAAAAAAAAAAAAGAAATCCTTTTTTTTTTTCTATTTGAAAAGATGACAGACATATACCCACTAACTAAGATCACGACGACATGACACAAGTTAACTTTTGAAACACCCATTTGAACTTAATAACCAAGGACTGATCTTCTTGGCCACATGTTTCACATTCAAGGACTGGGAATTCTACCCAATTTTACACCTGCAAGTAACCTGTAAACCAATGAAACTGAGAAACACAAACTATATTTATGGGATGCAAAGAATCTAAATGAAAAATGTCAGTTAAGCCCAGCTTCATTTCAGGAAAATTTTGTTTTTTGCTTGAAAAAAAGTATTAATAATGAAGAAGAAGATAACTAGGTACACAATAAAAAAGAATATACACTTAAACATTGGTTGTCATTAATATTTTGAGTCTTTTTTTACACTGCACACTGATCTTCTTGGCCTCATTGTCTGGGAACTTAATTGTACACCTGGAGTTAAGTTAATTTGAATGGACTGTAAGAGATTTAAATGCAGATATTTGAGTAAGAAAAATGTACTAGATCACTTCATGTCAATATTAAAGATCTTAAATGTTGCCACTTGATCTGGGGTCTTTCAAAAACTGATGCAATCGGACGAGAATCCGTTGAAAGATGGGAAAGCTGAGGTGTTTCACGTGGAGAGTGATACAGTATGACATTCTGCTCTTGGAAGAAAGCATCAACAGACATTTTTCTCAGGCTTATTAATTATTATTATGAATTGATGATTAATAATTAATTGAAATACACAACAATAGGACTCACAAACTCAGACCTGAGAAAGTTGTATGTGCAGATATTAATATCTCTTCATTCAGTATTTATATCTTAAGTAGAACCAGGAGTGATTAGAATATTCTGCTAACATTACAGCAGAATTCACGACGCAATGTGGAAACTTTCTCTTTCATTGAACTTGCTTTTGACAAATTCCCTCTCCTCCACTGAACGTCAGTGAGAGCTCTCGCTAATTACGACCGAAGGAATCACGTCTCTCTCCCATTTATCACGTCTGTCCCTCGTGGCAACTTATAATTCTGACAATCTGTTATTTATAATACAAACATGGTTAATATTTGAAGAGCTACAACAATTCTACTGAAAAGTGCAAAAGTTGAAGTTGAAGTAAACCCATATTTTTTCCGACACCAGCTGGAGTCTGATTGTTTATGCTGCAAGAATATAAACAGTAGTTCATGAAAGCCAACACATTTGAATGCACATCCAATTTTGCTAAAAGGATGCCAGAGATGGTCACAGTCTTCAAGTCATTGATTTTAACATATTCATCCATTGTTTCTGTACAATGAGAACTCAATTTGAGAGCATAAGTGGTTCTGACCCAATGCCAAGAATCCAAGGCTTTGTCTACGTGGAATATTGTTTTGTATTTTAAAAGAGTGAAGACAAAAAACAACTTACAAAAATGTACTACACATGCCAGGTCTGTATAAGACGTTGATTTTTAGAGTAAAAGGCATGACATGTCAAAGAAATTGTGTTCATGATACACAGAACAACACGTTTGTAGCATCGACAGCAAGGCTGATCTGTTGATACGTCACATTGACTTCACACCTGGAGAGTCCAGGCCACTGATGCTCATGTTTGTTGAACTGTGTGAGAAATATCATGTTTGCTGCTCATTCTAATGAAACAGTGTTCAAGTCTGTGTCTCCGTAGTTTCAATTCGCTCAATAAGCTGTTGGCGAGTGAGATACGACGACTACTGGTGCTGTAGTTTGGTCGTACAGAAACATTTTTTTCAAATCTTTTCACTCCAGGTGTGAACACAGACCCGGGGATGTCTAGCAATATTATAATAGTTATTTTCTTTATTTCAACAGAGCCACTGGATAGCCATTTAAGAGACAGAGGCAATGCCTTTGTTGATAAAAAACCAACAAACATACTAAGGCCAGCATATTTTTATATGCTAATATATTAAGTGTTTCTTAAATGTATCTTGAGCCTCTATTGTACTCATCAGTATGTGTCTGTTTATACAAAACTCTTTTAATTGAAATACTTTTTTGCTTTTGTGCTTAAGCCCCGCCCACTGAAAACACAAGTTTTTCAAGAGATTAAATCCTGTTTACCATATCCACACACACTATGCTGTAATTGGTCAAACATCAAGGTTTGTCACCATGCGTCATCAAGTCTCCACCTCCAAGGGACTTGTTGTATAAACAAAGTGGGGCTAGAGGAGGAGTGAAGCTATTTTTATGTCATAATAACTCTCCTAACCTCTCGTTCACTTAGATCTCAGACAGGGGAGAACTTTATAAAGTAATAAGTTCAAAAAAAGGTCATGATGAGAGACTTACTGCATCTAGGAGAAGAAGACTTTAACATTTGCAACATGTGAGTCAGGAGAGCTTTCACATCAATTGATCTTTAATGCTTGGTACCATACGTGGACGAGGTTCTGGTAACCAGACCAAAAGCAAGGGGACATGTTGGGGTTTTATTTTGGGCTCACCATTATCGACCATGTGCAGGTTAAAAAATACTTGAAGCAATTTTAAAACAAAATAGAAAATTAAAATTCTAAGCATTCAAATATGGATTTATATCATGAACAAATGACCAGTAGAGGAGTCATGTGGTGAGAGAAGGGATGTGTGGAGAAGAAATAGAGGATAGTGGAGGTTCCATTCAGGAAAGGTGTGCAGAGTGAAAGTCGTTTCCCCTTTAGCTGACCAACTTTACTTGCTTTAGAAACAGGTTTAAACACTAACAAAACATGTGCCATCATCTGCTTTGTTCGTAGACTCTTGCAGCCCGTAGCACTTTGCCAAATGTATCGAAACTTTTAAAGTCAATGTCAGCGTTGCAGCCGTTCCAACTTTCTTTGCTGGAAAAAAAGAAGGCAGTCCTGGTCTCCTGCCGAGCACTTTCATTAGATGGGTCATTGATTGCTTTGACAGGAAAACCCAGTCAAGAGAAAGTGGCCGTGAGGAAGACGGGCGGGCGGGGGGGTGAGATGGCGGGTGAGGGGGGGGCGCTCTTAGTGCAGCTCCGTGAAGACATGCTGACCTTTATGTTCCAATGTTCTTGTTAAACTCATGACCGCCCCCCTGCCAGTCTCCCGCGCACACACACCATAGCAGTAAGTAACCAAGAGTGAGTGAAAATAAATACATCAAGATTGTTTATATTGTTCCCAACTCTTCCTCCTGGGCTTCATTTCATTAACGTGTTTTATGTCATTAATTAGAGATGCTATCATTCGAGTTGAATCCACTGAGACTGTTTTTACAGAGCCTTTTTTTTCTGTGGAATCCCTTGCTGATGTCGATATAATCATCTGTTCAAAGGATCAATTAAGTGGTTAGAGGATTATTATTATTTCATTATTCTTCCAACAAGACTCAATGAAGTGGAGATTTTCTCATTGTTAGATGCAGGAACTGACTAAATAAAAAAAAGTCCAATGAACTTCGAAGCAGGCAAAGTGTAGAGGTCATGTGATGCAGGTTGACATAATCACTTCTAGTTCTGCAAATACGAACAAGAACGAAAAAAATTAATCATTTTAAAAGGCAGATTTTCAATCTTATGGCCCCAAAGAATGAAAAAACAATTATTTAAAGAAATCTGTGTTGATTATTAATGTCTGACATGTGGATTTCTCAGAAGTAACATCTCACAAAAGTCTGTAAACTGAAACTAAGAAACACAAACTGTATTTATGGGACGCAAAGAAACCAGTCCAGAGCAGTCGGTTTTGCTATTTTAAATTTGTCGTTTTTATCTAAAGGTCGATACGTAAGTCTGACAATAAACCAGGTCTGCGGTGCAAAAACCCTTGGAGAACCTGGATTTAACTGTCAGCGAAACATTTACAGCCAACTGTGTAGAGAAACTGATGAGATGCTCTGAGATTGACTTTATGTTTACTTTCAATGATCTCAAACAACTTCTTCAAAATGTAAGATGGAGATTTACTGCCCTACCCTTTAGGGAGTCAAATTTACATTCTGGGGATTACTCTCCCTGAAAATGAAGCGTAACTTTGATCTACTGTATCCCTGTATACATGATCTTAAACCTATCTATATCTATAGTTGAACTCAATTGAACTCCCTCAACATGCATTTGAGTAACACAAAAAAATATATGAAATAAAGTAAATTCAAAATGATAAAAAATATCATTAGTTTGTTAGATTTCTAAGTGTGTTAATGTCTTGATTCTCATTTTAATAAACTCTACTAATGTGGCTGCTTGTGTACTCTTTTACCAAGAGGGTTTCCCAGAACAGCCCGTTTTAAAAAACCTTGGACTGAAGAGAAGACTCGGATATCATGAACGAACTGCCGAAAGCCGATAGTGTAATCATTTTCAAAACCTGAACGACGGTGAAGGGCACACAAACCACAGCACTGCTTTAACTCTATTGTCAATTTAAGGTCTGGCTGGAAATCATTTTTGGAATAAAATGTTGAGAACGCACCTCTATCCAACACATACCACACAATGTGTTAAGTGATGTGTTCAAGGACACATGAACAATAGTACTAGAAGACCCCTCGTGTCTGTTTACACCTCATTATTTAAAAGATCGTTTTTCTTTTAAGCAGCAACAATGGAGTTCAACCACAGGCTGTTAAATGAGCAACAACGTGAGCCAGATGTGATTTTTGACCTGAAATATAATACCTTGAAAGTAGCTCAGCTGACGGAAGTTCTTAATATGCAATGACCGCACAGAGCTGTGCTGCCAGTGGTCAGAAGGGAGATGGAAATTGATTACGAATTAGAAACAACCCCATGTTACCAGTAATGAGAAACAAATAATTCAATGAGGCAGATGTTTGTCTAATTGCTTTGACCGTTTCTTCTTTGTAGGCAATAATCAGGCACCGACACCAGAAGGCATCTGTGATGTTTACTGTCATTATTTAACTTCTCGTGAGACTTGTTTTCATTCGTTTATCTGTCACTTTTTTTCAGATGTCCCAGCTACATAGGGCGAGTGACAAGGGACACTAAGGGCAGGTGCATCAAGGGGCATGTAATCACTCACACAGTCTCAACTACTGACAGTTAAAGTGCAGTAAAGTGTTGGTATTTTCAGACCGACGTTATGGATCATTTCTTGCTTCAAAATCATTTAAAAATAGTTTTGATGGTTTCTATGGAAATATATTTTAAATTCGAATTTTGGTGAATTTGAAAGGATGTTTTATTCAGCGAAAATACTGGGAATAAGCATGGAGTTTTTCACAATTTATCCCTCTGTATGAGTTGAGGAGGATGAAACAAAACGTGATGATGATCTGAGAGATTTTAAGTTTGACTGTAGCATCGACAACAAGGCTGATCTGTTGATACGTCACATTGACTTCACACCTGGCGAGTCCAGGCCACTGATGCTCATGTTTGTTGAACTGTGTGAGAAATATCATGTTTGCTGCTCATTCTAATGAAACAGTGTTCAAGTCTGTGTCTCCGTAGTTTCAATTCGCTCAATAAGCTGTTGGCGAGTGAGATACGACGACTACTGGTGCTGTAGTTTGGTCGTACAGAAACATTTTTTTCAAATCTTTTCACTCCAGGTGTGAACACAGACCCGGGGATGTCTAGCAATATTATAATAATTATTTTCTTTATTTCAACAGAGCCACTGGATAGCCATTTAAGAGACAGAGGCAATGCCTTTGTTGATAAAAAACCAACAAAAATACTAAGGCCAGCATATTTTTATATGCTAATATATTAAGTGTTTCTTAAATTTATCTTGAGCCTCTATTGTACTCATCAGTATGTGTCTGTTTGTACAAAACTCTTTTAATTGAAATACTTTTTTGCTTTTGTGCTTAAGCCCCGCCCACTGAAAACACAAGTTTTTCAAGAGATTAAATCCTGTTTACCATATCCACACACACTATGCTGTAATTGGTCAAACATCAAGGTTTGTCACCATGCGTCATCAAGTCTCCACCTCCAAGGGACTTGTTGTATAAACAAAGTGGGGCTAGAGGAGGAGTGAAGCTATTATTATGTCATAATAACTCTCCTAACCTCTCGTTCACTTAGATCTCAGACAGGGGAGAACTTTATAAAGTAATAAGTTCAAAAAAATGTCATGATGAGAGACTTACTGCATCTAGGAGAAGAAGACTTTAACATTTGCAACATGTGAGTCAGGAGAGCTTTCACATCAATTGATCTTTAATGCTTGGTACCATACGTGGACGAGGTTCTGGTAACCAGACCAAAAGCAAGGGGACTTGTTGGGGTTTTATTTTGGGCTCACCATTATCGACCATGTGCAGGTTAAAAAATACTTGAAGCAATTTTAAAACAAAATAGAAAATTAAAACTCTAAGCATTCAAATATGGATTTATATCATGAACAAATGACCAGTAGAGGAGTCATGTGGTGAGAGAAGGGATGTGTGGAGAAGAAATAGAGGATAGTGGAGGTTCCATTCAGGAAAGGTGTGCAGAGTGAAAGTCGTTTCCCCTTTAGCTGACCAACTTTACTTGCTTTAGAAACAGGTTTAAACACTAACAAAACATGTGCCATCATCTGCTTTGTTCGTAGACTCTTGCAGCCCGTAGCACTTTGCCAAATGTATCGAAACTTTTAAAGTCAATGTCAATTAACTCTATATAGATAAGAATCTGACAAAAGTCTAGTTTTGGTATCGTTATAAATAATTGTTATGGGATACTTAAGACACATTTAGATCTTTTTACAGTTGTTTTTTAGGTGCTGCGCAATATTTTGACACTCTAGTGAGGACTTTTATTTAAAAATATGCAGGAAAATTAAAACTAAGTGGAAATAAAATAAAAGATATTTGCCTCATCAGGGTTAATTATTATACAACCGTCATGCGTCGCGTCATTAGCAAATACCGAGCAGCAAATAAACAGACCAAATTAATATGAAAAAAAAATAAAAACATGCCTAGATATGTATAAAAGCTCTCCTTACACTTGGCGTAGTGAACAGAGAAGCTTTAATGAACTACAGGGTGATATACAAGCAGACATTATAGGAGCGATTTTAGTAGATTTAATCTATAGTGGAGATGATAGCGGGAATAACAGACCCGTCATAGAACAACATGATCGTCAAACAAAAAGAAAAGAAGCGCTTTATGAATTATTACTAAAAATAAAGGATGATTGCAATTAAGATAAAAACACTACCCTGGTGAAAATGATTCGGTTAAAAGCTGTATTTACTACTTCACCCACACTTTTAGAGCATATGGTGCAAAATCATGGTCCGGTGGTCATTTACTGTTGCATAGAAGATGC
Source organism: Callionymus lyra (assembly GCF_982586985.1). NCBI lineage: Eukaryota > Metazoa > Chordata > Actinopteri > Syngnathiformes > Callionymidae > Callionymus > Callionymus lyra. The sequence continues at coordinate 23,569,156 of NC_141829.1, forward strand.
TTAACTTAAATATATTTAAAAAAGATAAAGGCAACAAGTGGAACAATTAAGTTACTTGATAGGTTGTTATCAGGCAAGCAAAGTATCAACAATCAATCAGGAACAATTTGATGTATGTGGGTTGGAATTTGGTGAGATAGTTCTGTAAATATAATATCTATTTGTGAAGCAGATAAGGCTTCACGGAGCATTGTCTGCCTATCAGAGAATGCTCTGTGTCAAACTATGCTCAATAATCTTTTTCTTTAAAAAGTTGCTTTCATCATTTATAAACAATTCCACCCAAACATCCATTTCATTTGTAACTGGACGAGACACACTTTGTTTTCATCGATTGACTTCCTGCATGAACTATCCTTCTCATATCCAACTTGCACAGCAAAGAGATCTACATTTACATTTTGAGGTCTGGTCTGGCAGCGCCTTTCGGGAAATGTGAAGACCCAGACTCGGTGTGTGTCCTCCGATTATTATGTACAAATTCCTTTTCCCGCAGAGCCATAAAAAACAACGGACCGTACCGCAAGTAAATTTGGTGCGAGTCAGGGATTTCAACCCGGGACTTACTTGCTGTGAGGCGATGAACATAATTTGGAATATATTGTATTCTTGTACTTTCTTATCCCCAGAAACCTCTGTCAACTCCTCCGGATTGAATTCCGAGGTGTTAACAGGCCAAGCAAAAAGACATACTGCCTGGGTCTGCCCTGAGGTTTCCTCCCTCCTTGATACACACATCCTTATTCTTTTGATCACGACGTTGATTAGGGTTAAAACTCAGAGGTACTAGTAAATAGACAGTGTTATCTTTTGGCTCAGCTCTTTCTTTAACAAGCTAGAATAGCATGATCTCTGCATGTTTCCCTCACTCAGGGAAAAAGCACTCCAAATTACTTAAGAAAAAAAACATGTTTGATTTAGCCATATTTGCCCTTTTTTTAACAAACAAAAGAGGTAGGTGAGCGTAGGATGCTCTGCTACCGCACACTCTTCATGAAGTCTTCGTCAGGAGAAGCGATCTCGCTACACACTGGAGCTGTGTAGGTGGACCTCCATAAACAAGTGTTAAATAGATGCTAAAGATCGGCTAGATGAACCACCATACAGCATCTTTAAAAATACCCCACGGCAATGATTTTCTTTCACAGGAAAGAAATAAAAACTGAAGATACATCATGTTCCTTCTGGCTTATGCAGTGATGGTTTGCAAGTCAAATTGTTCATAAAGCGTAGAAGACATATTTTAAATCTAGAAATCAATGATTCTCTCGCAGCAGTCGGTCGGTGGTGAGCATCCAGACACCGAATGTTCTGTCAGCACAAGGTGGAAGACCTGCGTTTGGCTTCCACTGTGTCGCTGATGAAATTACACAAAGTGGCAGCAAACCCCGAGAGGAAGCAGGAGGCCTGGAGTCATGCATCTAAGTGCTCCTGGACGAACCCAACCTGCTCTCTCGGAAGACTTCACCTCCTGACGTTCACTAGACTGGCAGCGAGCGGTCAAAGAGAGCGTTCATTTAGATTCTTATGTCCAAGATTAAGATTAAAACATGAAACACAGTAATTAACAGGAAAATTGAAATTTGGCTTATAAAAACTGTTGGTTAGTTAAACCTAATTTATCGCTGCCTTTATGACCATTTTCAGCATTTCAAGGGAACATTTTTAATTTAAAAATTTCACATAAACAGTTACACATAAGCAGGGCTGCCGAGTTTCAAGCAATCTGTCCCATTCTCATGCCATACTTGATATTTTGTATTATTCAGCCGTACATTTCGATTTTAAAATGTCAGTTGTTAAATTTCAAACAATAAATTCTATAACATTTGAAGGTTGAATTTTATGAGAAATTGATAGTTAAAACATAATCCTCCTAGTTGTGACTCATACACGTCATTGTCAAAGATGACAGGTGTATGTTGCTACAAATCAATAAGTATCCCAAGTTACAATCAATAACTGCCATAGATGCATCTTTAGAAGATGTAAAATAATAACCGAAAAATATCATAACAATTCAATAGAGAAATCTAACTCTTGTCGTTCGCTGAAACTAGATGATGATTATTATTATTAAAAGTTAAAATAATTGTGTGATTAAAATAAGAATCCTATATATGTTCTGTTAGTAAGCTTTGGAACGATCTTCCTCTCTCTCTGCGCTTGATGGATCTACTGACAACTTCAAGAAACATCTTAAGACATTTTTATTCGTGTAGGCTTTTCCCTGATTTTCTGGGACTCCTGTGTTTGTCTTATGTTGTCTTGGTCTTTTAAAGTATATATTTTAACTGTGTTAACTTGTTTTATTTATTTTTTTCTATACAGAGAAACACTGGGCATTTCGGATAGTAACAATATAAACATATGTTTGAAATATGTGTTTGTCAATAAAATATGTCACAGCTGTATCATGTAACAACGTGGGTGCGTGGTTTATCTTTTGAAAGAAGGCTCAAGAAGGCTTTAATCACAAATCGTGTTCAATTGAAAAATTCCACTTAAACCGTTACACATAAGCAGGGCTGCCAAGTCTCAAGCTATCTAGCCCATTCTCATGCCGTACTTGACATTTGACATCAGGCTTAAAAAGTTGTTTATTATTCAGCAGTACATTTCAATTTTAAAATGTCAGTTGTCGAATTAAATAAATTCTATAACATTTGAAGGTTGAATTTTATGAGAAATTGATAGTTAAAACATAATCCTCAAACAATGGGCATTTCAGATAGTAATAATATAAACATATGTTTGAAATATGTCTTTGTCAATAAAATATGTCACAGCTGTATCATGTAAAATGAACAAGTAATTAAGTAAAAATAAGTAATTTTCTGATTATGTCTGATTATTTCATGAATGCAAAACTGCATTTCTTATATAAACTAATAATTGTGCTTTCTTCACCTTTATAATCCAAAGGTTTGCAGCTCTTAATCCACATACCATGTTCTATACCTTGTAAACAGTGCCCTAAAATATTGCTTGAGTGTAGAATCAAATTTTAACTATTTTTTTCTTTCCCAAAAATAAAAAAAATTGTTGTCAATTATTTTAATATGTTATGTCTGCGGTTCTTTCCATTAGTATTATTTCATGGGAATTGCAACAACGGAGTAGGAAGGAATGAAACCAAAAGCTTTTCAGTTTAGTGTCGTTATCACGACTCGTACTGTCTTTTTGGTTCCACAAAGATTACTGACCCCTGATATGAGGACACTTCCCTGAATTTGTGATGAACTAAATTACTTCCTGAGCGTTTGTCCCAAACTACAATTCAAAGTTCCTTTGCTCCATACTTTTGTTAGATTGAAAAGTTGAATTTTGCAACTCTTTCTGAAAATATATTGACTGAAGTTGAGTAAAAACTAAACATTAATGGTGAAATGATTAAGATGGCAATTTTCACGTCTTTTTTAATGAACTCAAATGTTTTGGCTCTGAATGACTAAGTTAAGAGAAAATGTTTGTTGTTGGCATCTTCAAAAGAACGCATCTGATTTATCCAGGAACAGCAGACTGTCTGGACTGACATCCTTCACTCGTCAAAACAACTCCCTATAAGCAAATAAAGTCATATAAATATAGGCTTGATGTTTTATTGAAAGATCAGTTGTCGGTAATGAAGAGCAGACAGCAGGCGCTTCTTTAAGGAATGTCTACAGTGATTAGACACAACTTCACACTGGAGTTTGGAGCTAGAGGGATTATTTTATCTCATTAAACTGTAACTGAAAGAAGCTGACTCTATAACCGAGGGAGCAAGATGAAGAGGTGAAATAAGGCTGGGACTGTAATGAGTTCACCCCCACACTCTGATGCAGGGGCTCAGTGGACGGGCGCTGGTCAACGGTGGTCACCGGGGGGCTTAGACGAGCTCACGAAACGGCACAGGACCATCAAACAGTGTCAATAATGCAGACTCGGTGCCGGCGCCGCTGTTAAAGCTGTCAATCTGTTGTGCACAGAACCATGTTTGTCTAATCCAACAAGAGTTCTGCACTCCAAAGCATATTAATGAGGTTTTCACATTCTCTGGAGGAAGGACCTGAAAATACTGAAACCTTGGATTTTCTTTGGGTTTTAGTTTTTTCTGAGGTCGCGGACAAGAACGTACCGTCAAATCTTTGATGGCGAGACACAAAGGTGCTTCTCAGATTGTGACTAATCTCATCAACCAGGTTCAGGAACTCCTGTTTGCTCTGCTGACCGAAGGCATCTTCCATCTCAGGTGTGCAGCAGGTGTTGCCCTGTGGGCAAACCCGGAGATGTTCACCTGCGGGAGAAGAAGGAAAGGGGGTAAGAGCAAGTTTGGATTCGTTTTTGACTGATTGCCTCTTTTCATTCGTACTTCAAACATTTATTTTAGCATTAAAGTGTTGTTCACTGTAGAAATAAAGATGGGACATCCAGTGGCATTAGTGTTCCATTACTTATGAGCACAACACGCTGCACAAACAGCAGAAGCAGAACTCATTCGGATCCACAGAGAGAGACAGGTCTTCAAAAGCTTCGTGGATCCAGATGGTAATCGAGGACAACACTGTGACTGGTAATTCCCTTTAAGGGAGACTAATGTGAAAATCCAACTCTCCTGAATTCTCTCCTCTTCCAGCCAGCTGTAATCATGCCCAGCTTTGTTTATACAACAAGTCCGTTGGACGTGGAGACTTTTGGGATTGATGACATGCAATGATGAATCTTAATGTTTGACCAATCACAGCAGAGTGGGTGTGGTTGTGGTAAACAAGATTTTAAACTCCGGAAAAACTAAGCTTTTCAGTGGGCGGGGCTGAAGCACATTTTCTCACGTAATTATTTCAATGATAAGAAAGTTTTGTACATTCAGACTCTGATGAGTAAAGTAAAGGTCCAAGATCCATTTAAGAGACACTTAAATCTGCACATTAGTGGACCTTCAAACATAAAAAGATGTGGTTTGCTTCTCAATTGAGTGGCAATATACAATATTTAAAAGTGAAGTAAATGCGGAAGTGCAAAAAACTGCAGTTCATTAAGTGGCCACATGAGACAGGCAGCAGAAGGACAAGGAGTCACGTACACACCCAGCCCAAAAAACTGCATTACCAACACATTAACAACTTGGTTCAAAAACGGTTTCTTTCACCATTGACACCCTGTATGGGGTAGCAGTTTGATTATTTTTAGTCTTACGTTTTTTTCAATCTTAACAAGACAAACAAACAAAAAAGATTCCTTATATTTATGCAACAAAGAAAAAAAAGATTTTGGGAGGACAAAACAATCTCATCATAAAAGAACTTACTTGGATTCAAATGCTTTGTTTACTCATTTCTGTACAACATTAAATTATCTGTTCTTTGCATCATGATCACTGTGATCAGAATTTTAAATAATCTCTTCATCCATTTTTTAGTCAGAAAACAATCACACGACCTCTGTGTTGAGAATAAAATCAACACACCGTAAATATTATTGAGTTTTTAATCACTCGTCGTTCAGCTTCGTCTCCTGTACACAATCAATCAGCTTTCAAGTCCGTTAAATGGAAGACCGAGCTCGCACCTCTCCCATGTTTGTCTTTGCATCTGCTCTTAACCCTCCAGGAGAAGAAAGCAGACTGAATGCAACTGTTGTGTTTGGAGATGAATAGCATCGACAAGGTCACAGATTCCTTCTGACTCAGATCTTTCAAAGAAGGGAGCGATGTCATGCATTGATGAAAAGCTCTGTGTAAAAGAAACAACATGGGCTTCAGAAATTAGATGAGAAAGAACTTTATTTGCCATCATTTCAGGAGCAAAATTGAAAGCATGAAGAATAGTAAGTGTGGTCCGACGCAGGAAGACAAAAGCAGAGGTGTCTCTATTGCAAAAATGGACGTATCAGTCTAAGTATGATTAATGGGTTTTTAATAAATATTAAGTAAGGAACAGTTTCATTACACCCTTTTTTAATAGTAGCGTCCCTAATTCACCTGAATTCATTCTCTCCTTTCCCCACAAGTTTTTGGGGGTTATTTTGCTTATATAAACAAGTTATATACCTGAGGGACACTTTATTTTGATCTTGACATTAAATTAATACTCAAATGAAAATAACTAATGTAAACAAATATTTGTATTACTAGTTATGAATAATTAAAAAGTACAAAATAATTTAGTTTAATAGCATTTTACCTTTACGTTTTTTTATTTAACTCTGACCCCATGGGGGCCACAGAAATGCATCTAAAGGGATGCATGTGGTCGCCTAGAGGCAGCTGACTCTGTATCATGACTCAGATTCTAAAGCCACTAGATGGCACTCTAGGCGAAAACGAGATAAATGTTTCATTGAATTATTAGAACGGAGCCAAAGATGATAAAGCAGAGAGTGTCATAGAGTAGCCTTTCACAATAAAAACACTGTATCATGATACAGCATCAGCTAGTAATGGGCTGATGGGACCTCTAAATGTTATTTAGAGGTCAGTAGGTGGCGCCATCAGTTTAGAAATAAAGTGACGTTTCATTAGAACAGTTGTTCCAAACAAAGGAAATAGTACAGAGACCACCATCTAGTGGACTCTAATAATGAAGCTTCATGATATCATCACCAGCATCAGATGTTTCTCGATACAGTGTGAAAATGTTGGCCCTTTTTAAACCATCACTATGGGCCTCACTTTGAGTAGGACTGGATTTGACAAAAAGACAAGATTTTAAAAAAATGTTTTATGACTTTGATGGTCGGCTATCCTGCTATCATCGTTGTGAAGCAAACGGAAGCACTGATTGTCGTCACAATGCTAACATAAATCAAGCACCGACTGCTGCACAAATGAAACATCTTCGCTCAAATGTGATGTTGAATTAGGATACTCTTGTTTTTGCCACTATTTGAATATGTTGCAGAGGCGTTGCGTGCATCCCTAGGCAAATGCAAACACTCTGGGCAACCCCGATTAAACACCTCCACACAGATCCTTTGATCTTAAAAGACGACGAGGGATTCTTAAACCACTTGGAGAGCTGCTGTGTCTAAAAGGCAGATTAAATATGTGTTTCATTTATTAGTCAGACAAATATAGATTTTTCTGACTTCATCCCTACCTCATTAAAAACCTGTAGAGGGTCGGATGTTACCCGAACGACACGAGCACTCTGAAACTTCTTTTCATCAGACGAGTCAAGGAGAGACAAGACATGCATCTTGACACCACATCCCCACTGTGTGTTCTCTCTAAAGAGTCAAGCATACGCTAGAGACCCAGACACTCCACAAAGTGCCGTGACCGTTATCGTCAAGGTTTCAACATCAATGTGACCCTACAGTTAATCTCACCGCTGCAGAGCAGACCATATGTCGACAGACAGCATGAGGACCACAGAGACAATCTTCTGACTAACATGGGTTACTGTCGGAGGAGGTTTAAACCAACACCAAGTTCACCTCTCCACTTTGACCTACCTTGAAATGTGTGAGATATTAGACTAGCACACTTATTTCGTCTTTAAAACACGCCACGTTTATTTAACCCTTTAATGCTCCTGGCTATGTACTTGTGTCATCCAGTTTATTGATTTATCATTTTTTTGAATATAAGGTAGAATTGATAAAAAATGTGTTTACAGTTTAAAAATGTATGAGCCAATGAGACGTAGGGATGCACCAAATTCTCCCGTGCCGGATAATGAGGGCTAAAACTGGCTTTTGACCGAAACGCTTACACATGTTAATAAATCAACAAGGAATGCATGGAATAATGGAATAAAACCCCTAAAGCCGAAGATAAGCCAAACTGTTCAGCTTAACTTTCTGCAGTTGAAATTCTTCTGAATTCACTTTTAAGTGGTAATCATTTATCATTTATCATTAAATCATTTGCAAAAACTTGTTAAGGCAGAATTTAGAGGAGAACATCACATGCACTTGACCCCATGTAGTTTGCTCATCCAGGGCCATCGTGGAAGACTCCATACTGATTCTGTTGAACAGGGTTTTTAAACATTTAGATAGGAACAAAACCCATGTGAGATTGTCTGTCATTGTTTATTTCATCCCCTTTTAACATTTTAGTAACAGGGTTTTATCGAGGACTACCAGAACAACCGTAATCTGGTTGGTTTTAAAATAAAAACAGACAAGGTACAACAAGTCATGGTGAATGGTAGTGATGGGTTGATGAGGCCTCATGAGGCAGTTGATACTGTATCATGATACAGTTTCAAAAGGCCACTAGATGGCACTGTCACGAAAAAAGATGCCAGGTTTCATTGAAGTAGTAGATCAAAGCCAAATATTATAAATCAGAGATTGCCATCTAGTGGACTTTGAGAATGAAGACACTATATCATAATACAACTGATGCTGGATCATGAGGCCTGATCAACCCATAACTAGTCAATGGTATTTTATCAGACTGGCTATGTTCCTAAACCTCTGGGATATTTTCTCTCCCCTTTGTTGCATGTGCAAGACACTGTCACTGTGAGTCTTTTAACCAACAATGAGTCCAACCTTGGCTGAGACTTTATCAGCTGGTCCTTGTCGTCTCTAGAGCTCAACACATCCAAAACAAAAGACCTGAGAATTGAACAGTCTGTGGAATGTGTGTTTCTATTGACTCCAACCAGTTGCAATAACAATGTAGAATAGAAAGTTCATTGGGTGATCCTGTTCCTATTTTCAAGGGAGATGTAAAGGGGAATGTTAATTTCTTTCCATGACTCATTTTCTTTTTTTTCTTTCTTTGTTGTCTTGTCTTTTGTGTCATGAGTCATATGTGAAGGGGTTGGTTGTACGCTTGTCATTATATATTTTATACTGAGACTGCTGAGTTACTATTTGCACAAACGTTAAGTACAATTTAAAACATTTATTAAATCTTTTAGCCGGCAGATGTTATAAACACACCAGTCAGTGTCGTTTACTTTGACCAAACTCTTTGTTTTGTATTCCAATTTGTATTATATTATGCTTTTTTTCTTAAATTCTTTGCCGAAAAAAACTAAACATTTTCATAATTTGTAAATGAATTATTCTTTGAGGCATTTTAAACAATGGCAATGTCTTGATTTTAGCGAAGTACCAATAATTAGAATGTCCTTTTTCTTATTGCTGCAATTTATCCTGCTTTCTGCTTGTCTCACTCCCTCTCAATAAACTCATCAATGCAGCTGTGTGTTAAAAGATTGAGTCCATCAAGGATGCGTTTTTGTACTGATGGCTCAGGAGTTTTTTGAGAATCCTTTATAACTGTGTCAATGTTTTGGCCTTTACTACTACAGAAATACCACTGTTATTACCGTGGTGTACTTTCAAAATATGATATTCTAATGGTTTGGATTTGATAATTAAGAGTTAAAAAAGGCATTTGGACATAGGTTTGGACCACAAAATAATCTCAACCATTTTGATCTGAGCAGAAGTCCACGTGCTTTATTACAGTCATCGGTGCAACCAATCATTTTGGAAACAGTCACTGTCATTAACAATTTAAATGATTTAAATAAGTAATCACTATAGTCCAGACTCAGCTCTTTATTGCAGCCGTTCGATTCCTGTTTTTCATTAAGACTCCTTTGGTAAAAGAGCAGTCTCCCTGAAGATGCTGACACAGCTGTTTATTATCTCACAATTTAACAGCTACTATAATAGAGTTATTGATGAGCAGAGTGCTAGTTGATAAGAGAGGATGCTTAAAAACCATGATATCAGCCTCTATAAGGGATTTATTCATGAACAGCCTGTTAATGCATTCATTCCAAACTAGCGGATTCTTCAGAAATATTATACCAGGCTGCACAAAAAAATTAAAAATAAATCTATTTTTGTATCGATTACTACTGTCTGAAAAATGTTTTATTTAATCAAAACAAAGAAACTGATTCTCTGAAACAAAAGCAGCCTGTGAGAACTCGTTTCGGTCAAGTCAAGCCAGTAAAGTAACCAGAATTATATATTCAACGCTGTGGTGAGATTTTTTTTTTTAATGCACTTGCCGATCATGCTATTTTAGATTTGTTGTTTTCATCTGAAGGTGGGTTTGTGAAAATAATGTCGACATTAAACCAGTCTGTGGTGCAAAAATGATTGGGAATTCCTGTGTTAAAGGACACCTAAACACACCCATCGTCTCCCTTCTGGATTGTACTTGTCAGCAGCGCTAAAAAGTTTCTTTCCCCAGGCATCATCAGATGCAGCATCTACCAGATCCAGTTATTAGCCGCCCCTGAAAATTCTTCAACATTTCCTCTCACATTACAAACGTATCCACTACAGAACGTCATTCAAAACATATTCATTTTGAGGTACTGATGAGGGTTGCTACATAGGGTTAGAGGTGGGGCCCCCTGAACAGGTCGCCCCCCCTGTCAAAGACAGACAGCTATTCATAAATACTACGGCAAATTAAATGTAGACGTAAAACTACACACCGATAACTTTAAGCTAGACGAAAACCATCAACCTTCTTGATGTGAGACTGTCACAATGACCAATACCTCCTGTACAGCCACACTTTTAACTTTCACTTATTTAGAAAAAGGGAAGTTTGGTTATCAACCCAGATTAAGCATCATCACCAAAGTGCTTTGCAAATAAAACTCACTTACTCAACTTACCGTATTTTCCGCACTATAAAGCAGTTAAAAGCCTTTAATTTTCCCAAAAAACAACTTTCATGACTCTTCACCGACTGAGCCAACACACCGTGTGCGGAATTATGTCATTGTGTCATCAAGGGGTGGGATTAACGACGCACGTCACATCATGGCGGACGTTAATGGAGTGATATTACTGCCACCGGTTTGAGCGAGGTTGTTGGTTGTTGTACACTCAAAATCACTCAACCAGTCATACACGTGCGTTCAACATGTCACACGCTCTCTAGCTGTCATACACACACTCAACTTCACTGCTGCTCGCTCAACATTTGTCTGCTCACAACACCAGTCTCACGCGCTGCTGCTTGAAGTCTTTTAAACATCATTTGAATATCGTTACCATGGGAGTGAACAGAGTTGTCAGAACGCTTAATAAAGTTTGACTTTATCTGACTGTTTTGTTGACATTCCCTTTAGCACAGCTTTATCTAGTGGATGCATAACGCAACCAAGTCAAACGTTTGACTGTATCTTTTATTCTATGCACCATATAATCCTTTGCGCCCTATTTATGAAAACAGTTCTAAAATAGGCCATTCATTGAAGGTGCGCCATATAATCCGATGCGCCTAATAGTGCGGAAAATACGGTAACTCAAACATACAGTAGTGGTTTATACCCAGCAACTAAGATAGATAAATGACAGCCTCCTCTACCACAAAGTTCACAAAGACACCAATACAATAAAGTAATTTAACATCATAACTAGTTCTAAACGAGGTAATAAACAGTTTTATCCATCGGTTCCTCAGGTAGTTGCTTCTAGAGTCATAGCTAAGAAAGGCTTCCCCTGATGTTTTATTCCATCCACCCTGAAAGAGTGAAGAGATGAATTAAGGAGGAACGGAGGCTCAAAGAGTGTTTATATGGTAAAAGAAAATCAAATAAATCGCTCGGACACAAACCACTAAGAGCTTTTTAAACCAATAAAAATATATTTTTCAGAGGAAGCCCAGATGCGCCTGTGGCGAGGCAGCAGTATCATAGGAACTGGAGCGATTATGTGTTTACACACAAAACACTTTTATTTGTTAAACTGGGTGAGCTTGTGGTTGAACGGCAGCCATCGCCAGAACTGGGACCCAAATGTGTTGTGACAAAACCCCCTGGCTTCAAGGTAAATGCTTCAGCTGGAAAAAGAAGTGAACCCTCGAGTGTTGTTGGCATGTTGGTCGATTGGTTGACAAGGTGCCTTTCTCCTTCGCCACTGAATAAAGTTTACCCAGGAGGCTGTGCAGCGTGGTGTCACGATGATATACTCACACTTCCTGCTCCCCATTTCTAAGAGGGAGAACCAGAAAACTCTTCCGCCCCTCAGTGACTCTGTTCTATTTTCCAGCGAAGCCTTTTAAAAATTCATGTTGTAGTCATTATCAAAACCCACATAGGAGTTGTGACAATGACCATGACAGCTGGAAAAAAAAAATCTACCTTTAAACATGCATGTACGGAAAAATCCAAGGTACCAATAATGCTAATAATATAATATTGAAAGAGTAAGAGTGATGTACACATTTAACCCTCCTACTTAAATCTGTTCTGCTGAGACCTGCAGCTTAATCCAGCTCGCACTGTGACTATAAATGTCCGAGCAGGACAACATCGGCCTCATTACATGTTTCAAGACTGCAAAAGCGCCTTTCCAATCCCATTAATGTAGGCGTTTGCTCAGCAAGATGAAAAAACATGTACATCTAACGAGAGAGCTTTATGTTTCCCGGCTATCCATTAACATAAAATCCGCCATCACAAGCACCAATTACATTTGTCAGTCACGTTTGTAGAAGCATCTGTCAATCAAATTTCAATAGATAGTCGTTCATTTTCAACCAGATGTCAAATTTGAAATCGGTTTAAAAAAAAAAAACAACCTCATGTTCGCGTCAGTGCAGAGCCGCCACAACACGGCTGCTTTTTCTGGGGAATTGATCAGAGTACCTGGCCGGCGTGACACTCGGCATATGTGCTCCGCCATCTGCTGCATCCCAAGGTTCCCCTTAACAAACTTTTCAATGAATTCACACTTGAAGCCGCAGCCTTAATGAGATCAACAATCCTAGACTCTGTGTCTTCCTCTCCGCCATAATTCCATCTCCCACAGAGAATCACAGAACGTCTGCTCTTGTCTCGCTCCGAACAATAAGCAGGGACTTGTATAAGCGTCACATTCTTATTCGAATATATCTCTGGAACTGTTCAAGGCATTTGGTAAAACGAAGGTGAAGTAAATTGATTCCGTTAACAGAGACATTTAAAAATGTTTGACAACCACAGCCATTGACTGCAGGGCTAGTTCAGATTATTTCTTACTTGGCCAAGTCAGAGTTTTTTTTTAGCACGTCACAAATGTTTAGTGCTCACATAGTTCAGCACATTTCTGATGTCTCCTTAATATCTGCTTCTAACTTTCCAAATGTGTCACAAACACAAAACCTTTAATTTCTAATTTCCAACACTCTGGTTTACCAAGTCAGTTGCAGATGCAGGTGGCAGTTTATTGTAAACGGTAGTGGCTTCATATGCAATTAGATATGTCAAATATTTCATATTTTCATGATTTAATAGTATGTAAACTTGGAGTATAGACACCATACCACCCACCTGCTCACATGACTGAAAACATCATATGTCGCATAGACCACCTACTCTACCAGGTCTGTATCTTCCCAACACTTTATCTTTTCTTCGTATTAAAGGTCATAGATGGACAAGACCACTAATTATGTGCAGCACTTAACACTAAACCCGCCTCTGCAAGTTGCATTGTAGGTTACATCACAAAGCCATAAACCAATTTGTCCAGAAGAGCTTTACTGCTTTGTCTCTAAACCTCCATCTTCAGGTCCTTGTGGAAAATTACTTTTTATTTCAGTCTTCCTTCAATCAACAACATACGACTTCAAAGTCTTTAAGATACGGTTTGAAATTCTGTAGTTGCTTAAGTCTGGTTCTTGGAGGTCGTAGGTTGCATACTGTACATAGAGTCTGGACCCTGGAGCATGGCCTTTGGACCCCAGAAACTTAAGCAAAGAGTTTCCTAGACCCTGTAGCCAGTGATGGTCTGATGAAGCTTCATGAAGCAGTGTCCTGTTGTTTAGAGGTCAGTAGGTGGCGCCATCAGTTAAAGTATGTTTTATTGTTGTGAAAAAACAAAGTAAAATAGTGAAGAGGCCGCCATCTAGTGGACTCTAGCGGAAAATAATGACACTGCTTCATGAAGCTTCATCACACCATCACTACCTGTAGCCTGGTTCTTCCACCTCGGAGTTCATCCTGGAACCCAGGACCTGAAACTGTGAGTTCAAATAATCCAAGAGCCTGGCTCTTAGAGCTGGGGGTCTGCCTCCAGGACCTGGGGTCTAGAGCCTGAATGTCCCTAGACCTTGCTCTTGGAGCCTCCTACTTGGAGCTTCGCTCTTGGAGCCTCGCTCTTGGAGCCCCGCTCTTGGAGCCGTGTGTGTCTGTCCTGGATTGCAGAACCTAAAGCCAATAGTTCCCTAAATGATGGATCCGGGTTATTGTAGCTAGGAGTGTGCATTCTACACCTGTAGTCTGGAATTTGCTAGACTTGAGTTCACTAGACCTTGGAGCCTGGCTCTTGGTACTGGAGGACCTGTTGCCTGGGCTTACTTAGACCGGATAACCTGGTTCTAAACGTCTTTAATATTGGCCAAATGAGAGGTTTTTAAAATGTTTTTATTGTGTAATATATCCCAGAAGCTAGATAAATATATACATGGATGGAAACCATTTTCTGAGCTTACTTGTGAAGAAATAGCTGCTATTTGGACAGTCAACAACAAGGTTCTGGTTGTCCATCTTCCTGCAGTGGAGTCTCGCGGGAGGAGATTTCTTTGTCAAAACACTTTAACTTTAAAAAAAAAAAAAAACTGCCATGGCAACCCAGCTATAGTCAGATTCATGGGCAGCTACGCAGCTTGACGGGGCCCATTAGGGACTTTTCCAGCAACTGAGGTCATCTGATGAATGGTGTGGCATGTGCCAGCATTTTTACCATCAAAATTAGAATGTACTAAAAAATTTAACCCAAACCTGAATGTTTGTACAAATGCAAAATATGCTGTCTTAGCGGTGACACGTTTTCAAAACTTCTCAACTCAAGCGACCCCCACAGTTTACATTGTAGATTATCTACAATAAATCTAGTTGGTGCGTTTGCTCATTAGAGCCCCATTCCACATCCATGTTCATCACAGGGTGTTCGCCCTCCTTCTTTCATAAAGTCATAAGAGCAACGAGGCTCGTCTCCTCTCAGCTGCGGCTCTGACAGCCACTGTAGATACTTTCAATTCATAATTACGGGATTAACAGAAGCCCACTCCGGGTCAAAGTGTTGCCATGGTAACCAATCACGAGAGAAGCAAAGAAAAAGTACTTTGTCTTTAAAAGGGCACGGCACCAAACTGTACATTTTAATGCCCACAGAGCATCACCAGTAGAGACGTGGGAAGTTGGCATATCACTTCCTAGTTTAAAAAATTCTGATAACAAGTATAAAATGGTGTCATGGCTGCCATATCAAGTGACATCAAATAGACTTCCCGTGAAGGAAATAACCTCAAATTATTGCCACGCTTCAGCAGACATCTAGTGGTTATCGTGAAAAAAAAAGGCATCCCTGTCATCTTCACCAGAAAAATGGGTTATATAAAATGATATAACGGTATTTTACTTTAAAAATAAAATTAAAAAGTGAAAATAATAGTATACAAATTGATCATTAGATTGAAATATGTAAGCCACAAATGAGTCATAACTTTAAATAATAATTTTTGGGGTTTTTCTCTTTTATTCCCATGGTTTATGTGAAATTATACAGGAGAAAAGGATTTAAAAAAAAGAAATGGTTAACAAAAACAACAATTATGTATTACTTTTATTTTAGAGTCTCAAAAGACTACTTGCATTTTTTATTTTATTTTATATAAACAATTTAGGGCCAGAAGACATAAGCTTAATAAAAAACAATGCAGGCAAAAAAACGTCTGTTAATAAGGGGTTGTTTTGAATAACATAAATAGTAATTTAATATAGATGTTGAATCAAGTAAATAGAGTTTTTAACTCACAAATAACCTGGGGAATTTAACCCAAAATAAGTTATGTTGACAAAACTTGTCGACCAAAAGGAATCTCTGCCTGAACATACATTATTCTATTCACTAGGGTCGTGTGAATCACAGTGGAACCCTTACGTCGTCGGAACCAGGAAGTGTTAATTGGGATCATAGCAGCTCGAACCTTCGAGTGAATACACAAGTTGCATGCTAAAAAGACTTCCACCCGGGAGGTTTGTCGACAATAAATGTGTAAATTGACAAAATCCCGAAGCAGGTTTTAAGCAGTGCATCGCTCATTAGGCTAACTTCACTTCTGGTGCTAAACTATCTGAGCAACAAGCATTTGACCTTCAGCTAGGAGGCTGGAGCCGATCCCAGGCGACAACAGGGAGCTTTTCAAACATGACATTCTTACTTTCTCTAAGGTCACAGTGTTAACTGATCAAATCCAGCGTATAGTTATAGCTGGAATTATAAGTTCATACTGAAAATTAGGCTTTAACCTTAAAAAAAATTGATATTGTTTTTTTTTCCATATCAGTTTAGAAAATCAAAGACTTCCAGGTGTATGATTATTGACTGCCTTTCTTCCAGTTATGTCCAGTGTATATCCTTGGATAACATACGTTGCAATCCTGAATATTTAAGTTGTTGTTTGTTGTTGTGCTTTAACCTCCGTGTTTTCTTTTCTTTTTTTCAGCTTCCCTGTTCTATCCTGTGTTTTCTGTTTTATTCCCTGGATCTGTGGAAATTTTGATTTTGGAACATTTCTCCTCCTTGTTATATTCATGAGATATTAAACTCTTTATTCTTTATGAGATTGTGGACTTTGGTAGACTGTGTTTTGTATTTGTTTCATATTAAATTGAATGTATATATTGTACTGCCCCTGCATCTGCTTGTGACTTTTCACTCGCACTTGGGTTCTGCTCCATTTAGATCGTGACAAGATTATAATCTTTGCGGTCTGTACTTTGCGGCGATCATTTCACTGTGTGTGCAGCTCAACTGTGTGGAGAGCGAGAGAGAAAGCTGTGGCGATAGCAAAACTAATGGGCGAGTCGAGTTTTTTTTGGTCTATAAATGTGATACTTATGTACAGTTTAACTAGGGGTCCAACATGAGCTGAGAACTGGACGACTACACAGCACAGAACTTCTTAATCAGCACAATAAGAAGTATTTTTTTGATGTTTTGTGAAATAAGGAGGGAAAAACTGAAATGATGGCTGCAGAGTAAAGAAAGTTGACGGATGATTTGTACATTTTTCTCTGAACTTGATTCATATTTTAAAAATGTTGTGATCTTTTGAATACAGGAACAAACTTATACATTCACAGGAGCATTAGAACACTCAGCTGCCACGAAACATTTATTCATACAGGAGCTTAACTGCTTGTTTACATTGAAACTGAATGAATGAGCTAAAAGATCTTCAGCACAACGTGTCATGAGGGCAAATTTAACTGAAAAAACTTTGTGGATTTAAAAAAAAAAATCTGAAGTAGTAGTATTTCGGACATCATGTAAGGAATATTGTGGTAAAATATTTTTTAATGTTACAATTTTTGCTTCCCAACCTAATCTCAGATTTAAATGGATGGATGGATAGATGGATGGATGGATGGATGGAGTTCCATCTCATACTTATCTATTCAATTTTACCACAAATGTGATATTCCTCATGAGGATGACGAGGATACATTAAAGTAGATAGGAGAATCAGCATGTGTGCATTCCAGATCCTCACACTCCTAACACAGTCTCTGGGGGTCTTTGTGTACAGACTCGCCAGCTTCCCAGAAACCGGTTGGAACTTCTATGGAATGAAATTGAATGACACCATCCCTATCACATTTTGGTCATGTCAGAAGTCAGAATAAAAGGAGGCCGCTGTTTTAAATAACTTGGGGGATGCTGCCGGAGACGAGAATATGTCCTTGGGTGAATGAGGACGGATTCAAGAGGAAATGAATCTTCACTGACATAAAACAGCCCACAATAAAAGCAGCACAATATCGTATGATGGTGTTCCTCATCCTCAGGAGAGTTAGCAGTGAGGGAAAAGAGCTCAGGAATATAGATGATGGAACATTCTCAAGCCCCAAGCAAATGTGTCACTTCTTTCCTGCTGTTTGTGTCAAGATACTTCACATGTAAAGCAGGTGAGAAAGATAAAACAGTGAAGACTCAGAGTGTGCAGTTTCACGCTGAAACATTTTTCTAAAATACTAATTATGTCGACAAAACATCCACAAGTTCATTTTAGATAATCTGATACTTTTTAGAAACTGTTAAATTTTAAATGGTACTCTGGTTTCCTCCAATAATAACATATTAATAATAATTTATAACTTCCTCTTACTCAACATAGAAGGGATTAGCTTTTCCTCGCATGGTCTTATTAACCAATATTCTTAATGACTTAATTAGTATATATAACAATATATAATATAATATAATAACAATTAAATTACGTTTTTTTGTTGTTTTGTTTCTGTGTCTGTTTAGTGGGAATCTCAGATTTTTTTCCTCTTAAACTAAAAACAATCAGATTTTTCCTTTTGTTAATCAACCTTTTCCCTCATTTTTTCATATTCTTGGACCTTACCATAGTCATATTACACAATTTAAAAAAAAAGCCTGTAGAACAAACAGCTTCATCTTGCTGAACTACGATGTCGATACACATTGTTGTTGATCCATTTGTTTTTGGGCTTGAGAGATATAAGTGGATTTAAATTTTGAAACATTCTTGGCGGGCTGCTTTAAACCCTTTGCTTTGGGTTTGACACATGAGCTTAACTTGAGATGGAATTTTATTTTTATATTTTACTTAAACAAAAAAATAGATTTTCTTTTACGATCAGAAATCTGTGATTACTCAAAATCATTGAATTGATGTAATGCACATGGCTGTGTTTTTATCCAAGACTGCTGCAAAACATCTACTTTGTAAATTATTAATAGCCAAAATAAAAATAGTGTATGAAAAGGAAGACAAAAATTTGTGTTGATTTCTGTTTGGTTGCTACTCTCTATGCCAGAATAAATGTTACTATAGTAAAGACTATTATTACAGAGGGGCAACATCTGGTTTCAAATATGCACATATGCAGCCCCAAAAAAATTGCTTTTATTACATTTATCCTGCTTGTGAAGAGGTTGAATTTCTATCTACCATCGATGATTTTTCTATAATTTTGTATTTCCAACAAGCAGTACACTGAGGTGTGCTGTTGTTCTTGTGAAAAGGGTGGAAGACTGAAGTTAGTGTGGAGGAGGAATGATATCATTATTAGTTGGAATTATGAGAACGAGATATCAAATTCAGTGAAAGTTTCATAGCGATTAAAGTTTCTCTGACATTGAATATATACAGTATATCTATGTGACAGTGTCTCCACGTGAACGGCAATAAATTGTTGGTTTGCCAGAACTGCAATCAAAGCCCGGAAATCACAGACCCTGCATGTAACCTGTTTCAAACAATATTCTTGGAAGTCAAGAAGAGATAACTGGCAAACCCACTGCATGGATCTCTTTCATCCTAGTATGGACTTTATATCAACAATATTCCTGACATATAACTTCTTCAAAGCATATTTCATTGACTAGTGAACAGATATTTAGTAAATCACAGGCTCTTTTAAACATTTAAATCACTGCTGTGCTACTGCATTTCACAATTAGTCCAGAAATTTCCAAATAAACTGGTCCCTTTGCTAAATCTCTGCCAAGATGATAAATAAGCAGCTATAAAAGCACAATATGTTTGACCTACAGGGTAATAGCTATGGAATATTTATGTCCTTCTCTCTGCTACACCAATATCATTGCCGCAGAGTAATGTATGGATTTATGCTGCACATTTAAGTATGACAAGTGGCACATAATCAGCATATGTAGCACTGTGTCTGGCTTTGATATTTAGTGAGGGCGATGTAATAAAAGTCATGTTGAGGAATGGGAAGAATGGCGTGGATATTTGATCTACGTGGGCAGCACGGCGCGACGCTCCTGAGAGCTGGGTAGCATGGGAACAGCGCTCGACTACCAGGAAGCAGATGGCAGCAATTTGTCGAAACCCGTTGCTGATCATTACCTTTCAATCTACATAAGTTCCTCAACGGTGTATCCTCGGATGACACGGAATCACTTCTTCAGTCCTGGAAACATCCTCTCCAGTCGCACATCATGTCTAGTCAGACACTGTCAACAAGACACCAGTGGCAGACACGCTGCTAAAGATAGTTAGGGCCGAGGCAGAAGAGGCCCGGGAAAGAGCTTTGTGTCTTGATGGTGACATGTTGACAGGTAGACGGGGTATCTGGGGGAAAGGATGAGCTCAGAGACAAAGACCCAAAAACATTCATCTTGTATCGAAGGAAAGTTACGGTGAAGACGACGAGTTATTTCCCAATCTTGTACATGCATCATGTGTTTATCCAAGACATTTATATGGATGTATATCTTTATGTATATATAGTATATGTCTGTATGCATAAATAATATATACAGGTCAGAGGTAATAAACTACATTTATTCAAGTGTGAGCTGTTTTAAAATGCATGTTCTCAATGTTGAGGTCAGTTCAGTTTATTTCAGTAAGATTTTTCACTTAAAGCAACATAAGAAATAAATAAATAAGAATGTTACTGGAAAAGGCTAAGACAGAAAATAAAACTATACAACTTTCACTAAGCTACACTTTAGAGTTACGTACATACATACATAGTTTCCCTAATTTTAATTTCAGCCATATTGCATGAATATAAATGTACATAATATAGTTTCTAACATAACAAATGAAATATATTGTTTGGATGTAAGAAGCAACATTCCGCAGCGGAACCCTTATGAATTAAATCGTAATCTTCTTTTAACTTCTTTTTTTTTAGCTTTTGCTCATTCCAATATCTGCAATTTATATCTGTAATCTAGAATATGGCCAAAAAATGGGCTAAACCAGCAAGTATGTACTAATAAAAAAACTTTCAGTTTGGTTTTCCTTTATGAATGGACCAACGTACACAGAAAATGCAGTCGTTTAAAGTGATGGTTCACCCAAAATTCCCGATTTCTCTAATTTTCTACTCACCCTCATGTTAACTAAGGGTTGGAATGATTTTTTAAGGTAGTAAGTAAGTAAGTAATATTTATTTATATAGCGCTTTTCGAGACCAGGGTCACAAAGCGCTTTAACAATCAAAACAATACTCAAAACAGTACATACTTCAAAGATCAAGACAACACAGAGAACAACACAGGAGTTCGAGAAATTCAAGGAAAAGCCTGAACAAATAGAAACGTCTTAAGATGATTCTTAAAGGAGTCAGTAGACTCCATCAAGCGCAAAGAGAGAGGAAGATTGTTCCAAAGCTTAGGAGCAACAGCCTGAAAAGATTTCTCTCCTCTGGTCCTGAGCCGTGTGCGTGGAACCATAAGTAGATTCTGAATGTCTTGGTAGCAATATACAATGTATGTCGATATGACATTCACCTTTCTTAGTACAAAAAGACACACTTAAAAAGAGCCAAATACCTCGGTCCTGCTTTTCTGAAATCTCTCTCTTGTAATGAATCCCTTACAAAAACAAAAAACGTTCTGAACATTTAAACAAGTCAAGCCTAAGGTACGTTGTGGTTACACTTATTTGTAGCAGGAGCTAAAAGGCCAACATGCTATACAGCCAGGCAACACTCATGCAAGTGTCTACTGTCTACACAAGATGGTCATTACTATAGAGTATGGAGGTATTTGGATGTTTTTAAGTGTGTCTTTTTGGAAGAGGAGGATGAAGAAATGAGCGCCATTTGCAACCATCATATTGACATACATTTTTGCCTATAACTCCCAGAAGTAACAGATTAGTCTGAAAATAATCCAAACCCTTACTCAATTTGATGGTGAGAACAAAATTCAAATTTGAATATTGGCATTTTACACTGTATATAATCAACACTTGGGATATCAAATAAATTGTGTGAAAATAAAGTTCAAGAATATATAAAAGAAATTAAAGTAATGTTAAGGGGGATGAAAACCAGACTCACCGCCCCTTGTGATTGTTGATGTTATGTTGATCACTCCCCCCTTGCATCAAACACGGCATTAACTCATCCACTAGTTAGTGTAAAAGCTAACATAAAGGCTAATATACCATTGAAATAACAAATATCAACAAATGTCAAAACTCAACAGGAGCATCTACTTTCTTACTCATTGCTTCTAGGCAAGTTCCTTTCTTTTTATGTCTAGATAAAACTGATATTTAGGGTTATAACACATCAGGATACTGGCAACAATGAGTTTATCTTCCGTGTGGAATATTCTGTGTATACGACAGTATTCCAATTGGCTAACAAGCAGCAAATTTACACTCAAATTCTGGTTTTTCACCCAGATTTTTAATTTGTACGTTAATAGGTTTAACCCTTGTGTTGTCTCAGGGTCAAGGTGACCCAAAGGCCCCAAAACACCTTGACGCTGAGATAACACAAGGGTTAACGTCTTAACATTAAGTTTTAAAGTGGATATCTATGTGTCGAGTTAATGTATTAGTTAGCATGCTAGCATTCTTTCATTCTGTATCTTTTGACATGTGGAGCTCTGCCTTTCATTCTTTCCTTGTTTCAGATTGTTTAAAGCACCATCGCAGTTCACCATTCCATGCTGGCTAGCCATTAGCCAACTAGCCGACACTTTCTTGTCACATCTGGCTGAAACCCATAGAAATCCAGCTCATAAATATCCAAATAAGCTACAAACCGGCTGTTAAATATGCCCAACCGTCACATCTTCTGTGGACGCTATTTAAATTCAGTGGCCGGGATTATGAGCTGTGCGATACAGGACATGCAACTTGCTGACAGCCACAAACAGCACAAACTGCAAGCTTAGGAAGGATTTAGCAAACGTATCCAAAATAAAATTTTGTGTTCAAACAGTAATCCTGTAGAATTACCTTTCCTCTTCTGCTGAATATATTCCAAGCATCAAAATTGGCTGCTTAAATGTCATTACAAATATGTTGGAAAATACCAATTTAAAATCAAAAACAATAAAAAATATAGCACGCAGAGAACATTCATTGGGTATTCAATTCAGTTCACATACACTAGATTGACTCAATTCCTTATTGTCTGGCCGTTATGGATTGATATCAGGCCTAACCTTTCGGAGGAACCTACAAGATGTCGTGCTCAGAATGTTGAAACACGACGGGATGCTGTGACAATATAACAACTAAGTTAAGATTTATGAAACGGTTTGCAGGATTGAATTAAGAAGTAGTAGTTAAACTGTCCGACCTGTTGTGGGTGGAATTCCAGAGCATGATTTTCTTTGTTTTTTAAAAGGAGCATTTATGCCTTAACACCTGAGAGACTCTTTTCATTGACTAAATGTCCTGCCAGGCTGAACAGGCACCTGCTGTCAGAAAAACAACTTCTTGTCCAAAATAATAAACTCCATTATTTTAGAGTTTGCTCAGTTAGCATCTTGGTACCACTTAATTTCAGTGTGGTGACTTGAGAGTCTCTTCAATTTTGTGGTTTGGGGGATTTTTTCAAATTTAGCAAATTGCAGTTTGGATTTCATTTTCCTTGACGAAGAAGTTTTACCATAGAATGGACATCATGGCTGACTGACTGTCAGAGTAGTGAAGGGCTGGGTATCAAACTTTGGTTCTTTTATGGCACCGACAGAAATGCCTCAGTAATACCGATTATCAAAACATACTTTTGTCTTAAGGTACGAAAATGAATAGAATAAGTGATAAGTGACTTGTTACCAAGTGTGTGGAAGTATTTGTTATTTCTTTTTTCAGTCAGAAAAGTTAGTAAACTCATTTTTTACAATGTGTACTGCTTGTTAGACTTCATCTGATGAAATTGGTCATCATTAATGAACCAGTATTGGAGTGAAAGTATCTGTATCAGAACCGGTATCGAACATTTTCAAACGATACCCTGCCCTATGGGTGGTTGAGTCTGCAACATCATGTGTTTTATCATTTCTACATTGCGACGTACAATATAAAGGATTAGTAAAATAACTCATTGTGTATGAATCTTAATAGCATTGTTTGTATTTGCAATTTGGCCGATCAGGATGCATAAAAAAAAGCTTCCAACATCGTGGAAAACTAGTTCCCTTTAAACAGCCATACTTAAATTTTAAAATACCAAAATTGATGCTGTATTTCTAACCCAAAAACTCCAGTAAAACCTATGTAACAATGTGATAGATAAACTGAAATGAGCAATTATTTGATCATAATCTCTTCAAGTGCCATTATAATTCCGCGTCTTATCTCAACATACTGTATGAATCGTACGTAAATACTGATAAGGTGTGTTTTCAACTCTATATATGAGCAAAAATGGACAGCTGAAGATTCTTCAGAGTCGACTTGCAGAATTAATGGAAGTCTTGAAGTCTCTTAAAATAAATATGCAGGTTTTATCTTGAAACAGATACCATGAAGCACTTACACAACTGCTCTGCAGTAAAAGCTAGCATGGAAAGAAGCTTTTATTTCATCATTTCTTTAGCATGAAGGATCAGACGGGGAGAGAGAGGCAGCATTTGAGGAGAGCAGAAGAAACAAAAAAAGGTTTTACAATTGACTTCCAGACTGAAAACACTGATGCCTCTTTAGGAAAACAATCGTGAGGTAAGAGGTTGAAACAAGTCACCTGAACAAAGTCAAGTCGGGAACATGGCAGCCGAATCCAACACACACTTTGGCGCAGATAATTTGCTGCTAGTACAAGCAGCCGGAGGATCATATAAAACATCCCCGCCGTTATTTTAGTCCGCTGTCCATCTTCTGACTGGAATAAAGCAGAGCCGGACGTCAAATGATAGCGGAGAAAGTGACAGGAGCCGTATTAATCAGCCACCTGAGATAAGGTTCCATTTCACTCCACCGTCTCTCACACGTCCAGAGATAACAACAAACACAATAGAAGCAATTCATCGACTTAATAGATGTTTAAGGAGGTGTTCGATTTATGGTTATGAGCGCAACGTTGCTGTCAGTCTTTAGGGCTCCTTTCTAAGATGAGAGCTTTGAGAGCCAGAAATCCTTGACAATGAAGGCTCAAGTACAAGTCTAACATACAAATCAAGTCAAAGCTTCTCTCACAACGAGGTAAATAGTGAAGAGATTTGTGAACTTAAGTGTTGTAGATGATGTACTCTGACTTTTATGACTGTGTGAACATTAATTCCTCTCAGAACTATCTTGTTTTTAAATGACTCACAGCGATTTAGTAACTTCATTTATTGACTGGATGCTGAAGATAAGCAATAACTTAATTTGGCTGTAATTCTGTTTAGTTTAGATTAAAGTTTAATTTTCTACTCACCCTCATGTTGACTAATGGTTGGTATTATTTTTAGAGTAATCTGTTCCTTTTTAGAGTTATAGGCAAAAATGTATGTCCATGCTAATGTAGAGAGTATTCATCTTCGTCCAGAAAGACACACCTGAAAATATCAAAATACTTCCATACCGTACTAATCTTGGCATTTTTTCAAGTGTGTCTTTTGGGATGAAGGAAATGGAGCCCCATCGCGACCGTCAAATCGACTTACATTTCTGACTATAACTCAAAATGAGAGGGATTACTCGAAGAATAATCCCAACCCTTAGTCGACATGAGGGTGAGAAAAAATTGGGGTGAACATTCACTTCACAAAGATTATGTTTACAAATTAAGGGACACCTATATAAGCCAAGATGATTTTGATTTAGAATAACAAAAAACTTGTTAATTAAATTACTATTTAAATATATGTATACTAGGGCTGTCACAAGAACTGATACTTCTATACTAATTCGGTTCCCACGCGTAAAAAAATAATAATAATACCAGCTTGTTTTTCTACCAAAAATACTGAATACACAAGTTATTTCCCAACTGATAGGGGCAGTGTACGCACTGTGCACAGTGACAGTCAAAAAAGAACCTCTGCCTTCTTAAAAAGATTTGCTTCTGCTATTTCGAGAAAAAAAATTGTTTTATTCTTATTGATAAACCAGTTGGAGTCGCATTAAGAAATACTTTAGATTGGAGGGTGATTCATTTAAATTAACCCTTAAAGCACATTTATAGATAGACTATATTAATAAAAACAAATGTTACCATTATCACTCAATGTTAAATGATTGATTTTTTGCTATTTTTGCTATTTTAGAGAGTCGTGTACTTAAACATATAGGGTTCTTCTTTTTTTTTTTTTTAATCATACTATTGGAAGGTATCCAAAAAATGTTGGCATTGTGAAAACTCTAATGTATACTATTACTTTATATAAATATTTCAGATCCAGGTTGGAGATGAGATCCTTCTACCCGTGGATTGAGGGAGTAAATCAGAAATGAATTGTGAGTGATAATATTTTGTATGGGTTTGTAACATCAACAGAAGCAGCTCAAATACATTTTCTCATTAAGGGACCTGGGTGAGATGCTCTGTCATCCAGGAGAGATTTAAAATAAAACCTCATCAGTGAGCAAAGCTGAGGTGGTTAGAACTTCATGTAAGGGTCTGAGGTGTTGGCAGAGGTTATCCTGGCAACACCTGGGTCAAGAAAAAAAAGTTTGATTTTCTTCTCACCTAGGCTGCTCCTGTGACCCGAGCCAGAGAAAGAATAAATGAATGAATAAACTTGAATGCAAACATTTTGTAGCCAAAAAGAACAGCGAGGTTGCTTCATGGAAATAATGAAAACGTCTGTTAACAAGATCATTAAATATGAATCGTCTTAAACCCGCTTCGACAGTGTAAATAAACAGCAGATGCTAGCTGCAGTGAGACGTTACACTCCAGCATGAACTGGTGAGGCTGAAGTCACACACCGAGGTGCAGAAGACGTCATTGTTCATGAAGGTTTTCCAGGAGCGGTGAGCGGATAATTTAAGAGGGCACTAATGTGAAGGCTACCATTCGGCCAAATGGGTTAATAAAGTGTGATGGCAGCTCTGTACCTGGCAGATGTGGATTCGCAGACCCACAAGGAACCATGAATACTGGGGAACATTAGCTGGATCGCAGAAAAGATTCTCCAGCTGCCACGTGTACGCCCTTAGCCTCCTGTGTGACAGCGATTGCTCAACCAGTTTGATAAATCTGCTGTAGACAGATAAAAACATTTTGGCACAGAACTCAGAAAGTGAAGTCATCCAAAGCTGTATTTTCTAAAATGTCAGACTTTTGGATTCAACATGACCATGAATAAATTCATTAGTTCACATCATAAAAACTGTAAAACCTAATAAGAGAGCAAAGTAAAGATGTCTATGATGCATATTTCACACGACAGAATCATCCTGAGAAACAAAATGTAACATTTAATACAGAAGCGACCTGTATGGAACCCTGATGTGACACACAAACTCTTTACCCTTTACTTATGAACCTGTCATCGCAGACAAGATTTGACATTTCATAATTATCTCTTTAAAGGTTTATCTCAGATCCAAATACCATCCGAAAGCAGAGAATCGGGACTAAAAAAATTGAAAGTAGAATAACTGTAACATTTTATTGACATTAAACAAAAGAAAGGTAAAAATGATCTCCACTCAACAAAAATAATAAAATATATACCAGTCCACACTAACCAGAGAACAAGTTATGTAAATATATGAATAACTATGAAAGAAAGCAAGAACATATAACATTCACTCTTGAAATTATACAAGGGACAAACTCTAATGAAAGCGCAAAACCAGTAACAATATGTTATTTGTAACAATTTATATTAAATCTCCTGTACAGAATTTCGGACTTCATCCTAGGTTCTTTGCCACGGAGAAAAGCATGTCCACAGCACCTAGCCTTAAAGCTGTATACATTATTGCAGGTTATGTGCTAAAATCCCTCAATGAGGTTGATACTTTACTTCTTTCCAAAGACTAGTTTCCAAAGACATTAAAAAAAAAAAATCTAGTCAGGAGGATCAGTCAGGATTTTCTAAAACAGGGACCGACCAATTCAACCCATTTCTTAAACCATGAAAAATCTACTAAATGCAAGAAGCAGCAGTGATGAGTTCACAGAGAGGGAGTTAGACAAGAGACAGCAGTGTTTGAAAACCAGTTTGGAGTGACATGTTATGTGTTTCACATATGTTTCTCAGTTAAAACCGTGCAAACTAATACTAGTTTAAATAAATTTCAAAGCACTGACAGCCTGTTTTTTTAAACAATCATTATAGCCACACATTTGAAATAAACCCAAGTGACCTAGGTTAAGTAATACAAGGGTTATTATTTAAGAGTATTAACTCTTTAAAAAAAAAAATCTGTGCTTGAAGACTAATCTTATATAATCTAAAGAGTATGTTCATTGGCATTAGTACTGCCACATATACTACACATTGTGACTGTGTTCCCACACACACACACACATACATATATATAAAAAAAACTATATATAGTGTATATTTGGGGGGTGTATTGGCAAAAATCTGTCAGTACGATAAGTATCATGATTCATGGATACGATATATTGTAAAACTGTATATTGTGATTATTTACGAACAAACATATACTGTATGTATCGATATTTTCTCACACAACTTATATACGGTATATAACAGCTGACCTAGTTATAAAAACATATATTTGAAAATCAAAATAAGCGAGAGGGGGAGGGGAAAAGTGAGAAGAAAGTTTAGGTAGATTATGGACCTAAAGGAGCTGAAATATGAGAAATCGGTTTGATTTGTGAGTCTATAAGCTTAAGATCACATGGACACACACACACACACACATACAGGGAGAGATACTATGCTATATATATCTATAGAGTAGTCTATATGTGTGTAGCTAAAACAAGACTGTGTAGCTTAACTGTAAGTCTGCAGTTATTTGACAAGATAAACAAAAGTAAAAGAAAATGATAAAATGCTGTCACATTGACACAAAAGACTTCTTAAATGTTGCATAACCTTTTTAAATAGGTTTAGTTTGGGACACAAACTTCCCTGTTCATACAGCATTATCTAGCAGCATACACAAAATAATCCAGCCTCCACGGATATTATCCCTCAAAAGTCAGTTGGCCTGCCTTTAAGTAAAGACCTAGCACAGGGATCCACAAAGCTCCGAATTTTGGCCTGAAAACAGACCAGACAGCTGGTCCATCTGAACGCAGCCCAGACAGTCCCTCTAGGATTTTACGATCATATTAATTCACATCAATTCCACTCATCATAATCATGAACAGCTTCTCGATTCTGTCCAATATCTGACTTGCGCTCGGCTTATCCTTCAGTTAAGCCTTGGAGGAAGTTTTTACAACTGTGTATTGGAAGTCGCAAACACACACAAGTAAACTGGGAAAAAGTGTATTTAAAAAGCTTTAAATCAAGTGTCTTTATATATGGTGCAGATTTTTATTTCTCTGAAATTTAAAGCTAAAACAAAGATATAAGAAAACAATTATTACAATGTATTTAAATACTATTATGAACTATCTTGGTGCTTGACTTTAATTTGAAAGCAAAGTTAAGATTATTTTCTATTGTCTTGTTTTACCTTTATTATGTAGGCAAGACCTAATTAACATATGATTGTAGATAATATACGACTATCACTCAGTGCTATATAAATATATCTGAGTTGAGTTGGGTATATTATAGATGTTGCCAATTTCTAGTCAACCAACCCGTATTATTTATTTATTTGTTCATTTTTGTGCAAGAGGTTGTCGGGGTCAAAGGTAAAATGTACAATCCAACAACTGGGATAAAGAGGTGAACGTGTGAACACACATTGATTCAACTTTTCTTTAACCATGACCAATGCAGACCAGCTCCGCTTCGCTCCGTCCTTCCATCACTAATGAGCAAGACCTCAAGAAGACTTGGAATCCATGGATTAGATGGAACCATAGTGCCTATTGTGATCCCAACTGTGAACTGTAGGTCTTGAGCCATGTTGTCTGGAGTTGTAGATTATGTCCACCAAACCAACAACCCTCTGCACCCTCACTGCGTCACAATATTTCAGAATAATGCCCTATAGTATCACCTCTAACAAAGGCCAGTTCTAAATTAAGAGCAAAGAATTAATTTTTATTTATATAGCGCTTTTCCAGACCAGGGTCACAAAGCGCTTAAACAATCAAAACAATATTCAATAAAGTATATACTTTAAAGGTCAAGATAAAACTGATAACACAACAGGAGTTCCAGAAAATCAAGGAAATTACATAAACAGCTCAAATACAGCATGAGCGTTGAAGAAGGTTTTGTCTTTATTACACTTGCCAAAACCTCGTGGACTACAGTTCAATTTTGCCAAGCTAGTTCGTGAAACTCACGCAAAGCGCCTTGGGACAAATGACCCCCCATTCTGAATGGAATACATGGAAATACTTCACCTATCTAAAGTAGATTAGTAGCAGCTGAGAACTACTAAACTATTCATAGAGCAAACATGTGTCATTAGTGTTAAAGACAACTGGTACATAAAAACATTTTCAGATGATAAAGGAGCTATATCGACGGGTCATCCCAGATTACAACTTCAGTTTATGGCTAACAGCTTGTCCTTGTCCTTAAAGGACAACCATTGTGTTGATTCAAGTGTCTGTTAAATAGATCCTGGACCTCTATTGTACTCATCAGTATGTGTCTGTTTGTACAAAACTCTCATTTAAATAAAATATTCACATAAGAAAATGTGCTTACGGGGCCCACTGAAGAAGCTTGTTTTTTTCTCAAGCTAAAATCTTGTTTTCCATAACCACGCCCACTCTGCTGTGATTAGTGAAGTATCAAGGTTTGTACACAAATACACATAAACGTAACAGCTGTTTGACTGCATGGTATAATGACAAAATGAAAAGTCCATTATTTGTGTAGTTATTTATTAAGTGTTTAGACAAATAATTCTAAATTACTTTATTAACACATTGTAACATCTTAATGAATTTTCACATTTATGGAACATAAAATTGTTTCTTGAACCTCTTAGCTCTTTTCCTTCCTTGGACTTGCAACTCCACCTAACCCTTGACTGCAACGCTGTCAGTGTCCGGTCAAATTGGAGAGCAGACGCTAAAAAACAAAACATAAAAAAATGTCAAAGGGCTGTTCCATTAGTTAGATAAGACAGTTCCATTCTAAAATGATTTTTAAAACGTTTTATCTATTATTTTCAGCTGAATAATTGTTAATACTTGCCTTGCATAATCCGGCTTGGCTCTTTAATGCAGAACATTTTCTGTTGTGTTTCTGGAGCTGAACCTTAAAAACACTTTTTGTTTTTATCAGACTTAAATCATTTATTCAAAAATAACAAAATATAATGAACCTATACAACAACAACTCTAGACAACACATATCCAAATGTTACCCAAGTTTGTCTACCTACCATCATTATACCGTTGGACTGACTCGGCCAAGCAGCTTCCCCTTGGGCCTAAAATGCAAGAACGAAATGTTTTGTCTTGGACAACACACCTAGGAAGTGAAGTGGTTCACTAACCATTATAATGCTGGCCAAAGTGCTGAGCAGTTTCTGAGCAGTTTCCAGAGGCTAAAAAAAGACATAAAAACGGTAAATTCTCTGAAATTATAGTTATTGTATACATGACTCACTGGAACAGCGGCATCTTGGTTTGGTACTATATTATTAAAGTCAAATAATCAACGTTATTTTTTGGTGCGCTGCGTCTTTCTGTTTCTGAGTTTGGTCAACATGCTATTCAAGCTTAACCTAAGAAAGTGTGAATTCATGGTACAATAATATGCAATTTATGAGTAGAATAACATTGATGAGGAAGTACTTGAAGAAAAATATATTTTATGTAAATATAACAATAAAAAAATATGTTAAAAGGACTTACCAGTTCCTCTTCCACTTGGATAAAATGTTTGCCGATCGGAAATGGCCACAGATGTCCAAATTCCTGCCACAAATGCCCCTCTACCAACGCCCACCATCTATGTCTAATGTTGAATCAATTCAACGTCAGATTTTCAATGTTAAAATTGTGACAGTAATTTAACATTGATTGATCAACGTCAACCCAACCCCAATATCCAATCTGACTAACAATCATCAAAGTTTGCTCTCTGGGAAGGGAAAGAAAGTTTATTTTATCAGTTCATTAGTCAGGAATTCAATTTTGTGTTCACATATTGAAAAGTAATTTGTATTAATAACTTCAACGAAGTAACAAGGGCTAATAAATGACAGTGTGTCTGCAACTCAATTCCTTATATTTCATAAAGATGCTTGTTAGGTCACAAAACACCATGATGGATGGATTTTTACAATCTTGTTTTACAAACAATTTAGTTGAAAGCTTCTCTAAATCTTTACCTTACTCTGGAGTCGCTACAAATTAGCATTGATTGTTCTTCAGCCATATTTGTCTCTTGGTATATTGACGTGAGGTCGCTTCTTCAACCTGAGATTACTATATGAATGTAAAGTTCTCAATGCTTTTGTGGAAAATTTGATTAAGATAGTTGTTCCGGGAGATTTTTATTCTCTTTCATCAAAGTTCGTTGTTTACTTACCTACTTATAGAAAACAATATTTATGTCTCAACTTAAGTCCATTATCCTCGGCTCTCTGATGTTGTTTGCATGACGCGGGATGATAATTAGAGAAGAAAGCTGGAGGGCAAACCTACCATGAATCTGCTGAGGTGTTGATAATGCATTGTCTCCTCCGCCAACATGAAAGGTTATGACTCATTCAAAGGCCGCAGCGTTCGACGCTTACCGCCGGTGACATCACTTAGATGGGAGAGATTATATTTCCCCCTCATTTAGGAAATTAGGTGTGAAGTCAGACTCACCGATCTAAATGCGGTCGCCTTTGGCTTGCGTCAGATTTATTCTTTCATAACAGTTTGTGCGACTCCGAAGTGCCACAATGACCCAAGAAGAGATTTCACCCATGATCACGCTCTTTACAAATACAGCCATGGCTGCCTGTTCAAGTAGGAAATTATGTTCGGACTGTATAATTTGAAGCGGAAATTGGCGACATTCGCTATATATGAAGTCTCTGTGGGTCTCCTTCAGATCTCCTTATGATGACTGTACTAAATGTAGCGTATCCTAGGGGTGCCAGATATAGCTCTCAATCTCAGTAGATTCAACACTGTGACTACTAACGCCTGCAAGTCATTTTTATATACATATATCTAGAAAAATAATGTATTTGCCTTCTTTATTTGTTTAAACATGTCGTAAGGTACTGGAAGTTGTCCAAGCAACATGAGGTGAGGAAGAAGGGGACACCCTGGACAGCTCTCCAGTCCATTGTTGGGAAAATATTGAAAGACTTTTCACATACCAACAGACAACATCAAAATATGTTTTTGTGGGAGGAAACAAGAGCGCCCAAAGCAAAGGTTTTCTGTTGGATTCCAACCGACAACCTTCCAGCTTTGGGGCACCACCCTTTCTCTTTTTTTATGATCCCAAAGTGCTTCTTACCAAGTCACCCGTTCATTCACACACGGTTGGCTATAAACAGGAATGCAGCCTGCAAGCTGAACCATCGACACTAAAACCATCATGGAATTGAACCAGCGACCAGTCACAGCGCAACCACAATCGGACCGATAACGCACACTATTTATTTAAAAATAATGTATAAATCTATAAAGATGATAAAAAAAATTACTTACTTATATTAGACGTACAAATTAGAATGAGTTACAAATGTTATCAAAGATTATAATAAGATATCATGAGATGCCTTAGACATCAACAGCAAGAGGGTTTAAAGATCACATCAGAAACATGAAACTGTGGAAACACAACTGAACATTTGTGCAGTTCTACATCCTGGGGCTGACCTCGAGAGGCTCGGTTTTAACACAGTCGACGTGGTCCCAAGTGCACAGTCGGTGAGCTCTGATCAATACGGATTCACGGGTCTTGTGGTCAAACCTGCTGGTTCACAAGAGCAAGACAAAACTCTGTCTGGCTTATCCCGAGGTATGAAAAAGGCAGATATTTGACTCAAGATGTGAATATTGTATACTGTAAAAATAAATTATATAATATATGTAACAAAATTAAATAATTAAAACATATATTGTAGAAAATGTTAATGTTTTTTTTTATTTCCAACATCCGGATCCCTAAGTTTACAGAAAAATATATAAAACATACTTAACATCGACATATAGCACTGACCATTGTATAAAAATATGACCTTTGAAGCTAAATAAATAGGGACAGTGCTCATAACTGTTCTGTCATTTGCATTTTTTGGGGGGAATTGCTCCAATTTTCACAATTGTTGGGTTTTAAAAAAAAATCTGTGTAGTTTTGTCACATCTATCGACATACTAGTGTTTACTTCGAGAAGCTTATTTCTTTAAAATCTGAGCTCTGATTTGTTAAGAATTCTCAGCAACTGCACAATTTTTCAACTTAGCCCAATAATGTGTTTCATCCCCTTAACCAATATTGTACAGTTTATTGGAGGTCATAAGCTTCCTTGTAAATGGTGAAAATGCACATTCATCTAATTCATGTTCTCTGAAGCTGTATGGAAATATACTGGACACATTTCCAAAAAGTTTCCAAGTTTTCAAAGCCTTCGACGTTGATGGACGTCGTCAGTGTTTGACAGTCAATGAGACGACTTCCCCGGTGTTGTTCTTCTGTCGGCGCGCCAGTGGAAAAGCGTACATGACACATCTGGAAACATCTGTCAACTCAGAGAAGCTTCGAAGAAACCGTCCCGCGCATTTGCCGTTTCTCTCATCGTGCAGATGGCTTTGATTCACTCCAGAGTTCCGATCTGACCTCGACACCGTTCGTTTTCTCGCCAGCATCTGCTGTGATCGCATTTCTTTTGTCTCCCAGAAAACATTATCGAGAAAAAGTTGCTAATCAGCAGAGAAGAACCTCCTGCTAAATTTAGTAAAGCAAATTCTCTAACATGAAAAACAAACTCTCACTAGTTTGAATTGAGAGATGAAATGTTTTGTCTTCAGAGTTGCCGCCACAGAGATGACTGTTAAATCCTACTGATTAATAATTTGTTGTTAACTTTTAACTGATTGGTAACTAAAAATAATATTAAATTGGATTAATGTCATGCTCGACTAATCTGTCATAACTGAGCATCACCAGTGCATGAGAATATGTCAAATAGAAACATAAAGGGAAGATAACAATGACACACACCCATACATTCACTCACACATTCATACATTGACGGCCGGAGGCTGCAACCCAGCTCACCAGTTGAACCACCCGGAGCAATCGGGGGTTAAGAGTCTTGCCCAGGAGCTGGAATCGTACAGACAACCTTCCAGCCACACGCCCACTCTACCATCTCAGTCTATTTTGTTGATGCAAAGTTATTTAACTCTACTCATGTAAACTCTGAAATGAGTGCAGCTGTGGGTAAAGTGCGACCCCGGTGCCACATGTGTCTCCTTGCCTGCATTTATACCGCTATTGTGAGATCAGTGTGATGGTCTCAGTGTTTCTGACTCTCTTATGGTTATGTTGTGACTTGTTCCTTTTAATTATTTTTTCAAGTACAGAATATATCCTTATTTTATTCATCTCTAAATACGCTTCATAGTCATTTTTAATATTACTATTTCCTGAAATTTTAAATTTATCATTTTTACTTTGTTTTTCAGTTTTCACATCAAAACTATTCATGTTTAGGACCTATTGAAAATGAACGTATATGTTGTTATTTCTTCATGATTTTATTTTCCCACTACATTTTCATATTCATTTATTAATATGGAGTGGTTTAAACATTTTTAACACTATTTTTAATTAAATATAGTTTTCTTTTTTTTTTTAAGTCCTTTAAAATATTCCCATGGTTTTCATTGCTAAAATTGTGCCAACCATTACGTTTAAAATCTCCTTTCCTTTATATTACAGTCTTTGTCTTTATTATTATTAGTTAAGTTTATTACAAGAAATGTTACTTTTCTTTCGGAAAACGTCTAAACACTAGTATCAGGGGCTTTCTTGTAATTATACAGATTAAACAAAGAAAAGGGGATTTCTTAAAATAAATGATGACATTAACAACATTAAAGTTTTTTAAATATTTAATAATTACCTACTGAGCCTCTTTAATTTGAATTAAATGCGCTTTACAAATAACTATTACTTACTTACTTAAATAGAAACTATAGAAAGGTTAATTCACGACAAATGTATATATGCATATCTATGCAGGGTTATATGTCAAGTGAACTTTTGTAAAGTTCATACGAACACAGAATGGATTCAGTCGGACGTACATCTCGGTGTCAAGTCCAGTATTACCTGAGATCTCCTGGAGAGGAACATGTGCAAAGCTGAACCCCCTCGCGGTGGAAGCGTCCCTCACCTCGCTGCAGTTGCGAGCCCTCAGCTCCACTCCGGCGGCGACGCACAGCACAGAAAAAGTGCAAAGGATGGAGTCCAGTCTGATCATGGTGGACTTCTGGTGTGTGACTGCTCTCGTCCTCCCTTCTCTCCCTGGAGGTGATCCCTGCAGCAGGTACTTTTGCTGGCAAACTCAGTGTCCGGATCTCTCAACAACAACACATGACAGACGTGTCTGCGCCTCCGTGCACGCGGATGAAAAGTCCCGTTGCGCCAAACACCGCGAGCGGAGCTGCAACATGAATCCAGATGAAGCGCCTTCTTCTCTGTGCCTGGACTCAACTTCTGCGGACCGAGTGTATGAGGAGGTGAACGTGTGTGTGTGTGAGAGTGTGTGTGTGTGTGTGTGTGGAGGGGCGCTCCGTTCGGATCAGCTGTGCTGGCGGAGAGCGAATCAAAATCTGGACTGGAATCCAGTCGCATCCAGATCATATGAAGGAAAAAAAAAAGAAGCGTCTTTTAAACATTCAATCCCCGTAAACTATCATCTTAAATAAGTTGCACAGTAAAGTAAGTATATTTTTCTAAAAATATTTTATTCACCAGATTTTCAAGAGTGTACTCATGACAAGGATGACCAAAGTCTGGCCTTAGAAAGCACGTAAACCAGAATGTGTAGTATTTATGGCTCAACAGCCTTGTTTTATAAAAATATACAAAGTTCCTTAAAGTTTAACTAATGTGTTGATGTATGTGTCTTAAATAGATCTTAGACCTCTATTGTACTCATCATGTTTCTGTATAAAACCTCTTTCAGGATCAACTTTAAAATTCTGGTTCTTACTTACAGATCTATTCATGGTCAGGCTCCTCCTTACATCAGTGATCTGATCCAGCCTTACACCCCAGTTCGGGCTCTGAGGTCTGTGGATCAGAATCTACTTATGGTTCCTCGCACATGATTCAGGACCAGAGGAGAGAAATCCTTCCAGGCTGTTGCTCCTAAGCTTTGGAACGATCTTCCTCTCTCTTTGCGCTTGATGGAGTCTACTGACTCCTTCAAGAAACATCTTAAGACGTTTTTATTTGTTAAGGCTTTTCCTTGATTTTCTGGAACTCCTGTTGTGTTATCAGTTTTATCTTGATCTTTAAAGTGTATACTTTATTGAATATTGTTTTGATTGTTTAAGCGCTTTGTGACCTTGGTCAGGAAAAGCGCTATATAAATAAAAATTACTTACTTACTTACTTACTTTTCATTTAAATATTTATATTAGAAAAAGCGCTTAAGCCCTGCCCACTGAGACCTCTTTTTCTGGAGTAAAAATCGTGTTTACCAAAACCACACCCACTCTGCTGGGATTGGTCAAGCATTCCAAAGTCTCCACCTTCAAGGGATTTGTTGTGTATAAACAAGCATGATTACAACTGGCTGGAGGAGGTGTGAGGACATTATTACGTCATCATGGACTCGGCTCTCGTAACCTCTCGTTTGTCAACGATAGTTGTGCAGTTGAGTTCTGTGAAAGGGGATGAGACAAGAGAAAGAGCCTTCAGTCGCTGAGCTCCCAAGATCTGGAACACTTCACTACCTGACCTCTATAAATGTGACTCCCAAACTCTTCAAATCTAAACTTAAAACACACCTGTTACTCACTGCACACCTTCCCCACAACCTCTCTTCACTCTCCTCTTATTATCTAGTTTAATGACGATATATTGTATTTTGTGATTTTATTGTTGTTTTTTTTTGTTGATATCTATAAACCGTTCTTTATAAAATGTATTATTATCATTGTTATTATTAAGATTGTCATGAGACGCATATTATTTATCAAGCTAGAAGGTGAGTCGGAAAATAATTTTATTTTAAGTAGGTCCAGTTTGACATTTTTATCCATTCAAAATCATGATCAATATTAGTAAGTAAGTAATATTGTATAGCGCTTTTCTAGACCAGGGTCACAAAGTGCTTAAACAATCAATACAATAGCCAATAAATAATAAATATTAGGTTCAGTTTCGGTTTGTCATCAGCAAAAAATCCTTGAACACTCACTTCTGAACTGGCAAAAGTTAATAATACAAGTCTATTCACAATATTTTTATGTATATACTGTATGTATACAGTTTATGCTTGTTAAAATTTCAAATTTATCATCTCAGTTTGATGACTCATGACTTCTTAAAATATTGTAAAGATGAAACTACTGGTGAGTTTTTAGTTTTTATTTCATTTAAACTTTTATTAAACAATCAAAACTCACATTACTGTTGAAAAATACCAACTTATCTCAAACAACATGAAACAAAATCATCATAAACTGAGCAAACATTATTATCATCATTTATGTTGACAAGTGCCAACAGAATAGTTATTGTGAAGTGAAAGCTTTTTGAGACCCCGGATGTCGAAATAAAGTTGATAGATTGTCTTGACAATAACTGATATAGCGCTGCTTCAACAGCTCTTTTAGGATGACGTAAGTGTGGACTTCTTTGCATAAAGTGCTGCCCCTGCGACCCATCCAATTATTTAAAAG